>NW_008824356.1:13264288-13284089 GCF_000699105.1 Pygoscelis adeliae | reverse complement strand
ATCCAGATGACGTAGCAGGTCGTTGACCGCTTCCTCTTGGATTATGGGGGGTTCATCCTGCTCGCCATCCCTGTTTTCCAGCTCAGGGCGCCGAGTACCCTGAGGGTAACTAGTCTGATTGCTAAAGACTGAGGCAAAGAAGGCATTAAGTACCTCAGCCTTTTCCTCATCCTCGGTGACAATGTTCCCCCCCGCATCCAATAAAGGATGGAGATTCTCCCTGGCTCTCTTCTTGTCATTAATGTATTTGTAAAAACTTTTTTTGTTGTCTTTAACGACAGCGGCCAGGTTGCGTTCTAGCTGGGCTTTTGCCTTTCTCATTTCCTCTCTGCATGACCTAACGAGATCCCTGTACTCTTCTTGAGTCGCCTGCCCCTTCTTCCACAAGTGGTAAACTCTCCTTTTTTTCCTGAGTCCCAGCAAAAGCTCCCCGTTCAGCCAGGCCGGTCGTCTGCCCCGCCCGTTCTTCTTGCGGCGTACAGGGACAGCCTGCTCCTGCGCCTTTAAGACTTCCTTCTTGAAGATCGTCCAGCCTTCCTGGACCCCTTTGCCCTTCAGGACCATCTCCCAAGGGACTCTCTCAACCAGTGTCCTGAACAGGCCAGAAATTGGTTTGGTTTCTAGAATTCACCCTTTTCACAACACTGGGGGGAAAGAATCTTACCTTGTTCCTGCTATTACGCAGCTCTCCCTTCGTCGTGTCCTTGCTGTAGTTCTGCTGCAAAAATCTCATAACATTCCAAAGATATATGTGTGTGTAGGGCTGAGTGGGAGATCATGTTTATCAAAATATGTAAATAGTTGAAACAAGGGTATTGTAGTGTGGTTTAGGGGGACGGGCATGTGACAAGGGGGAAGGAAGTTAGAGAAGAAGTCATAAACAAAATGATGAGAATGGCAGTAGAAAATAGAAAAAGGACAGCCAAAAGACAATACAAGATACATTGTAACTGAGAACGAAGTGTTGGGGGGTGGGGTGGTGTTGAACATGATAAAAGCTCAAAAACAAGATTCATATTAATTCGTTTGAAAATTGAATTAGACAGTTGATACTGGTATGATTAATTACAGTACACAAGCGTATGTTCTCTTAATTGCAGGAGGCATGGTTTAGAAGAACTTTATATTATACTTGGATGCCTTTTGTTAAATAAACAAATGGTATTGTTTTGCCTTTGTAGGAAGATGAAAAATTTCTGACAGACTTGTTTGCACAGCTAACAGATGAAGCCACAGATGAGGAGAAAAGACAGGAATTGGTAAGAAATCTGTAAAATATACATGAAAGGGACAGTTACTAAAAAGTGATACGTGCATCTTTTTTTATTACTAACTGTATATTATTCCTGTATTTCAGGTAAATTTTCTGAAAGAGTTTTGTGCATTTTCTCAAACACTGCAACCTCAAAACAGAGATGCATTTTTTAAAACCTTGTCAAATATGGGCATACTGCCAGCACTAGAAGTAATATTGGTAAGTCAGCTCAATTTTATTTGTGATAACAATTTTGTTTATCTCCAGAGAGGTTTTTTTAAAAAGTAAGTATGCCAAACTTCAGTCACATGGTTTTCTGAAGTGTTTGCTTCATTTGTCTTGTCTTAGCTTGAGATTCAGAACATTGAACGTACTTTTGTAAAACTTTAAAAGCAGTTACAGTATGACATTGGTAAGTGCCCTGGCGTTCTTATATTTTTTTTTCTTTTCTCATTCACTTTCCTATCTCTACATGCTTCTTGGTGAACAATTAAGTAAGAAAATAGGGAAATAGACCAAAGGGCAGGGAAACCATAAAATTTATTATGCCCAACAGTTGTCAAATGTACAAAGAAGAGGTTAGAGTCAATTCAGTTTTAGAATACCGTTTTAGTAATAGTTAGGTATGACTTGTAAGTAGGAATTAAAACCTATATGCTTTCTGTTTTTCATTCCATTTAAGCCTTTTCTTTTAAGGAAACATAAATGATTTTATTTGACTTTTCCAGGGTATGGATGATGCACAAGTACGAAGTGCAGCCACTGATATATTCTCATATTTGGTTGAATACAACCCATCCATGGTACGAGAGTTTGTCATGCAGGAAGCGCAGCAGAATGATGATGTAAGTAGAGGGTCCCCAGAAATGTGTGTATTTTTTTTTTTTAATTACTGTTTTGTATTTACAACTCTATTCATGACATGAGCCCTAGTTCTGAAGAAGTGTGGAATATGGTCATTATGATAACAGGATACTGAACTACCATGTTTTTAAAAGTTCTGCTAGTCAGGCGATATGAGTGTTCGCCTGTTTACGTATTCTTGTTCCTCTGTGTGTAAAGTGAAACAGGTTACCGTAAACCACCATTTCAGTTAACATCAGCTGTCCTACAAGCAAAACAAAATGTTTTTGAATGATAGCCTCCTTAAAATGTGAAATACAAATTTCAGTTTTGATCTTAGCATGTACATGTGTTTTTAATTTACTTGTAAGAAACCTGTGTTCAGTTTACTATCACACACATTGAAAATGGAATTATGGTCCTAAGTGTTTAAGAACCCTTTCTGACAGAGGTTTACATTTCCCAGAGATCTTCTGTAGCTGATTAATACAGAATGCTAGCACACAACTAGTAGTAAGGAAGGTATTTCTAAGTGGTATTCAGTGGATAAAAAACATCGTTCTGCCTTTTCCATGGAGGAGATAGTTAATGTTTTTTCTTGTATCTGCTAAAAACATGCCAGAGAACAGGAAGCTGCTGGTGCTGCTACTTCTGTACTGGAAGAAAGGGGCAGCTGGGACAGGGAATATCGCTGGTGGTTCCAGCCACTTGAATCTGATGGCTGCCCTCTTTTATGGGGGACAGTAGTAGCCAAGCAACTTTAGTGTAGGGATTCCTAAATGTAGATATTATTTTCTACTTTTATGTGTTATTCTTATTTTCTGCAAATACATGTTGGGGTTATTTCAATAGCATTATAAAATTTACTGTTGTATGTTTGCAGAAATAAAGCTCTTGGTATGTATTCTAAAGGGGAATACAAATTAAAACTTCTGTACTCTGAAAACGCTTCCAGAAATCAGTTGAATTTTGAGACTGTTAAGTATCTGCCTCTGTACTTTTTGTCTTTTGGCATTTCAGTTCAGACTAGATTCTACATTAGATTGTTAATTTCAGAACCATTTTTAGTTGCTTTGAAAGATTCTTCTTCACTGCTTGCCTTCTTACTGTTGAACCGCTGACCAGAATGTGTCACTGGCATGTAAAGTTAATTTGTTTCTGTTAAGTTTGGGGGTTTTTGTTTGGTAGTTGTTTACATTTTACAAAATTTTGGTAGAACGTCATTTTTAACCAGGCAGTAGCCCTTTTAGAAGATAATTTCAGATTTCGGGCAAGGGAGTAGCATTAGAATTGATTTTTTGCCTTTTTTTTTTTCCCCCCCCTCCTCCTGTTAGGATATATTACTCATTAACCTCATTATAGAACACATGATTTGTGACACAGATCCAGAACTTGGAGGGGCAGTGCTACTCATGGGTTTGCTTCGTACTTTAGTTGATCCAGAAAACATGCTTGCCACTGCCAATGTAAGTAAATACCTTCAAATGAAATTACAGTTGTTTTTTGTAGAGTATTTGGTGATATGTTACATATATAATTTTTTTTATTATTATTATTCTTTAGAAAACAGAAAAGACAGAGTTCTTGGGTTTCTTCTACAAACATTGTATGCATGTTCTGACAGCCCCTTTATTGGCCAATACTACAGAGGACAAGCCTAGCAAAGGTAATGCCACTCTGGATGTTGGGCTCATCAAGGCTGTTGAATGTCAATGTTTAAAACAGAGTAACTGTCAAAGGACGTTTTCTGTCTTAAAGAGAATCTGAGACTATGATACGTAGTTCAAAGTAAAACATTGATTCATGATTTAGTCATTTGAATAATTTATAAAATATGAAGTATAAAATTCAGCAGAGAGATCTGATTTAAGAAGTGAAAAGTGCTTGCTGCAGCTTTTGCTTCAGCAAAAATTAAAATATTTGTATAATTTTTAGTAACTCATGGGGCTGTTCAGTGACATAGACTTGTAAAGATGCGTAAATGTTTTTTAAGGTCAGGGATTACTAGAGAGGATGCAAAATTGCCCCTGAGAAGGTGTGTATCGCAGTACTGTGCTGAATTTGGGGGTATTGGTTCTACATCAGACTAAGAAAGCAGAGATCAGTGATGAAGGAACTGTTCTTGCTGGCTGCTAGCAGCAGTACTGTTTGTTTTTTAATATTATAACACATCCAAAATGGATGTAAAAGGAGATACATAAATGATACATAAACATTCTGTGAACTTTTGAATTTATTGTATAGATTTCCAAGGGATTAGTTAAATTAATCTGTTTTATCTCAGCTGGCTTCCAGATAGATTGGAAGTGAGTTTTTTACTATTTAAAATACTTGTGTTCTTTAGTGGTCAGCAATCTGGCAATATTTTTAAAAAGGTAGCATTACCTTTTAAAAAAGATTAAATCTAACGTGTATTTCATCTATTTGTCTACGTAAAAGCAGGATTTGAGTTACTTTTCTGTATATGCGGATATGATTATGTCTTAGAAGTATTAAAAGAGCCTGAGATTTCTTGCATAGTACTTTTGTTAAAAGGTGTTTTTGGTACAAACTTAGTCAATGTACTGTATATAGGGCAATATTTTATGACATAGACATGTGGATGACATAATGAGATTTGGTTAAATAAGCCTGACTGCTTATGTTAGTGTTAAGTTCTGTACTCTCTGAACCTTCAAACACTGATTTAAGACAGGCAAAATGTAATGGTTTCTATAGTTTAAGAGAGTTTCCTGCCATATCTGTATAAATAGAAAATATTCAGTCCATAACAGGCTTGTTCAATTTCTATTTTAAAGACTAAACATACCCTCCAGCACGTTCTCTAAGCTATCTGTGGGAATATACCAGACCTTGGAAATGTTTACCAGACTGCAGTTGGATATTTGAAGTTAGCTTCTGAAGGCAATATCCTAGATATATTTAATTATTTTGGTTTTGTTTTTATTATAGATGATTTTCAGACAGCCCAACTCTTGGCATTAATACTGGAATTGCTGACTTTCTGTGTAGAACATCATACTTACCACATAAAGAACTACATCATTAACAAAGATATCCTGCGAAGGGTACTTGTTCTCATGGCCTCAAAGCACGCTTTCTTGGCATTGTGTAAGTTTGAAAGCTAAAGAATAAGCTAGTATTTTGTGATTGTGAAGTGTTGCATATCTTCATTCTGCTGGAAGAAAACTGTTCACAGATCATGACAACTTATGACTGAATACACAAACTCTACTATTACACTCTGTGTTTCTCATACCGATTTATAGATATGTCAGCTAGTATTAGTAAATAATTTTGCAGTGCATTGCACTCTCTTTTTTCTAAAAAGCAGAAGGATTTTTCTTAATATCAATGTAGAGGTGAATTGAAAAGATGGTATCTCAATATTGAATATCCTAAGAGAACCGTTGTAAGTTTTGATACTTTTTTTTTTTAGTAGAAATTATCAGAGGTATTTAATTGGACATACGGTTATCTGACTGCTTTAAACAGCACAGAAGTTCAGTGTGCTGCTCTTCAAACTCTGATAGTTTCTTGACCATGCTTAGTACAGTAATAGCAAAGCAGTGTGACTTAATTCTGGAGGCAAGTAAGAGATTTTTTTCCATGATTCTGTTGTGCACGTGGAGTAGAACAAAGCCTAATGTTGACTGAGCAGTACCATACAATAAGAAGTACCTTTTGAATTTGTAACTGAGTCACCTGAGTGTGGTTTTAGAACCCTTGAATAATCCTTGAATAATCTTTTTTCATGTACATCTAGTTGCTAACCAAATGTGCTGCCTTATAGTGAGATCATACTCTCTGTTTATGCATGGACATTCACATGCTTGTGTACGCTTTGGAGTTTTAGAAAGAGCTTTAAAATGGATGTAAATTAAGTCTTTGCTTTACTATGTGTGTGAAGAAAATGTCATTTACCAATTTTAAAATGAGATCGTTTGCATCCTAATCAAATAGGATTTAATTAAATGTAATCAAATTTACATTTGAATAATAGGAATGATAAGTAAATTTCCCAGTTCTACTGAGAAAATATTTTACCCTTATCATAAGCAATTTAAAAAATCAAAAATACACCTTTATGTTAGTAGTAATACAGTTAAATGGTATTATACTATTTCTTCAGTGAACAGAGGTGGTTTCACTTGTACAATTATGATGGAGGATTTCTTTATGATAAAATAGATAAGTAATCTTCAGTGGTATAGTCAAGACTGTTGAGAAGTAGTGAATAGCTGAATGTATTACCTGGTCCTAATAATGTAATGCTGTATAAAAGCTGAGATTGCAAATTGCCCTAACTAATGCTGAGTAATTTCTGGATTTTTTTCATTTAAATTTAAAAATTCTTGTGACAACACTTCTGTTTCAGGTGCCCTTCGTTTCAAGAGGAAGATAATTGGACTAAAGGATGAATTCTATAACCGTTACATAATGAAAAGTTTTTTGTTTGAACCTGTGGTCAAAGCATTTCTAAATAATGGTTCCCGTTATAATCTGATGAACTCTGCCATAATAGAGATGTTTGAATTTATCAGAGTGGTGAGTGCTGTTATATGCTGAAGATAATTACTGTATTGTTTAATCTTGTAGTTCAAGAAGACTTTTCTTTTTGCTTGCACCCTAAATTATGCTATCATAGTGATGTGACCATATGATACTGTATTTAAATGAACTTCCTTTTGTATCAGCTATGTATTCGTACATGTTCTTTCTTATGTTCAAACAGTACCATGACTTGAAAATGAAATTCACTTGATACTCAGTGTACTCGCAGTACCCAGATTGGCAAAGGCAGCCCTAATCAATTTTCATCGTGCAGATTGGATGGGCCTGTTACGACAGGAATGTCATCTGAAACTATTGCTACAAAAACATCAAATTTGGTCGTGCTCTGTGATGTCAATTCAACAGAATATAGAAACATACAGAAGAGTTATCGGTCTTTCTTGATTATATTAATGGAGTGCTTCAAAGTCCCTTCCATGGGGAGTCTCTTAAAATAGTCACGCCAGTTTGGCTGTCTGCACAGTACTTGTTTCCTCACTGTTGTCTGCATCTATATTCTGACAAGATGCTGTACAGACTGTAAATGTGTTAAGTGGGGCCAAGCTAGGGTGCAGACAGTCATGGAGGAGTAAGTGGGTGAGGAAAAAAGCAGGCTTTGTCACCTCTTGAAATCTTCTGTGCTGATGACCTCCTTCCTCTTTGAGTTGGCACTCAAGGTAATTCAAGATGGAGGTGACTTGATCATCATGGAAGAGTTGATTTAGAAATGGTTTTGAAGCTGTGAACAAAGTTAATCCATACAGGTGGCCCTGACTTTTGTGCTGTGGTCTTTCAGTACTCCATGGGATTGTGTGCTGATTCTGCAGCTCATGCTATGAGGAAATAAATAATCTTTTATTTTCTTATCCTCCTTTTCACATAGATACCCAAGTTGCATTTCCAGAATACTTCTTGGTATCTGGAAATAATTTTTGGCAATTTTATTTCATTCAGGTTTATTCTTAAAGAGCTCAAATAAACACGTGTGCTTCTGTTATTACTGATGTATTACCATTCATAAGAGGTGACCTTTGAGCATATAACCAAAAGAAGAAAATAAGCAGAGTATTAAGATTTATGTTGCTTTGCTTGTCCTTAGTAGATGGCAATTCAGGTGTTTATTCTGCAGTGTATTCCAGAGGCTGAGCAGGGCTAAGAAAGCCAAACAATGCACAGGAGCAATTTTCCTGCTGCAGTATGCAGACCTGTGCTAGTCTCAGCTGTCTGGAGTGGCTTTGGGCAGCCACAGCACTAAGCTGAAGTAGCAGAACAGTTGGGAGGTTTTTGTAAAGGACCTTGACCGGCACTATGTGGCCACAAAGGAAAAACTTGTTGTTAGTTTCTGATGAAAAATATGCATTGAATAACTATTTTTACATAAGTAATTTACTTGCAGCAAGGAAAGAAACAGTATGAATGATAAGTCTGTATCTTCTAAACATATTATTTAATTGACTGATTTCAACAGGTATCAGTTAATCTATCAATATAAAAATATTTATAAGTTACAGTAGGAAAGACCTTTTAGAATTGGTTTTGGTATAATTTTTTATACCAGGGTTTTAGGTTCTATTCATGTGTTTTGAATGAGATATTGCTAGAAAATTGCTGCTATTATGCCTGTTTTGCTAATCAAATATTTGAAGCTCTAGATTTTTAACTACACTTATATGCATAATACTAATTTTTACATAAGCTAATTAATATGACGCTTTCTACGGAATGTTTAAAAATAATCTCTCATTTCAGTTACTTTTTATATTGTATTAAATAAATTCATTTGAATGAAAATAAGTCACTTTATGTTTGTTCGTTCATATAGGAAGATATAAAATCGTTAACGGCTCATGTAATTGAAAATTACTGGAAAGCACTGGAAGATGTAGATTATGTGCAGACATTCAAAGGACTGAAACTACGATTTGAGCAACAAAGGGAAAGACAAGATAATCCAAAACTTGACAGGTAAAATGCACTAAATGCTCTTATTAGTATACCAGTGCTTTAATTCTGTTTTGGAAATATTGGTGGGTGTGATAGTGGGAAGAGTAAATAATTTAGACTCCTGCTTGCATCTCAGGCATTGTTGAATTTACTTGATTAATAGTGTGATTTCCAGATGTGTTGCTTCAAACTCTTGATCAGCTTTCAGCTAACATATTAGTTGCTAGACCCCCGGTAATAATGCGAAGTTGTCATATCCTAAACTTAGGTATACTATTGTAATGAGGCGCGAAGCCTGTCAAGTATCTGAAGTTCAGTTGCTTAAATAACAGATTCCCACTGTTTGATTTGAAAGATTGTTCAGTTGTGAATTATCATTCTGTGGAATTTTCCTTCAAAAATTCACATCAGATTTCCTTTTATTTTAGTTAGTTGTGGGAATAGATATTTAAGCTCTACCAAAATGATTGAGAAAGAATATACCAAGAAATTTTCAGAGGATGCTTTTTTGTCACTGTTAGATTTGCTGATGGAGTAAAAAACAATCTGATGTAACACTTGAATCACTCCTTCTGTTTGCCAAAGCAGAAGTTCCCTTCCTCAGGACAGTTACCCAAGGTTAAAAGGTTAGGGTGTATAACAATAGGAAGTTTAGAACTTCTTACTCCATTTATTTTTGGCAAATGGTATTACTTTTACGTGTAGTTGCATTAAAACAAAATGGACTGCTTGTGTGAATAGATGAGTTACTCTTAAGAATGGTTACCAAGATCTGTTCTTGTTCTGTTGTCTTGAACTAGTTTGAAAACACATTAAAAAATTAATCCTGATTAGTCATGCTAGGACATCTTGAAATTTCAGACTTTTAAGTTATATTATTTCCTGCTACAAGATTTCTTAACCAGTATTTAAATTTGAGACTTGTGCAATTAAAATGAGAGTATAATAGTAGATTTGTTGTAAAATGTTGAAGCACTTTCAAGAGTATGTGTGGGATCTGCAGTTTTGAGTACTAATGTTTTACAGGTGAGATGTTGTTATTTTGGCTTGTGTCAGCTAAGCTTATCACTTAAACAGCTGTGAAATTCAAGCCTGCTATTCTTACATTAATGCATGTGTTGGAAAAAACACCCAGCCGCTTCCTTCAGTAATTTCTATCCAGTATAGGAAGTAAAACATTAGTCTCTTCTTGGCTTAAGTTGAGCTAAGTGATTGTGTATGGCTGTGCTGCATGAGCTTATCCAACAGAAAATTACAGCTTCAAGAGGTTTGTAGCTCAACTAGCCCAGTTTTTACCTTCTTCCTACATCTTTTATAATGGCTGCACAAGCCCTGTCACAGTCCATATAATTTCTTAAGTGAAAACCCAGAAATAATAAAATGCAAAAATAACAAGAATCTGTTTACACATTTTAGCAAAGAATAGTTCAGTAAGGAAGGAGGCCAAAAATTTTGTTGACATGGGCCACAAAAGTATTCAGAAGAGTGCCACTTAAGTAATAGTTTTGCACTATTAGCAGAACTTGAATTTAAATGCAGTGTAAAATGATGCAGTATGTATAGATCCAGATGACAGTGTTGGCAAGCAAATTATTCAGGATTAGATTTATTTTTAAAAGTACACTTAGCGTTCCATCTTAATACCTTGTAATTTCGTAATTTTTCCCTTCTGGCTTTTTCCTGCAGTCAGTAATGCAAGTTTCTTTTCTCTAAATAGAATAAGCTCAGATTGTATTATTAACATTTTGATTCCAGTAACAGAAGCTTTATGAAAAACGTTAAATTTCAGGCTTACATTGTGGCCAGTAAATTTTGAACAAGTGCTACAGGAAATTTGTCAAGGGTTTCATGCTTTTGTTGGAAATTGACTGTTAGAATCAACATCTAGCAATGAAAAGAAGGTTTTCAACCTCTCTTCCACTTCTCCTCCCCCTGTTCTTCAGGGTGCACATCACTGTCCCTCTCCTCCAAGGCCATAATACTGCTTCTGTGAGAAAACAGAAAAGGAAGGTGGAGCTGAGATAGACCAACACTAATAATAGATCAAATGGGGAGGGAGAAGTAGCACTCTGTATCCAAGGCTCTGAAGAATGGAAAATACTGATAGTGACCAAAAATTGTAACAGGTGGATGTGGCAGAAAGAGACAGCTGTCTTTCTAATATATCTGTTTTAAACTGGAGTCATATTTGAGTTAGATTTTGGGTTGGTTTTTCTTGTCTTTAACACATTGAACCCCAAATACTGACGAGTTACAAAGTATTTTCAGAAAAAAAGTTTATAGTTTCTAAACTCTTTGTTTTACAACTCTTTATTTACCAGTGCAAACTGTTAAACCAAGTCTGAATGCAACACTTTAGTGACATTTCTTAAAATTACTTTTAATAGTGGTGTTTGTAAGCTATAGAATTTTGGACAGATATAGTAGTCTGTGCTATTACCAGCATTGTACTTTATTTGATTCTTTATAAAGAAAAGTTTTTAATGATACTTGCATTGAAAATACAAAGATTCACATTACAGAATGATTTGCTGGTATTTTTATTGCTCTACAATATTTGTATCTGTAAGCTGTCATTGTAAATGTCAAGTAAAAGTTTTATTATTAATATGAGTTGTTTTTTGAATCAAAAGTTTTAAAACTTACTGTTCTGCAGCATGCGTTCCATTTTGAGAAACCATAGATACAGAAGGGATGCAAGAACCCTGGAGGATGAGGAGGAAATGTGGTTTAATACTGATGAAGACGATATGGAAGATGGAGAGGCAGTGGTGCCCCCTTCTGACAAAACTAAAAATGACGAAGATATTATGGACCCTATCAGTAAATTCATGGAAAGGAAAAAATGTAAGTGATGAGAAGAATGCCATATGGCTTATGCAGAAGCCATAACTTGTATTCTTTAGTCTACTGCAATGAAGAGTTTGCGTGTATTTATTCTAAAGTTCTTGGATTTTGAAATTGTGGCACCAAGTTGGTGGACCACCTCTTCAAAACAAATGTTGTTGTTTTTAAAAGCGGAGTGATACAAAATATTGTTGGTGATTTCTTCAAGCGTTTGAATGACAATCTTAGCTGATAGTCTCGTTTTCCTGTGTTTTATTCAGGTTTATAATTCAAAATTTTTGATGTAAATGTTCAGGTGATATCATTGGTAGAATAAAAGTGTTCATTCCTGGCCAATGACAACAGCCAGTAGCTGGTATAGTAGTATGGGGGGAAAAAGTCTATGATGTCTTACCTTTACCAAGTTGCACATAAAGTATTAAGCCTTTTCCCACACAGTAAAGTGATTTGTAATTAAATGTTTCACTCAATAATGTTGCTTTACTTTTGCTTTTTTTTGTGTTTATTTTTTTCTCTCCAGTAAAAGAGAGTGAAGAAAAGGAAGTTCTTCTGAAAACTAACCTTTCAGGTCGTCAGAGCCCAAGTTTCAAGCTTTCCTTTTCCAGTGGTACAAAATCTAACCTTACCAGCCAGTCATCTGCGAGTAATCTGCCTGGATCCCCAGGGTCTCCCGGATCCCCAGGGTCCCCTGGATCTCCAGGATCAGTTTCTAAAAGCATATCTCAGATGGCAGCTATTACAACTAAGGTAATTTTGAATGGACATAGGTTGACTTCATTGTTACAGACTAGGAATTCGCTTTAGCATCTCTCTCAAGTTTGTGTGAATTCTGGCACGTTAAGCAGTAATGGACTGTCTGGTTTGTGTGTACTTTTTGTCTGGCCTTTAGTATTTTTAAGGAGATCTGACATGTATATAAAAAGAAGAAATAAAAGCTGTTTTAATGCCCAAACTCTTAAAGTATGAAGCATACAACTAGCTGCTGTTTGCAGCAATCTTTACTGTGAAATACAGACAACGCTTTACTTTTGTTAAATTGCACAGGGGTATTTGGCAGGTAGAAATATAGAAATACTTTGGAAACATTGCCAAATTTTGCCAGAGTCCACGATGTCCCACCACCCCCATTGAGAATTTCTACTGTTACATCATTCTGAACAATATTAAAAATGGTAACTGGCACATATGAAAGAAATTGTATTATGGAGGGCTCGTTGCTGTAAGCCAAAATGTAAACAATTTTTAATATCCTAGCATGACTTTTTTACCTTTTGAAATAACGTATAGTTTTGGGTTGGAATATATTGAAATAGAAGAAGAAAGCCTGTTTAAAAGAGTCAGTATAACTTGCAGTGAATATCCAAACCCAGCATTTTTAAATACATTTTAGGACGCGGTTGGATTTTATCAGACTTTTGGCTAAAACTCTACTTAAACTAAGTCAGGGAAATAGTGACTAGTGTTTTCTCAGCAGTGGGGGACAGATAAGGTAGTGTTGGTACAGCGTAGTTCAGATAACGAGAATTTACTTTCATAACAAGTGTTTCCATTTCTGAAAGGTCAGTATCTATCTCAGTTCTCAGGTAGCCTTGGAATAACTCTAATTCATCCTTATTTTTTCATGCCACCATACTGCTTGTTCACCTAACTTCTGGTAAAGGCAAATGGGGTTTTAGTTTTTTTTCTGTCTTACAGTCGAACATGGCTTAAGAGTTTGTGTTTGGATTACCTTCTGTTGAAAACATCTGAATGAGAAGAGTTTGGCTGATGGAAGAACTAAGCGACACTTCCTCTAAATCCTTCTGTGGAGGAAGGGGAAGCAGATTTACTTCATTTATGAAAAAAATACAGTAGTTAGTCAAGCACTTTTTAAAAGGGATAGAATTGGCTTGGAATTTAGTTCAGTCTATTCTGTATTTCTGCCAGAGGCTTGTTCTCTCCCAGACAGTATAATTCCTTGAATCTGAAATGGAGTCTTTACGTATGGAGCATATTGCATACAGTATTGGCTCCAAAATTTCAAGTTGTGGTGGCGAAAGAAAAATGTTCAGGTTACACTGAATATGCAGTGCACTGAAAAACCATTCATGGATTCAGGCATAAGCTACCTTCTTTCAGTAAAATGTACATCGTTTATAATAATGTGCCACAGTTGCAAACTAGAAACAGTGTTGAAATTGGGGTTTTCATTAATTATCTGATCCGGTTGTTTTACGTGTAGTATACTCAGTGTTATGTTGTATGTGGCTGTACAGAATGTGTGTAATTGTTTATGGAGTTGTATTTTGATATACAGTTGGTTGAAATTTTCTGTTTTGGATGTCTATCATTAGACACCTGAATAAGTAATACGGTCTTTGACTGAAGTACCAGTAGCTGCCATTGTAGTCAAATGCTGGTTAAGCTTCAGAAGTTGTGACATACTGTAGTTAGAGGAAGTTTTAGAAGTTCATGCCGCTTCTTCATGGGTCCAGAGCTGCATAATCTTAAAATCTGTGGTTATTTGCAATACGAGGGAGTTTTTAATATTACTAGATATGCTTTCATTTTCAGCTGCCAAGTTGTTTAAATTTTGTAACCTGTACACCTCATTCAATTATATTATACAAAAAATTCTTTAAGTTACTACACATTTAAACTAGCTTTTTTGAAGATAGACTGTGTTCTAAAAGTATCGTAATTCAAAAATTCAAATTGAAGGATATTCTGTATTTGTTTCTGAAGTGCTTCCAGCTTGCTCATTGATGCAGTCAGCTATGCTCGGTTAAAAAAAAAAAAATTACATCTTTACAGATGGAGCTGCTGTGGCACTTAGCAAAACTGAGTAGATTTTTGGATTTTCTTAAATTTCAACTGGAGAAGTTTCTATCCAGTTAGATAGGTAAAACCCCATTTTGGGTTTATTAATTTAAACATTTTTTAGACAATGTCATTTTCATTCATACTGAAGGATTTATTTTTGTTCTGCTTCATCTTATTCAAAACTTCATGAATCAGTATGCTTATGGCAATATTTTGTGCAAACATCATTTCCCAATATAAACGCGAAGTATCAATATGCAAACATTTTCTTAATTATAGTAATTGTGCCTGTCTTTGTAGGGAGGCCTCGTTGGGCTTGTAGATTATCCTGATGATGATGAAGAGGATGATGAAGATGAAGATAAAGAGGAAACTTTACCTTTGTCAAAGAAAGCAAAGCTTGAGTCATCATAATGGCAACCACTGAAGAACATTACCAGTTGGGGAAAGGATATTTTTTCCAAAAACAAAAACCCACAGCAAAGCAGCAATCTTTTGTGAATTACTGTGTGTGACACAGATCAACCTATACAAATGGATTTCTGCCTATCAAGTGCCAATTCAAAGGAGCAGAAGAAGGGGAAATACTTCATTTAGGGGAAAGACTTATGCCTTTGAGCTCTCCAGCTTGGACCACACGTTGCCCTTTTCTCAGGGAAGGAAATGGAAAACAAAAACAAAAAAAACAAACAAAAACAAAAAAAGCCAACAGGGCAGGAGTTTTGTTAGTGGAACTCTGGATTGGCTGGTCAGTTGCTACAATCAGAATATGCTTTCTTGGACCATGTATGAGACTTCTGAAGAAAAGGCGGGTTTTGCCATAATTCTTCACTAGTTAAGAATGCCAGCAGTTTCTTTGTATAAAAGAGACCTGCCTTTGAAATCGTACATTCTGAACATTTTAGTCAAGCTACAACAGGTTTTAAAAACCTCTACGGGAGAGGGCCGAATATAAAGTTTCCTCTTTTTTTTTTAATCTGTTCCCTTTGCCCTTTAAACTGCAGAATTTTTTTTGGAGGTGGGGGATTTGTTTGTCCCTTCTTGATTAAAGATTGAGTGGAATTCTAGATGTGGTCACTTTTGTGTCTTTTTTTTTTTTTTTTTGCCCCTCTGAGTGTATGCTTAGTTGTTGAGTATATATTTGGGACCATTAAAATTTTTTGATGTAATATAATCTCACTGTTGTGCTGGTACCTGTTTCACCCTGTGTAATTTTGTTCTGCATCACAGTTCTTAATATGTTTAGGATTTTATGGAAGATGGTATAGTTTTTATTGGGGGAAAAAAAAAATCCTACCACAATGTGCATAAAAGCAATACTATTTTGTGACTAAATATTTTATATTAAATTTTACATCAGCAACTGTCTTGAGAAAAAATTCAGGGAAATAGGATGGAATAAAAAACTTGAAACCTATAAATATGAAATTAGTATTCCAAAGAGACTTTGAAATTTCATAACTGAGAACAATGATGGTAGACTAACTCATCAAAATGCAAGATGGATGATTTAGGAGTACCAATATATTGACTCATTTGACTTACAAAAATAAAAAAGAAATAATTAAAGCTGAAGGAAAACGGCATTAGTGGTATTTTTTTAAAACCTCTGATTCCCTTTGGAATACCAGTTTTAGTGAAATAAAGATGGTTGTAGAATAAACTCTTTACGAGGATACCATCTTTTGAAATTTATTCTAATACTCGATTGAAAAACGGCAATTAAACTGTGGGTCTAACTCGATGACTACATTCTTTTCCCTTTTTCCAAAAATCTAAATAATATTAGGTATTAATTTAAAATGTTATATCCTGCTTCCTTATTGCTTTTACAGAAGATGACTTTGATTGCACAGCTTCCTGTGAAGGGGAGTTTATTCAGTTCCTTTGCAAACAAGAGACCCCTTCTTACATACATTTTCAAGAGTTGATTTCCTTTTGGACGTTCAAAGCACCAATGTTGCAACATTCATGATGTTACACGTTAATGTATCACATACCAATAGAAATGAGAGAAATGAAAATCTGAGGCTGGATCATACGTGATCACACCCAAGTGTAGATTAGCACTTTGTTTCTGAAAATTGTGGGTTGCATGGCAGATTCTATGCTAACTACAAATGTCAAAGTTTTTGTGCTTGGACTTTATTAATGCATATTAGTAATTTCATTTAAATAAGAGTGTGCATTAGGGAAAAATAATTAGCCATCTCTCTTCCTCAAAAAGTTCATTTGAAATCACTTTCCAAAGTTGAGTTTTTACAATGTTTGAAATGTCTGTTACAGGGCAGTTCTCGGCAATAAATGTTACAGAGAGTGCAGAAGTTGAGCACTTGGTCATCACAAGACTGGATGCAATCTTCTGCAGTACGAGAGTCCCCATGCTGTCTCAACGACCTGTCTGAAACCTGATTTTTGCAACTTTGGTGTCAGAGCAGACATCGTGACAAGGAAATCTGTAATTTTGCAGGTTTTCTTAATTAGCCTGAATTTAAATCCTTCCCAATCTGTCAGACTTTCCTTGAGCATAAAGCTCTCAAAATTTATCTGTATAGTTGTCTTCATGTCCTCCAGGCTGTATCTCAGGAAGTCATTCTTCTGAGTTTGTTGAAGGAACATTTTTTGTTGATTTTTTTTTTTGTGTGTGTGTGTGTGTTCTTTCAGCTGTTGAGCGCTTGATCTCTTGATATTTGATGCTGCAGTCTTCTAAACTTTCAGATATTTTCATAATACTTGTAGGAATCTTGCATTTTGGAATTTCAGTATTTGAAGCATTACATTTAACAGAAGAAATACTGGGTTCAGTCAAAATAATAATGGAAGTAGGAATATTTTGAACTTTTTTTATGAAGCTCTAAAGGACTGGTAAAATATTAAGCTGCGCATCTTTTAATGCTGTCTAACTTGTAGTTAGATGGTTAGTTGTCTTCCCAGAGATCTCATGCTTGTGGCCTGACAGGACATGTCTACACATAGATGATACATTGATGGAAGTTGGAAGTAGTCAGGAAGTAGGTGAGTTGGGGACAGTGGTGGGTATGCTCTTGCCCAGTGACTTTCACTTTTGTATTCATGGAAATCCTGAAATATATTTCAGGAAAAAAAGGAAACGGTGGGATTGTGAGAAATGATGGATCTAAAAAAAAAAAAAAAAAAAACCAACAAAAAAAGTGGGTATGGGTTAAGAGATGGAGAAAATGTTACGAAACAGTGTTCCATTCTAGATCTTCCTCTGGGCTGGTGTGTTTTTTTATCATTATTCTTAGTTTTAATACCGTTTGTCTGCATCCCAAGAGAGCTGCATGTATATTGTATTAAACATGGCTCGGTTGTCTTAATTGCATTGTAACTGTATCCTTGAGTGTGGTTTACAGGGTAAATCCTTGTATCATGCTGGCAAGACACAACGTGCTTGAGTCATCAGTACAGGCCCCTGTGTTCCTTCAGTGGTTGAAAGACTTGATGCTGGTTACTATGATGTGCACTTCCCAGCTTTGAGCCTAGGTTCGCTGTGGAGGCTAGACAAAAGTATATAGAGTACCTGGTCCTCCAAGGAAGCACACCCTTACGCTAATGGAAGTAATTCCAGGTAATCTGGAATATTTCCAGATTTTCTTCCACTGTATACAGAGGGTGGCTGTTTTCAGGTAACAGTGCACGTCACCAAAAAACAGATCTCCTATGTCATGAGGGCAGAAGGATCTGAAAGCTTGTGTATCTAACAATAAGTTGCCTCTAAAACGTACCTGTCTGTAATGTATCTACTTGGTAAATGAGACCAGGCTGTTCATCCATCTCTCGTAGCCCACCAGATAAGTCGTGTTCTCATGGAATTAAGTGTCAAGTAGGCCCAGTCCTTTTAACATACCAAGGATGAAACTGTTCACATCAGTTTGGGCTGTGTTTTTAGATCTCTGCAAATTTCAGAAACTGTTTAATTAGCTAATTAAAGATAAGAGTCTGTTCTTATATTGCTGCTGTGGCTCTATTAGGGAATTAGCTACCTTTCAAGCCAGCACAAGTTACGTTGGTTGCCTTGCTAAATTGTTTCCTAGCATCTGTAGAGGGGGCACAGAAGTTCAGCCTTACCTTTATCAACCATTTTACAGCTGCCAAGTCATCCTGAAGCAATGCTGTCTGTGCTAGTACTGCAGTTCCCCTGCCTTGAGGATATTGAGACCCATTCCAGGTAAGCTGTGAAAGTAGGAGACCAGATGGGTTACTGCTTGGGCTCACCTGCAGCGTAAGTGTAAAACCAGGCAAGCATTCAAAGAAGAGAAGTTACCAACAACTGAAGTTTTTCAAGATAAGTTGTCCTTGTGTGTGTTCTCCACCTGCTCCTACTGCTTTCTCTTTTTGGAGTCTAGAAGAAATGAAGGTATATGCAGCTTATAGTTCAGTCCAGAAAAGAGGCAGGGCATGTGGGCATGCTGCAGATAGAGCAAAACCTTCTGTGGAAGGATTTGTAATGCCTGCCTTCAACCATAGCCATAATTTAAAGTCTGTTATTAATGTGAGGGAGGCATAACTTACTGTATTTTCATAGGTGGCTGGCTATCTGGTGAGCTTGTATCTTGATTTAATAATGCTCTAGCTGCAATCACATTCATTGGAGCATGTAAACCTTGCGGGTTTTTTATATAAATTGAAATTAATGTAACTATTCAAAGCTGAAATGAAACCCTGCAGACTGCTGGGAAAAAAGGCAATCTGAAAAAGGGAGGAGGGAGATGTAGCCTTCTCTATGCCAATTGGGTTTATGAACAATGTAAAAATAATACATAAGCCAGTGGATAATATTTAAAAAAAAAAAGCAGGTAGCGTGCTACTGGCAAATGATTGAAATAGCTACTGATTGACAGTGATTTCAGACCTATGCCGGTAGCCTCGCTGCGCACTCTTGCATCTCCCAGAGATGCAAGGTATCTGTCTGTCTCAGAACTTCTCTGAGATGGCTCCATATGAACAACTGTTTGTGGTTTAGGTTGAGACCTGGAAGTAAGTCGGTTCAGAGTGGAATTATGCTCACAAAATGTGCGTCTGTAATATAGACTGGGGATGATTTGGGTTGAATAACGTTGATTTTGAGACTCCACTTGTAAGCAACTTTAAATTACATGTATAAAGATACTGTATGTGGGCTGCCCACCTAAAAGGGTTCAGAAGCATTGTTCAGTCACGTGTATGACTGTTCATTAGCATTGCTTCTGGAAGTACGTGCATGCCGGAGCCCTTACATTATGCTTATGAGTTTTCAGACGAAGGCTAGTCCTTTCTCTTGTGTTTCAGATGTACACTTTAGTGGCTGAAATCTTGGAAATTCAATTTTAAAGTGTGCTTACCTCAGTAAGGCTTATTTTAAACCCGCTGACGTTGAGTGGCCTTTTGACAGCTGTGGTGTTCAGATGGGAGGTTGATGCTGTTAAGTTGGAGAGGTCAGTACAGTCTTCCATCCTCCTGGTGAGGCCAGAGACAGTACGACTGTACCTTCACTCTGTCACTGAATTGGTGTTGAATGGTCAAGGATCCCCGAAAGAAGCTATGATTGGGGATGTG
>NW_008824356.1:13257744-13264221 GCF_000699105.1 Pygoscelis adeliae | reverse complement strand
TAACTGGAAGCAGCTCCTGATGAACCGAATCACAGGAATCTATGCTAACAATGAACGTTTGGGGGAAACTTTAAAAAAACCTACATTTCCAATCCACTTCTACTTTTACATGTCTGAAAATGGTGTTAAGTTAGATCGTCTTGTCCTGAAAAAAAGCTTTTTTCCTCCCCATGGCTCCCCCCACCTCCAGGATTCCCCCAAAACAGAAGTGACTTCCTCTGCTGCCATCGGTCGGGATTTTGTAGATTAGCCAGGAGAGCTGGAAGCTGCAATTCTTATTGAAGAAGTAACTGCTGATTACAAACCAACAACAGAGCACAGCTTTTAGCATGTTTGAGTTTAGCCTCAAAATGGAAATAAATCTTCTGCTTCTTCAAGGTGTAGATTACCTGCAGTAAGAAACAAGGAAGATGTAAATGTTTGTTTTTCATGGGCAGAACTAAGTACCAAAGCTAATAATAGAGTAATACAGTGTTTGTCTTCAGAAGTTTTTGTATGTGTGTGCTCTTTATAAAGCACCTTTCAAATTTTCTTAGTATTTATGTAGCTAGCCATATCTTTATCTGAATATATAGGCACTGTTTCATCTTTAGAGCGTGTGTTCCTTTGGAAGCAAGTATGGAGATGCATGTATTTTGTTAGACCAGTTGTGTTGTGGGATTTATTTTTTGATACAGTTATCCATCAGGGCCATACAGAAGTTCTGCACAGCAGAGTGAGAATAACCACAGTCCTCACTGTTCACTGTTATGAGCAGGACAACAAGTGGAACCTCTCAAGTGTCCGACTAGCTGACCTTGGACTTTCCTCTTGCTCAGTTTGGTGAATAAGATGAGCTTTCTATATTTGGACATTCAAAAGAAGACCTCCCTGTAGAGTGAGGTGCCCAACACCAGTGACCTAAGCTAGACTCAAGCCTCTAGGAACTGAACTCCACACATTTAGTGTGTTTGACTTTCCTGATTGAATGGTATCTAATTCATGTTAATTTTGTAGTAAGGAAGAGCTACACTTGCATGACATGTTTGCATGCAAATCTATCTTGAAAACTCTTTAGCTGAGACAGTATGTGACTGTGGCTACATCATGTGTGATGTGATACCTGAAGGAAATGGCTGTGGTAGTTGTGTAGTTTGTTTGGAGCTATGAGCTGTCTTTTGCAGCCTATTGCTAATATAAGGATGCTTGATTGTAACCCCAGGGAAAAACACATTCCTACCTCATAACCTGGCAGCGCTAGATGCCAGATGAAGTGCCTGATGGCTTTATGGGGAACATGCTTCAGCCCCTTGTCCCTGACCACAACTTGGGTCAAGTTCTACCCAAGTCACTACCCAACTATCCTTATTTTCGACACCTAATAACTGTATTGCTCTTCTACCTTTTGAGACAGACTCAAAGGGGTCAAGATGGGAGGGAGACCACTTGCATGGCAGTAGTGTAAGGGAGAAGCAAGGTGCCAGTCTTTGGCTATCCAGCTGCAAGAGGTGAGTCATTTTGATACCTGCAGCCATATCTTCTTTTGATATCCAAGAATAGGACAGACCTTTTCCCGATGTTGCTATCAAAGTTAGGAATAACCAGAGCATCAAGTTTGCATGCTAGACCCGAGAACAGCAGGCTAACTACAGCATCTCCATCAAAAGACAAATCACCTTTGTATCATTGGGCAATTATGCTAGCCCCTACGCTGACATGTGCTGACAATTTTGTGATAAACTGCAAGATCTCTTAGTTCTTATCATAAACATCAGAACAACAGCAGAAATTCTACAGATTTGTGTGTGTTTATTTTGATTGTATCATCCCTAATGAGATTACTAGAATTACTCCTGTTTTCAGTGTGCCACAAGCCTCAATGGATTCTTAGAAATCTTGTTCATCTTGCAACTTGCCTTCACAGTGAAGCAATATTACTCAAACTCAGGATTGCTAATTAGATCATTTTAAGGAAAAATAAATTAAATACATGCCTAAATATATGGATCCTCTTAAGAGATCAATTATTTCAGGAACAAAGATATTGACTTAGAGTACTGCAAGTGTAGTGACAAATTTCCGCAGACTGTGGAAAATGAACTGCTTTTTCTGTACAGGAAGGATCAGCAGGCTACTGGTGATGAATAAAAACTAGCCAAAGAAAGCCAGGTGGTTGCCAGAGTGCCCTTGGGAAGCCTCTTGTAGAGCTCTGAAAAGAGCCAGCTACAGACAGCTGTGATGGCTATTAAAATCCAGAATACCAAAAGACACCCAAGAGAGGGGATGCCACATTCAGCATATTATAACTGAGGACATAAAACTGCTTACCAGAACAGCAAAGCATCTCACTCCGCAAGACCTGAATTTGTAGTTCATTGACGTCTTTGGGCAGTCCTTACAGTTACCTGCTCCAAATGTAAAAGCAAGCTTCAGCTTGCCTGTCCTTCTCCAGAGCCATACCTGGCAATCAGAGAAACTTTGCAAGCTAGGTGTGTGATGTCGATAGCTAAGCCATTCACATCACCACCTCATCTATTTCTAGCCATTATCCAGACATTTGAAAGGTAGTCTACCATATCACAACGTAGCCCGCCTCTCAATAACTGGTCGGTTGATAGACCTTTCCCACTGAGCGTCAAGGCTCCCTCTACTGCAGTAATAATATGCTATGGCTGTTTTAGGGTGCCGCTAATATTGAAATGTGTCTGGCAGCTTGCAGTATCCTACCGGCCTTTGTAGACACTAGCAAAGTACGGCTAGATGGCTGATGTAGGTCAGATATGACAGTGTGTACAGTGTAGTGAATACAATCACTACAACATGTGTCTGATCTTCCTTCTGTGCTTTTTGGACGCTGCAGCTACTACTACATCAAATAGTGAGAGAACTGAGTTATGCTGATTGATAATCTGCCTACAGGTCTTGCGTCAGAGTATGAGGACAGGCGGGAGGCATGTATAACCAAGGAACAGAACGGCTTTTGAACAGTAGCGTCACCAAAGTAGAGTCCTTGTATGCTCTACAGTGAGTTTACAGTCACTACAGCATCTGTGAAACACTGGTGTTATAATGCAAATAACAATTCTCTCAAGCATCTGTAATTGAAAAATCATCTCACTCCTAAGAGAGTGAGCCAAGCCCATGTGATTTAGTCAGTTTCTGTTCACGTTGACCTCTAAATAAGTTTAAACTTTTACATAATTCAAGTAGAATCAAAGCCACCTTCTGTGTTTCAGCACATTAAGTCACTGCACATGATACATAAACCACTGATCACCAATTTTTACCATATTCTTCTAAAACAGCTCTCTCTAACCCCTTCTTTGGGGTCATCACTGTGGACAACCTTAGTTTCGCACCTTCTGTCACAACCCCTCAAAACTGGAGTCTTTAATTTCATTAGTTCCCCAAATTCTTAAAATTCTTCCCGTGTCTGTCTCTTGCACATGGAAGTGAATTCGGGGTGCTGTTTGAGCAGGTAGCACGGACACAAATTTCCCCGTTCCCCACATTGTTCACTGTTCCAAGAAACGGCTGTCTTCTTGGTAGATATCTGAGGTGGTGGTCCCAGCCCTACTGTCATCTACCTCCCTGCCGAGGCTTTGTTAACTTCTCCTTGGTGTGTTTTCCCTGCGTGTGAATTTACACTTTTCTTCAAGTCTAGCCAGCCTAAGTACTTTCCAAAGCCGCTTATAAAATTTTTGGCTGTGCTTGCCTGTTATTTTTATCTAGCCCCCAATGTCATCAATATAGATATTGATACACTCTTGTCTAACTAAAATGCTGAAACAGCAGTCTGAAGAATGAATGATTCCCTAAAGCATTGGATCTTCAAAATCACGTTCTGATTTTATAAGGACATTTGCTAGTGATGATTGATAGGAATCGATACTAATGATTTGAAAATACTTTCAAATCATCAGTATTAAATCTTTAACATAATCAAAAGAGATTCCATTTGATACATTTTAGTTCTTTCTATACTTCCCTTTTTCCCCTTTAGAATGGCCAGTAGCAGTCCCTAGCGTGGTTCTATTGGTTCTTCTACTCATCTCGTGATTCCCAGTTAATGCTGCTGGTGTATGTAGTTCTTCTTTTACCTCCCGCCAAAGAGAGAGAAACTGAGGAACACACATGGCAATCATCTGCCTCGGTTATGTTCTGTGGCTTGATGAGAACCCAAGCTTTTGGATAACGTCCCCAAGCCTTTGCGCAATTATTTGGGTCCTTGGCTCTTCAGTAATCGCAACACACCAGGCCCTATCGTGCCTTTAAAATCTACGAGACACCTTCCCCTCTCTGCTGCTGCTTCAAATGACATCTTTCCCAGTTTGCTGGACACGCAGTTCCCAAACTCCTGTACCTGAGCTCACCACTTTAGATCACCGCGACCAGCCTTTGTTCCTAGCACCTCTTTAGCTTATGAGTCTAACTTAAGTGAATTTGTTCTCTTTTCTTTCAGGTTCATGAGCATTCCTCCTCTGCTGTGGCACTCGTTGCTTCTCTGAAGGGTTCAAGTCAAGGAGGTTATGCCATTGTTCCTGTGTTTGCCTGGGATGCCAGTACTCCTCCCTTGCTTTCAAGTTCATGCAAAGAGCCCCTTCATTTTCTCCCCGTATCTTTTGCTTAGTATTAACTTCATTGTTTGCCTCGTGTATTTCACTCTATTTTCTATGGACTCAGACATTTATGAGATATTCTGCCCAAACTCTCTCTCCTTGTATTTTAGATTCTGTATTATGTTAATCTTGTCAGGAGCCTATGCAGCTGGCTTAAATTTCAGCACTGAATGAACATCCTGCCCTGTATCAAAGGTTAATGCTAGGTTTTCTGGGAGTTTCTCTCTGAATGTTTTCTTTCAGATACCAGCCACAGAGACTCTGTAAATCACCAGCATCCCCCCCCGCATTCGGATTGATCTAAGGCACATAAGAAAATACTTCTGGGTTTTTTTTTGTGTTTTGGTAGCACGTATAGTTTTGCTTCTTTTTATTTTCATTCAAATTTTTCTAACGCAGTTTCTTTACCACCTTTGTCCAAACAAAATGAACAATATTGAAAACAGCATTTCAGAATCGGATGTTGTGAGGAGCAAAGCTATCTTCTGGCCACCTTTTTTTTTTTTTTCCTGGCACCCGTTGTTTACAGCTCCAGAGCCTATTTAAAGTAAACTTGCTTCATAGCTGAGAAGTTGGTTGATGAACAGTAGAGTCATATTTACAAGAAAGCTGCTTAATGACAGTCCCAAGCAAAGGAGGAGAAAAAGCCCCTTTCCTGATTACCATGAGTTTAACTCTTGTATTGTAACCTCGTGAATTCTGTTATTCCCATCCCTCAGCAACTTACACTTCAGACAGCAGATGAATGGTGGAGCTTTGTTGATGGTTGTAAACGTTGCTAGGGGACAGTCTGAGGGAGGTGAATCATGCCATTTACAGTCAGCCTAAAGGAACATTTGGAAATGCTTGAGCTTAGAAATTTCCTTCTGTGGTCTGTGTTGCTGAGAGTCAAGCGCTTTGTGGCTATGAAGAGTGCTTTAGAAATACACATGATAACGGAGGCATTAAACATCCTGGTGTCTTTAGTTGCCTGTACCTTTGTATGTGTTTTAAATTGTTGTTCTGGTGCTTACTTCTTTGATAATTATGCTTTTAGTTAAAAGCTGACCATGTGCAAATGGTATGAAAAGGAGGTTGTTGCAAATCACATTAAAATTAAATACTACAAATTTTCATAATTTCTTTACTGTAAGAAGCATGATTTCTAAATGCAATTGCATATACATGTCTGGATCTGAACTTTCTTGGGTATACTCACAGGCATTTATTATATTTTCTTGGACGTATTCACAGGCATTTATTTTGTCTGCTGTGGGAAGGCGGCAGCTTCAGGTACCACCAGAAATGGTTTTACAAGCTATGTCTTTGGTAAAACACAGGATGGGTAAATAAAAGTGCTCATACTATAAATATCAAGTCAGTTTGGAGAGAACATAGAGGAAGCAATACGCACCTAGCTGGGGCTGACAGGTATGACACAGAATTACTGAGCAGAAAAAACCCAACATACTCAGTTTGGGGGTCTAAAAGCCAGGGTATGCTTTTTGCACAAGGCAGGCAGTCTGACCTCCTCGAGTCCTGCGCTGTGTACCCGAGATTGGACTTCGCAGGACTCCAGGGCAAGCCTGGTCTTGTTCCTCTTCAGGTCAGCAGGGTTTTACCAGCACGCAGCGCTCTTGTGTGGCCAGCTTGAAGTCTGCGGTTCAAGAGAGCAGTTAGATTCGGGGACTTTAAAAGATTCACAGTTAGCATCTCTCAGCGCACGTCTCGGTCTTTCAGCTCTTCCCACTTCAGCTGAGGGCTGTAGACCCTCGCAGCATTTCGATTCCCTCTTGTCACGCGTGTTGAAGGAGTTTACCGATATTTTACATACTACATCAGTGGTACCGTTTTTCGAAACAAGAAAAGTGTTATTTTCTAGTGTTGTTTTGCTTTCAGC
>NW_008824356.1:13256236-13257604 GCF_000699105.1 Pygoscelis adeliae | reverse complement strand
GGCGGCAGCCCCAGCCCCCGCCGCAAGCCCGCTCCCGTCCTGCTGCTGCGGCTGGGCTACCGCGGGGGGGCAAATAATTCCTGTAACGCGCGCAGTACCCTTGAATAACGTGCGAGCATTCGGCACCTAATGGCATCCGCAGGAAGATTTCCTGGGTGAGAAGTTTGGTTTTTATACCTGTGCCCCGTGATGCAGCCTCCCTTTCAGCCATCTCGCTACTGGCGATGCCGAGACCGGACCATGCAGCCGGTGCTTCGTTTCCGGAGTCTGTAGAGGCACACTACAAACGAGTCGCATCCAAGCTGTGAAAAGTAGGAAAGTATTCTTGCACCTGTATTCTGTCTTCTCCAAAGGGGATTATATATTTTTCCAGTATTAAGTTCTTTTTGTTTTGACTCTATCGATTAACACACCTGTCCTCTGTTGTAAGTACTGCAGTAACGGCTTTAAAACTTTATTTAATGAAATCCGTTCACAAAACAGGAGATCACAAGGCTTCAAGAAGTATAGCAGTCCATCTCTCTGAAGTGTTGAGAAATTATTAACCATTCTTCTTTTCCTCTCCGCACCTGCGCAGGAGCTGTTACACTACTCAAAAGCATACCTGTTTCTCCTTCCAATTACAACAGATGGTTTCCTTGCAAACCTTCCTTCTCCCCAGGTTCAGAAACGCTTGGACTACATGACTCACACAATAAAGGGTTAATTTAACTATTCGTACTCTCCTGGTACATCCTCTCAAGAAACCTGGAGCAAAACAGCTGCACTGGCTTGCAAACAAGTGGCAGCTTACATGGGCCAGGTCCGGCTACAGCAGCCAGGAGTTACCTATCCTCCCTCGGTCTACAGGTTCGAGGATCAAAAATTGATCACGTACCTTCAACAGCACGTTCACCAGCTAATTTAGGGCCGTTCCTGCCTAATAATGGGATCCATCCAAATGCAAATCCGAAGCCTGAGGCTCGGGCTACCCTTGATTTCTTTCACGAGAAGCCAGATGTTTCCCCCGCGGGGCTGATCCGAGGGAGCGCACCGTGAGCGCGGGCCGTGCAAACAGGCGCTGCCTTCCCCCAGCCTTGCGGGCAGGGCGGGGGGCGGGAGGGGGAGCCGGGGTTAGCGCAGCGCCCTCCGACATGGCGGCAAGTTGCCCTTCCCGCTCCATTCAAGTCTGCCAGGAGCAAACGCAAAGCCTGACCCCGCTAACGCACCGGTGACCGATGCTACCAAAAAGCGCAGGGTTCTCGATAGGCACAGGGCTGCCTAAAGTACGGATCTTCACGAAACAAACAAAGATCAAGCCCGATCTTTAGTGGGACAAACAGGCCGCTGCAATGGACGCCAGCGTCCACCGTCTAGTAACACACGGCT
>NW_008824356.1:13255181-13256224 GCF_000699105.1 Pygoscelis adeliae | reverse complement strand
AGGCCCCTGCAAGGGCCGCCAGTGCCCCCCGTCTAGTAACAGACGGCTCACGAACCGCTCGGGTCCCGCAGGCAAAACAACCGGTCTCCTCCCTCCCTCAGCCGATACACAAACGAACACACACCCACCTCCCCTTTCCAGAAGTACGCGCGGAAGATTAAGTGGTTCATAACAAACAGAATTTCAGATACGGTTTGCCTGACTGCGTAAAATCCGATATATATTTTGCGCGTTTAGTGTGCTCAGACAAGAAATAGGCAAAATGCATTAAGACGTGGCTGATGCAGGGACTGATAAATACCAGAGATAAAAGACTGCATCTGTGAAAAATAGAGCAAACCATCAAACGCGAATCCGAGCAAAACCAAACCTCGCTTTGTAACACCACCATGCGTGTAATTGTTCAACTTCATGGCTAGATTATATTGCCTCAGAATTTGAGACTGGGATAATTAAAGCAGTAATCATCCACGTTACCTGGGATTTTTTTTTTCCTAACTAAAGACAGAAGAGATTCTTCCCCCGCGGGAAAACAATTCACATCTCGGTGGCAAGCCCGTTCAGTTGTAGCTGTCCGTGCTCTGGCGGTACCGCGGGCGGCGGGTTACCAGCCGCGCACCCGCGGCGCTCAGGCTGCACCAGCCCGGAACAGGCGGCGTCCCTCCGCAAAGAGCTTACACACCTTAAACCTCGGCACCATTAGCCCACAACAAAATCTGTAATGCTACTGCGCTTTCGGAAGGCAGCGAGGAGGAGCGCCATTTGCACCTTGCTGCGGTTTATTTCAAACGTGCACGCAGCAGGTTGCGCCTCTCGCTTTTCTCCGTTTTCCTTTCTAGGTTTTTGTGCTGCAAAGCGTTTATGCTGCACGTTTTGAAGCATCCCTAAAAAAGCTGTTCTTGCCTGCTGAAGTACTTTATGGGTAGCTTCATGCTTTTTAAAGCAGAAACTTTAAAACTGCGCGTTAGCGTTCTGCACTTGCGTTGCTCCCCAGCGGAGGAGGGCGCCGCGCCTTCCAGGTCCGAGCAACGGGCCCAGGCGGG
>NW_008824356.1:13246312-13253794 GCF_000699105.1 Pygoscelis adeliae | reverse complement strand
AGCGTCTTCACGGCTTTGATCGGAAAGCTTTCGCGGCGGACAGGGTGGCGGGACCGGGTGCAGGGCGAAAGCTCCGGGTTTGCATTTTTTCCTTTTGGCTGCTATTTGAAATTAACAAAAAAAAGGGGAAAAGGCCAAAACCAAACTCATTCAGTTCTATAAAATCTGCTTTAACGTCTTTCTAGGGTTTTTTGGGGGTATGCGTTTTTTGCCCCCCCCTTTTTTTTTTCTCTCCCCGAACAGTTGCTTTTTCTTAGTTGTTCGTATATGCTTTAGGGGAAGGTATGCGGCAGTACAAATAAGGAAATGAAAGTACTTTATCATATGAAGCTTTACTGGGAAGATTTCATCTAAAGTTCTCTACGTTCTCATGTAAACTTTGATATTAAATACACAATTTGGCAAAAAGAAAACTTCAGTGATGTATCTTTTGGGCAACACTGTAAGGATATGTCTTGAGGAAACTTATAAATAGGTTAAAAGAGCAAACACTGAGAATACTGTAACATTGAAGTGAACTGTTGATAGAACGTGTACATTTTTTTAACCACATCCTTTCCTGTCGCTGGTCTGCTGTGTGCAGATCCTGACTGTTTTCTGTCATCTCTGTATTTGCTTTTAAATATGCTGAAATGTGTCCGATAAAGAGTTTGTATGGAGCAGTATTTGACTTTCAGGGGAGAAGACTTTGGAAATCACTCAATTTTGGCACTGCACTCTCTTAAGTGAATGAAATCAATTGAAGCTCGACCAGTGATTTGCAATGTTAGGCCAAGTCCAACCACTTAAATGAAGAATTCATATTAGAATCTTTAAGTGAAATTCTTGAAAAGTAACTTAAAGTCTGACAACCCATGCCTCACCCACTCAAGTTGGCAAGTTTTGTTATCTTCTGGTACCTGGCTGCTCCATCTGAAAAGGTAATCAAATTTTCTTCCGGTTTGATGTTACTAACAGTGAAAATTGTGAACTGGAACTTAGTGAAGCACGTGAAGGTTCATGATTCGGAACAGAATCCAGATCAGTCAGCCCACCTGGGGATAACAAACTAGTGGTGTGAAATGTTAGCTGGGATGGAAACCTGATGTAAAGAGAAGACGTAATTTCCAGCATTTCTGGAGTAATTACACTTTAAAAAGAGAACTTTCTGGAAATTAGAGCCTTGAGTATGAGTGTTCAGATCCGGACTTGTAGTTTTCCAAGATGTGGTTTGCTGGATTAATTGGATTTTAATTTATGACCATTGTGTTTGGCATGGAGATGCCAACCAAACTGTCAAGGAACAGCAGCAGTTGAGTCTGCTGCAGGTTTAACTAACTACACTGTCATTGTTAACCTAATATGTAAAAGAATCTTCTTATTTCAAAACAAGAAAAATTAATACTTAGTTGCTTTTGAATTTTTTTTTATTAAATAGGCTGAAGTTAGGTGGCTTTTGAATGACTCTGGCATTCTTATGAGGGATGTATTTTAGAAGTGCTTTATCAGGTGGCATATGCAAACTTAAATATTTTGTAGTGGGCCGTTGAAATATGTCTGAGGAGACACAGAATTGTTAAAGTCTATGGAGCAACTTAACAATGCTCTGGGGACAAGAAGTGAATGATAAGATCTCATTGAAATAAGGAAGATAAGCATGTAGGCTGACTAAATGCAGTGACACTAGTTGGCATTTTGTCGGATATCATGCGTTTGTGACAAATGCCCTGGCATGTTTACTTGCCTTAAGTAGTCAGGAAAATAAGTTTGTTTTTTCCAAAAAACACCTCTGCCAGCAGTGTCGCAGAAAGTGTAAGTGGGGAAAGCACAAGCAGTGTGGAGTAGGAAACTGTTCCATTATACACGATCAGGGCTTTTTTTTTTCCTCTTTTTAGGCAGCTTTGGCAGTGCTTCTAATGGTGTCTAAGGAGCTTGAAACCAAGAGCTTTCTACCGAGAGCCTGAGACCGTTTAACTTGGGAAGGATCGCGGTTGTATTTATGTATCCCAACCCAGCGAGGCAGAGAGGTGCTAACTATGACCTTCACTTTTTCCTGACTTAACCTTTAGAAATTGCAATGCAATTACTGCTTGCCTTGCAAGGCGTGTTTCTGCCCCACAAAGCTTTCAGAACAGAAAAATAAGCGTGTGTTTTAAAATGCTTGCTCATCAAATTTTCCAGTCCTGGTCCCTGAAGATGACTTTCAGTGCTTGGCTTGAAAATTGTATTAATGAGGGCCTTTGATAAATCTGTTAGAATTTGATACACCATGTCGTGATAGTGTTGATTGCCTGAAAGCACAGATGCATGGACGCACACACATGCAGAGAGCAGGGGGTAGCAGGGTGAAAGGGTTGGGCTCCTCATGTGGATAGCTGTTTCCTCACTCGTGTGTTATTTCGCTTTTAGTTTTCTAGGTTAGATATTCTGCTTGCCTGGTAACACAAATAACACAAGCACATGAGTTTGCATCTAAACACCAGGTGTGATGCAGTACTTTGCTGCAGATCAACAAGTTTCTTTTGGTGAAGATTTCAAAAGCCAAATTCTTGGGAATTTCATCATTAAAAATAAAGCATTTTTGTCCTGCAGCTAAGCAGATTTTAAGTTTAATCCATGGCCAGAAAGACAGGTGGATCTGTGAAGAAATCCAGATATACCTGTTGAGTGGAGATTGCTGAGTGAAAGTAAGGCTTTAGCTGTTAGAGGTGTGAGTGGGCTGTATGAGTTCAGCCAGCCTCTAGTTTCTGTTGTAATAGATTGGATTTTGCCCAGATGCTGTCTGGCAACTTAGAGTGGGTGGAGAAGATCCCAACTGCTTCATGTTGTGGTGTCAAAGTTTTTTAGGCGGTGGGTTCATATCAGCAAGGCAGCTGTATCACCAGAGAGATACGTGACATCTGTCGCTTTTCCTGCCTGCCAGGTCCCTGCTGGCTGTGTGACAGGAGGTGAAAATAGGGCTGTGCCTGTGCTCCATCCTCTTCAGAAATTAACTGCCCCCAGGAATGCTAGCCCTGAACAAAATGTAGTTTGCTCAGGCACACCAAATGTAGCCGCGGCGCAAGGGCGGGGGAGGGGAACCTGGCCTGGGCTTAGGCAGATTCTGGCCACGCCGTGGTCAGTAGGTCACCAGCTGTTGGGCTTTGCTGGCGATCCCCTTGCTTACTGGTGATCCCTAACAAAGCAAGACCCTTTTTAAAAGAGAGTTAGGGGTTGCTTAGTTCTCAGTAATGGTTCCTAGCTGCTTAACGAGTTAAATCTAATAGGAAGAGACAGACAGCAGCGTTTGGTTTCCCCACTTACATTTTAAAACAAGACAAACGTTTTTTCAAGTAATTTTGCTGTAAATGAGTGGTTTCCTTTTCCTGTGTTCTGTCCAAGTGTATACCCCAACCTGATCATTCATGAAGGACACATTGGTTTTTGCAGACTTGCAGTACTGGCTGAATACTCTGCATACAAAAGTGTTTGTTAATATTCAAAGTGGAACTGCCATGTCCTGAGCTTCTGTGTTTCTGGTGGATTTATGTGTATCAGGTTAATGAGCTTCTCTGCAGGCAAATTTTAAAGAACTTTTTTCAGATGGTTGTGTGTCACTTCCTGGTATGAAACTAGCACGTGGCGACGCTGCATAGACTGCCTTCAGTCTTACAGTTGCAGCTGTGCATAATACCTACAAGCATAAGCAAATATTTGCCCTGTTTAACTTCTTACAGAAAGTTTTATTTGGGAAATGGTGTGGGGGTTTACACATGCAGCCATATGGGCATATAAGTGTTTTCATATTGACTTGTTCTAATTCTTCTAATTCATGGTAGACTCTGCTTTTCTTTTAAAACATTTAGCAAACAGGAATGTGTATTAGGAATACAGCTGATAAAACTACTTGTATTAAAACTGCGTAATAAAAATGCACAATAATAGGTTTTTCCATTTCAATTTCAGCAGTCATGGTTTGTGGTACTGTCAATCTGTCTTCTTTAATTTAGACCATGTGACAGGAACAGCCACGTTGTGAGTGCCCGTTTCTTGTGGTTTGTAGCAAATGGCATGAATACCAGGAGGTTAAAGATATGCATCCGTTTAAATTTAAAATCTCATTTAGAGGTGCATTTTTCTACCATTTTCCAGGCAATTTAGAAACCCTGCCAGCCTTAGTGGTGTTATGCCACTTGATAGAGGAAGAAGTTGGATGATAGGAGAGTTAGACTGGTCTAAGAGTGGTGTATTTTCAGTTAGCAAGTTACCTGCAGAGCAAAGTGCTGCGGGATGCTGGGCACGCCGGGCACAGTTGGTTCTTTCTGGCATCTCATAACCCTTGGGCCTGGCTTGTGGGCTTCCCCCTTACTCAGCAAAGTTACTTGTCTGAAATTGCTAGAATGGGATTGTAATTTTGAATTTTAAAAATGAATTTTTTTTTGTTACTTTTATTTTATTAATTGGTAGCTTAAGGGATTGCATCTTCAAGCACTTGTGCTGCCGGCCCCATGCCTGCTGAATTCGTCTCTCAGCCTCTGTCTCCTGGCCCTTCCTTTCCTCTGTGCACCTGTAAAAGTCATGAAGGTGTGAAAACTGGAGGACTTTAAAATGTTTGGGTATACAGTGAGGTTTGATACTTTCCTTCTGTTTATTTGGCTTGTGTGTTTTTCACTGGTTTGTGAAGTACCTCCCTTAGTCACACCCCAGTCACGCTGCCTCAGTCTTACTTAGATAACTTTTTTGATCTTGAGGAGTGGGTGGTTTTTAAAAAAGAGAATTGTAGTTTCCATTGTATTAGTGTATAAGGGAAAGACCAAACATCAAAGGACTGAAAAAGCATCTCATTGAGGTTGTGTTCAGGGATTTTTCAGATACATTCAGACAGGAATTTATTTGGGTTACCTGGTTAGTGTTGCAAAAAGATCTCTCTTTAATTTTCAATATGATCCTTGGAAAGAGTTTCTTTCTGTAAAATTCTTCATAAACAAGTTTCACCAACCAAACAGGTGCTATAATGTGCAGAGTGTGGTACCAACGTCTGTTTTCTTCAGGGTAGAAATGTCTTTAAACAGAGAATTTGCCTCTTAAGGTGTAATTTTACTCAGGTGCTCTTTTTCCTTGACAACTCTGCTTTTCCTTGCTGTAGATCAGGCTGTTTGGGTGGTAGTGTTTTGAGTACGTCCATCTCTCTAGGTTTTTAGCCTTTTTCTTTCACTTCTGTTGAGATCGGTAAGCTGTGGGTTTTCTGGCAGCTCGCTCCTCCCCTGAGCGCAGGTAGCCTCGGGCCTGCTCCGTCTCGGGGTGTTGCCCCCTTCCCCTGCGGTGAGGCCTGCCCGCCTCCGGGCTGCTCTCTGCTCCCCTTTGGGGAGGAGGCAGCAGGTGGGTCTGGGTCTGCTCCCGCAGCAGGCGGCCCGTTTGCTGCCTCTCCTGGCTGCTCTGGCTCTCCCCTTCCGCATCCCCCGAGATGTCTCAGGAGCTGGGTGAGTGACATGGCGGAGGCAGCAGCAGCAGGAGGGATCCAGCTGACCTCCTCGCATAAGCTGACGCAGTTATTCTAGGCAGGAGGTGTGATGCAGAAAATGTTTGAAAATTGCAACAAATGTATTCTTTCTGAATAAATACATGCCTCGAACCCTTGATTCTTACAAACATTCATCTCTGTCTTCTGACCTAACAAGCATGTTTTGCCAGTTCAATTAGATAAAACTGAGCTTACCTGGTAAATGGAAAAGAATAAATCTGCCTTTTTTTTGGGGGGGGAACCTCCCACTGCCTCCAAGAGCAACTTTCTGTGCCTCTTCCAAGTTCTTGGCTGTGGAGCTAGGACAGCTGTAGTCAGTACTCAAGCTTTTCTGACCCAGGATTAAGAAAAAATATGGTAACAAATGAAGAAGAAATGGGATACTGCTTGTTGAGAAGGAATTGTTTAGTTTTCCCTGGGGAGACTGTAAGCCCTGTCATAGTTCAAAGCGTAGGCTGTGCTGGCCCTTCACATCTTGTGCAAAGGGTCCTCTCTGAAGTGAGCTGAGGTGCTGGATGAAGTTGGTTACACAACATATTCAGAAACCCAAACTGTCATTTTCTTGAGCTACATTCTGTTTTCAGAAAAGCTTTTAACTTCCTTGTCTGTGAGGAGGAGGAGGCAGGACTGCCGGAGTGGCACCGTGTGCTGTGGCTTGGCTCGGGGTTAAGAGGACCCCGAGGTCGGTGGCATTAAGGGCTCTCGGGGCAACCAATTACACTTAATGAAAATGATAGGATAAAAGCTCCAGAACTGCTTCTGAGGGCCTGGTCCTGCCAATGCTATGTTCTTGTAACAGATGACTAGCTCAGCTGTGCCAAAAGACCGAGCAGGTCTTGTGTTGGAAGGAGTTGTTGTTCTGTGTCTTACGCACTTTTGAAAACCTCATCCAAGTCATGTGGTTACACTGCCTACAGCTGTTGAAGAAATTGCCTCTCCTTCGCTGTGGCCGGTGGGCGCATCTTGTGGATTTTTGCTCCGTTTTGTGTGTTTTTGGGAAGGGTCGTGGAGCTCTGCTATACAGTCAAAGCTTTCTCTTCCTGGCCGTAGACCTGGGTCACTGCCAGACAGTGGCATGGCAGCGTGCTGCCTACATGAGCTTTCACATAGAATCGAGACCTGTAGGCCAACCCTTCTGTTTGGCTAGCTTCTCTTTACTGTACGTTTTTTCCCTTTTAGCTTCCTAGTTTGTTGTCGTGACCTTGCCTAAAAAGGCTAAGCATCCAGCTTCCTTCAGGATCCAACTCTGTGTCAGCATCTGCTCAGAGAGTACTGAAGGCAAGGTACTCTCCAAGTTCAAGCCCAGGTGCCACTTAGGCTTCTCCAACTTGCTGTGTTGCTGAAGACCCATACTGTGAAACTGTGTATGGGTATGGCTTCTGCACTCCTGTTCCTGAGCATCAGTAAAATGCAATACTTATGGGAAGGGCTACAGATGTCGTCTATCTGGACCTCTGTAAGGCCTTTGACATGGTCCCCCACACCATCCTTCTCTCTAAACTGGAGAGGTATGGATTTGGTGGGTGGACTGTGCAGTGGGTGAGGAATTGGTTGGATGGTCGCATCCAGAGGGTAGTGGTCAATGGCTCAATGTCCAGATGGAGACTGGTGACGAGTGGCATCCCACAGGTGTCCGTATTGGGACCGGTACTGTTTAATATCTTCATCAGTGACATAGACAGTGGGATCGAGTGCACCCTCAGCAAGTTTGCAGATGACACCAAGCTTGGTGCAGTCGACAGGCTAGAGGGATGGGATGCCATCCAGAGGGACCTGGACAAGCTGGAGAAGTGGGCCCGTGTGAACCTCATGAGGTTTAACAAGGCCAAGTGCAAGGTCCTGCACCTGGGTTCAGGGCAACCCCCAGTATCAATCCAGGCTGGGGGATGAAGGGATTGAGAGCAGCCCTGCCCAGAAGGACTTGGGGGTACTGGTGGATGAAAAGCTGGACATGAGCCAGCAATGTGCGCTCGCAGCCCAGAAGGCCAATCGTATCCTGGGCT
>NW_008824356.1:13214745-13246248 GCF_000699105.1 Pygoscelis adeliae | reverse complement strand
CTGTGTCCAGCTCTGGAGCCCTCAGCAGAAGAAAGACATGGACCTGTTGGAGCAGGTCCAGAAGAGGGCCACGAAAATGATCAGGGGGATGGAACACCTCTCCTATGAAGAAAGGCTGAGAGAGTTGGGGTTGTTCAGCCTAGAGAAGAGAAGGCTTTGGGGAGACCTTCTTGCAGCCTATCAGTACTTAAAGGGGGCTTATAAAAAAGAAGGCAGCAAACTTTTTAGCAGGGCCTGTTGCGACAGGACAAGGGGGAATGGCTTTAAACTAAAGGGGGGTAGACTTAGACTAGATATAAGGAAGAAATTTTTTAGGCTGAGGGTGGTGAAGCACTGGAATAGGTTGCCCAGAGAGGTGGTGGATGCCCCATCCCTGGAAACATTCCAGGTCAGGTTGGACGGGGCTCTGAGCAACCTGATCTAGTTGAAGCTGTCCCTGCCCATGGCAGGGGGGTTGGACTAGATGACCTTTAGAGGTCCCTTCCAACCCAAACTTTTCTATGATTCTATGATTACTGATTTTACTTTAAAAGCTTGTTACAGTTACCTCTCTTTGTTCTCTTTTTTTCATAATTTATTGCAGAGCCAATCAGTATACAAAATCCTTTGCTGCTGTAAAGGCTGTGTAGGGTCTTGCTAGTTTATGTCAGTTTTGGTCATCTGTACTTCAGTTTGTTTGAACCCTGGTACATAAATACTGTGTCTGACATTATCTGCTGCCAAGGCAGTCTTCTCTCATCTCTGGAATATCTATGTATTCTGTCATATTTATACACATAGCACTGCTTTCACTAGAGAGGTGCTTTGGGATGGCTGTGCATTTAAAAAAAAGACATAAAAAGAAAGAAAAAGCTCTTTGACATACTTATGTAAACTTTGTGGCAGATATATTTTAAAAATAAATATTGGATCAGTTCCTCTTTTATTTCCTTGTAAATGCCCGAGTTCAATATTTGACCCTGGAAGAACTGTGAATGGCTTAATTAACAGCCAAAGCAGAGCTTTGGGAGGCAGGTGTTTGGAATGTGCAGGAGTTTGCTGATAAGAGTCTTTATTAGAGGGGAAGTGCAAGGCTTTGATCTATGCTATTGGCAGATGAAGGTTTTCAGTTTTCTTTTTTGCAACATGTTAGGGTGTACACAGAGTATCTGAAGGTGCACATTCATATTAAATAATTTGCAGCTTTTTTCCTGTGTTTTATTTCTTATTTCAGAAATAAAGTTGCTTCAGATACAACTTTGATTTACTTCCTTTAAAATGAAACAGAATCTCCAGGCTTCTGTCGGCTGCTTTCCCTAAAGTCCTTCCACCAGCTTTTTTCCTGTGTTGCTTCTATCCCTACCTATGTTCGTATTTTGTTCATATGTTGAAGCCCAGTAGAATTAGAGCCCAGTAGAGCTGTTTTTTGTGACGCAGTGGGTATATGAGAGAGACCTAGTTAGATGCTATGGGTATAATAAAAGTGCAGTGCTCCTTTTTCCCTTCACTTCAGTGTATAATACATCTGGGTTTTGAAGTTTGCTCAGTGATCGTTGATCAAGTGTTAACACCCTCCTCTTGTCATAAAACTCCAAAGCCAAGGAAGGCATGGTAGTCTTTACTAGGCTTCCCTTTATTTGAATAAGATAAACCCCTTATTATCAGGGACTGCTTTGATCTAGTGTGCACAAACTAAATACGCTCTTTGCTTTGGGGAAATATAAATAAGGAGGGAAGCTGCCCTGAATTGCTATGTGGGTTAACCTGAAGTAGGTTACTTTGGTGTGCAGGAAGATTTCCAAGTCATACATAGGTGCAAAGGTAATGAGCTTACTCTGTCATGAATTAATGTATATGTATCCTGTATAATTATGTCAGTGCATATAATGGGCAAATTAAGGGTTTTCCTAATGGTGCATTATTGAGATGCTAATGCTTAGCACTGAGTAAACTAGTAATACTTTGTTTTCTTTTTCCTCTTTTAACAGAGATCCTCGACCGACCAACCAACGTGTCAACAAGCACGTAAATAATGACACCTATCTTCGGGTTCAAAACCTGACCATCTTAGTCAGAAACATTAAGACTTACTATCAGGTGAGACTTCTGCTCTCTGCTCATTGATCTGTGGTGATTGCTATAATGTTTCAGCTAGTGCAGGGGCCGGTGGCTCAAAAAGAAGCTTGCTACAGGAAATGGAGAGGAAATTGTATTTGTGTAAAAGCACATGCTTTCCTTATGAAACGACAATATGGCTACCTTCCCTGTCCCTCATGGCCAGAGGCTGTTTCCCTGCCCCCCTCTTTTTTTAAAGAAGACAGTGTGCTCAAAGGCTGTGATAGCACTTGGAGATACATAGGGTAAAAAGGCTCTTGTGGTGGGGTTGTGGGGTGAGTATGTGAAGGGGTTTGCTGAAATTGGAATAATGTTTCTGGGTATAAAACTTGTTTAAAACAAGTAACCTTCTCTTAAAGCAGCTGCCAGCAAATAAATTGTTATGAAGAAATGTCTTTAATGCTAGAATATAAACCTTAAATTGATATACTATTAATTAGGGAAAAATAAATTTGTGCTTATCTTGAAGGTAGACTTCTTACGCTGTGTACCTGTTTTTAGGTGTTAAAGCAGTTGTTTGTTCTGAACTCCTTCTCTAAGAGACTTAAGTGCAGGACTGACTGCAAATTCTCACAAATAGTGCACTACTGAAGCAACATCCTTGAACTGTCAGTGTTCCTCTGCTGTAATAGCGCTCCCCTAAAACCAGGGTGGTGACAGCTGAGCACTTTTGCAGGCTTAGATACATGTTGGATGCTGCTGAAAAGCCATAGGAGTGAATTCAGTTACTCTAAATAGAATTTCTGTATACACACTGTTGTGTATATTTAGATTCCTTAGTGAGAGGGGTAACTGTTCTACTGTTTCCTCTTACACATCTTTTGCCAGATTTGAATGCTGTGCAGTATAAACCAGGCTGAAACCACTGAGGACTGTTAAAATGCTCTCGTGCATATGTGTCTCAATCATATAATGGACAAAACAACTAAACTGTAGGAGTTGATGTCAGTGTGCTCATCCTAGACGCTTCATCTTTTCTGTACATATAGAAGAGACTGTGTATTGGCTTTGTCTTCAAAATACGGAAGAGATGTAATGCTTAACTACAGTAGTGCCTTTTGATGCCATTCTCTTCCAGAGCTTGCTCACTGCTATTCCATGTTGTTGCCACTACTCTGCTTCTGGACTTGTTTAGGGAAGCCTAAAAGGGAGAGGGACTTGTGAAAAAGTCAGATGGGGTGGATGACTCATCTGTGCAAGTTCCGGCGGCCTGCTAGAAAAATGAAGTGTGTAACTCAGGTTTGAGATGATGTAGGAGAGTATCATGTATTTCTGAAGACAGCTGACCTGTGTCTCGATTGTTGAGAACTGGAGATGCTGATGCAATGTGATGTCATTCCTGAGACTTGTGATTTCTAAGGGGAAATTCCATTTGGTCATAACTAGAGGCTGAAGGATTTTTTTTTTGTTTCTCTGTTACCCACTGAACAGTGTAAATGTATATGGAGTCTACAAGCAAAAAGGACCGTGTTTAAGGACAGGCACAGGACTAGTCTTTCTCCCTCTCTCCTCACTCCCACAAGACTTACAGTCTGAGAGTCTGGTCCTTCAGGTGTTGAAACTCTAAAGCTTTTTATTCATGTGAGTTCTTCGTCTCGGAGCTGATAATCTGACCTCTTTTAAGAGTACCTGAAGAGAGGTCAGAGTCGGGAAGAAAGAAAAGTGATTTAGAATCATGTGATGTGTTGCTTGGTGTCTTGTTGACCTAGCTGTTGAGCTGTGTAATCATAATCCAGTAAAGCTAGCAACAACTACAGTGGGTTAAGGTGCAGAGTTTTCAATGGAAAACAGTAGTTGAGGCTTGCAGTAGCAGGCGTAACAGTGACGTTCCTGTTGTAGTCCAGAAATTAAGTACTATGAACCTTGCTGCCTGAAGACTATATATACTGTATGTAAACAAAGCAGTTGTGAGAGCTGATCATTCTTTGCATTTGGTCCTGAGAAATGTGTAATTACAACAAAGCTTAAAATAACTTTTTTTTTTGTGATGATAACGTTATATAAGAAACTTATTTGTCCTTCTCACGATCTTCAGGGCAAATCCAAGGTCTCAATGCTAATCTGAGATTCCCTTTCATGTAATGGTGTGCAGCCTTCAACTCTCCATAGTCTGGGAGGAGTTAACGCCATCTATGCTGTACCTGAGCTCTGTGTGTTGTTGGTGCTGAGTATAACGTTGCATCTCTACTAATGTCTTTGTTAGATATTTGGAGGGTTTCTTGTGTTTTAGGATCTAAGTAGCTTTTACTAGTTTTTTTTTAACATGCAACCAAATGGATGCTTTGGAATATATTAAATATTGTTAGGCCTCCCCTCTCCTGAATGTTAGAGATTTTTTTTTTTAAATAGGTTGAAGTTGTGGGCGTTGTTTGATGAAGTAGTATTAATACATTAGCTTAGGTTAAAATGAGGGTAGTGTCTCACTGACTGAAAACATGCAATCAAATTTGGTTGCAGACTGGAAGTGGAGGGGGAAGTCCCTGACAAACAATAGGAACATGAATTTGCTGCTTCCTCAAGAGAAAAAAAAGCTCTAAAAATACAGTGTCAGCCTTAACATTTTACATTCCCTTTCACTTAATGGACTCAAGTCAAGTTTATGGCTTAGTTACTGAATTTGGTAGACCAGGTCATCCAAAGAATGAGGAAAATACCATCTCATGTGTTACTGAAGGACATTGGTAGGTATGAAAGTAATACTTACCCCTCTCTGCACTGGGCAGAAGGCGATCAAGAGTGATGTGAATTCATGGTACTGTAAACTGTATCTGAGGCAGGTGACCTAAGTGGCTACTAAAATTAACTCTGATATTCAGAAGCTAGTTGACATTTCAGATCATACACTAGACGGTATCTGCATCTAGTATCAGATTTCTCATATATTTGTATAGCTAATCTCTTTGTTAAAGCAAAATTCTCATTAATACAGATCATATTACTTCAGAAAACAAGGACAGGTCTAATCCAGAAGTGTGAATCCGGGTATTCTCCACAGTGTTGGGGCTTTCCTGATCTCTTAGACTGAGGGTCTGTGCTGGGAATGGCTGTGAACAAACCAGGTTGTTGGTGGAATTTGGCTTTGATTTGAGCCATAAGGATCAGTTCCTATCTGTGCTTCAGCAGGCATAACTTGGGAGGGGTAAATGCAATGGAAAGCCTTTTTCCAGTTCAAATAACATCTCATTTTTAGAAGTTTGCTAGCTGAATTTGTTCATTAACAACTTTCTGAAGGGCTGCCTTCTGACAACTTTCAGCTGCATAAAACTGGATTGCTGATGGCTACTAGGAAAAACATTGTGTCAAGACTCTTAAAATGGAGGTTTTGGTGTATTTTTTTTTTTAATTCGGTAAATAATATTTGTTACTGGTGGTAGCAGGCAACATCTCTGCATTTCCCACTCTGAGCAGTTGCACCTTTGCAGGTCTGTTGTTGGCTTGAGAGGCCCCTCTTTTGAAATCAAGCAAATGACTCATTTTGCTGTGGGATTTCATGAGCATTCAAGAGAATCTGTCATTAACTGCATTTAATAACTGTTACAGCACTGGTTCACTGGAGAAACGGCTGGTCATAAAACTTCTGGAATTGGTGCCATATCTTGAAAAAGGGCTGAGCACGGCAGAATGTGTTCATTGCTCATAGTGTAAGTTTTATGTGTCTCTTCTTGCTCTGACTAAATTCAGACACTTGGCTGTCTTTAAACTGGAATTCAAAATGTTTTTTTAGGGAATAGTTTAGTACAGAGAATTACAGGTTACTGTCTGTAACTGCAGTGAGGATGTTGATTAAAGGGGTCAATAGAGAACTGAGTGTATTAGAGAAGAGATGCTCATCCACTTCTCACTGGTGCAGGTGTTGTGCATCCTGGTCAAAGAGTGAAGTCTTTACCCCATACTACAGCTAACCAGTATCTATGGAACCTCCAGCTGTTGTCTGCTGCCTTGTGTTGATAACATGGTTGGGAATGTTGGTCCTTAAGCCGACACTGGCTAGTCCAGTGCAACACAGATTAAATTATCTTGCTATTCCTGAGCTCTGCCTTCACTTTGAAATGCTTCTGTTGTGAGCTCCCCTAAGGCTTATCTACTGGTCCAATTAAATTGGCTTGAATATAGTTCAGGTGTGAGTACTGCAAGACTGAATGATGTTCGGCTTCACTGAAATAAGTACTCTTGACCCTTGTTGACAGTGAGTTGTTATGGCCTTAATTCCCCTGGGCCTTGTGCTTCTTTTCCAAATGGTGATTAATCCCAGCTGTGGCAACTGTCTTTATAGTGGTGTGGCACTGTCCCTGTTTCTGGTGCAGTTTGTTGGCAATGTTTAAAAAAAAAAAACCAAAACAAAAAAACCCCAAAAAAACCAAAACAAAACAACATCCCCCCCAAAGGAACAAAAAACCCCTTAAGCTGCAACAACCTGTGCAAGAGCTATTATTGTTGCTGGTTCTGCTGCTTCTAATGATGCAAGAGGAAAGCTAGAAAATCTGAGGGGTGTTGGCCTATCCCTTTGCTGTGCTGTAGGGAATATTTAAATCCTGTAAGTGCTGGTACTTGAAGTGTCCATGTAAGAACAGCTGCCCTGATGTCTGCAACTCTTGGAGAACATGCTCAGACCTATAGAGTTTTGGAAGAGGCCTAAGGCAAGCTGGCAGGGGAAGCTTGAAGTGGCTTTGCTGTCCTTCCTCTGCTCATGTGTCAACCCTTGGGTTTAGGTTTTTTTCTAAGGAACTAAAAATCACTTTGATACCAGTTTATAAAAACCCTAAATTTATGAAAGGATCTGTTTTGATGTCAGCTAGTTTCCTAACCTTCAAAAATGCCAGTAATCACTCCAGCAGTCAATACTGCACTCTCAAGAAAAAATTCCTACCACTTACATTAAAAACTTGAGGTTGATAGAGAGAAGAAGAAAAAAAGCTTGTGATCATCCCTTGGCTAGTCCCTGCATGGTTATTATGGCCACATCTGGAGTATGTGGATGAGAGATGCTGTTGGAAGAAATGCTGCAATGTGGTCATGGCTGTATTTTTGTTGCCTGTATTTCCTGCAGTTGTGGCCACTAAATACCTAGCAGATTGCTTCATGCTTCTAAATAGGTTGGAAATATCTCTTCATTTAAAAAAAAAAACAAAAACAACAAAAAACAAAAACCAAAAAACCATACTGAGAGACAGTTCTGAAACCAGTTGTGACTGTGTGGCTCCTGTAGCTTCAATAAGAAACTCGTAACCCTTAGCATTTACATTAAAGTGGGGGCATGGGGGAGTAAAGATGAAACCATTCGCTGAATTTTTAGAGACTGTATCACCGCAAATCCTACCCTCACCACCTAAACTCACTTAGCTGGGCTCAGAGATAATGGTGAGCAAGGATGCCTTACTTTTAAGGCATGTTTCTTCAGATCTGTGTCCTTCTCCTTTTACTTGGCTGCTCTATATTTGTGTAAAACAAGTACAAGCAGCAGGGTTTTTATCAGGCATGTTAAAGGGAGTTAGCTGCCCGTGAGTTTGGCTGTTGCTGCAAGCAGTTTGGCGCTGGGGGTGCAGTAGTGTTGTGTTTCTAACCTCCAGAAAAGAGAGACCATTTTGTCTTCAAGCTGGGGCAAAAGCTGGTTCTCCTGGTGAGTCAGCGAAGATCTTGCAATGCCAGTAGCTTCCAGATCAATAAACAACTCCTGCTTCTGTAGTTGAAGCACTGAGTAAGGTTTAGAGCTCTTGACTGGACTGCAGAAAGGAATTCAAACTTAGAGGTCCAGATTTGGGCACAAGTTATGAACTGGCTACTGTACTCAAGCTATAAATAAAGTTCTGGAAGTAGCAACGTCCTCTTCTGTGAGTTGAAACCTTTGGCAGGCTAATTCTAGTGGGCTAGTAATCCAGTCCTTAGCAAAGTAAACACCAAAATGCTAGAAATGCACATAAATGTGCACGCCCTGAAGTCAAAAAGCATTCCTCTGTTCTGAGGGAGAGAGCTCGTACCCACAATGACCTACTGAATGAGGTGATAAAACTAAACTTTTTTTTTTGATAGCCTTGTCCATTTGGTGTGTTAAACTACAATATGCCTGGTTGACTGCTTTCCTTTGATTCCTGTTCCCTAGAAATCTTAATTCAGCAACTTGGTTTAAGGGGGACCTTTCCTCATCTTGAGCTTTAAATTCCAAGACTATTAACTGAGAACGTCAGCTTTCTAGAGCAAGGTACCAGAGGCTTCAACAGATAAGCTCTTTCTGTTGTTGCTGTTCTCATGCACTCTTAACAGTATATTCTCTCCCTTTTCTGTACAGTTGAGCAGGCTATATGCATACAGTCTCCTGAATTGTTTCTGCATTGGATATTGCGTTGTTGCACCTACCAAAGGTAGCTTACAGGTTCTCGTGGCCTTATGTTGCAGCTGCATGTAGAAACAATGGTGAACAGCTGCTGAAGCCCTCTGTATCTCAGGGTTTTTTTTCCACAAGTGTGCAATAAATAAGTTAGTATGATGAATAAGTTAGTACTAAGGTACTGTTGCAGAGATGCTCTGTGTTTCAGTAAGGCAGTGGGCTGGGATTGAGGAGATACTGCCACTCTGCCGCAGGCATGACCTAGACTAGGACCTTATTAGCTCTGCATTTGTTTCCACTCCTATTCTTCATTTGACTTCTCTAGTTTAAACTTGCTACAGGCACAGACTGTCTATATGTATTTATGCAGTACTTAGCTTAACAAGCCTCCTCGGTTCTGCAGTGAAAAAATGTTTTGAGTTAGGCTTTCTGTCCTGCAGTAGCATGATCATAAGACATGAAGGTTGCATGTAAGCCTGGTATTGTGAAGATGTTCGGTTATCGTGGTGGTGGCTACAGTGCAAGGGAATGACTGACCTTGGCACAGATGTTCTGGGAAATGTTGAACCGGTGACATTAGTCTCTGATTTAGTTCTTCACCTGAAAATAGTGGTACCACTCTGCTGCAAGTGGAACGAACATAAGAATGATCACAAAGATCAGTCTTTTTGTATAGGTCCTGTTATCGAGCATTTCAGTGAGAAAGAGGTGGAGACAGGTGACTCATCACTACCAGCCAGACTGTCTGATGCTTTTTTAGTGAGAATTGTCTAGTTCTTCTGGAAATGAGCAAGACAAAACAAACATTTCTGCCCCAGAGTTGAAATAAGTTTCTGCGGAGGTCAGTTTGAAAAGTGTTCCCAGGTTTGTAAGAGCTACCATTTCAGGTGGCTAGTAGCATGCCATGGGACACCTGACTGAGATTACTGGCTGTGATTCTAGGATGCATTTCAGCTGATATATTGAATTATGTCTGGAAGTTTAATGGAGGACTGAGCTTAAAGAAACATTTTTTTCCCTGAGGCTCCACATACGTTTTAATACAGAATGAAATAGTGACCTCAAACAGACGGAAGAGAATAGGTTGGCTTTTAAACTACTTTACTGCCTGTAATTTCCTGGAGCTAGATTATGGGAAAGGGCAGAATAGGCTGGCATGTCTCTGTGTAGTCCTGTCTTTGTTTTGCTTAATAAGCTAGAGGGGTGTGAATTCATTGTGCAGACAAATGAAGAAACTGAGCCAAGAAAAGAGAGGAGCAGTGTCCTAAAATATGGAGGCAAATGGAAGTGACCTGTAAAAAATTTTACAATATGGAATAGCTGTTTGGTTCCCACACAGCAGTATTTACTTAACCTCTGACATGTTAATCGAAAACAATTCTTGGGATGTCTGAATTACAGAATGCATCCACTATGTCCTTTATATGGCTTAAAAAAGGGTAATGTGAAAGTATGTGCATGGCTTTTCTTAATGAAAGCCAAGGCCTAATGTTAATCTCCTAGACTATTGCTGTGATTACCAATGCGAAAGCCATAGGGTATTTCAATCCTCTACTACATATATATTTTTGGATATTAGGTGCAAGATGTAAGTCACTGTTCAGACAGTCTCACCAGACAGCCGTGTTCAGTCCTGCTGCCTAGATTTTGGGCAGATGTCCCATTTTTGTCAGCTGAAATTTTGCGAAGGAGTTTCGTAGAGCCTACCAATTCTGGGTAAGTTAGAAAATAGCCTGCATGCCACTTTAGCTGAAAATAACTTTGATATTTATTTTTGCTAAAAGATAATAATTGAAAGTTAAAGTTTGCTTTATTGCTTGTGTTTCTGTAATGAATTCCATGTCATTTAGTCCTTTTCATTAAAAAGTCTTTAAAGAGACAAGAAGATGAATTCCACAAATGTATAAAGTATGATTGCAAAACAACCCCTCTAATTGCATACCAGTTCCCAAAGCAAATAGTTTCTGCTTTTTAATGACAGGTAGCAAATGAAAGTGATTTATGTTATTTTATTTGCATGTTCTGTCTGAAAATGTTGTTTTAATTCAGTGTGGCTTTTACTGAGGATACTGTCACGTGCAGTATTGTGGCACACTGGATTCAGTCCACAGTCTTGCTCTTATGCAACTCTGACTCTAGATTAAGGTTTGGTGTCAAGGCCTGTTCCCGTCAGTTCCAATGACATCTGTGACCCTGTGATGTGGAGTGAGCAAAGGTGTCTCTTTGTGCCTCTAACTCAGCTGGCCTAGGCTTTCTGCTCCAACAGCGTTGTAATTAGCTTTTATTACAAAGGTCTGTAATGAACTCTCACCTTTTTGTACGCTGCTTTTTTTAATGACTTATTAGACCTGTAAGCAATTCTTCCACAGTGTGTTTTCATCTGAGACAGATACTTGAGATGTCTTTTAAATAATCTGTTGTTTTGAAGGAGTGATTATCAGTTTCAGAAATGTGTGGGAGATCTTGGATAGAGCATCATATCCAAATGCAGAGTTGTATTTACTTCTGAAAACAAAATGTGGCTTGCATTGTAAAGGACTGCTCAAGCTTATGTTGACCTCCAGTACTTTTGGCAAAGGTGAATGCTCTTGGGCCAAGAAACGGGCATGGAGATTGTGGAGTCACCTACCCTGGTTAAGAATGATGGGATTTACCCTTCCGAGTGGGTCTCTGGACCTGAGGAAGCAACAGACCTGGGGACAGGAGGAAGTTTTAGTGTGCTAGTTTCTTTGCTGAGGACAAACCACAGGAAAGGGTATATGTCTTACTTTACATGGTATATGGGCTTTACGCCAGCACAAATTAGGGAAGGCACAACTCACAGAAATTGAAATGCTGTCACTTGCTGATGCATGCATACATTTCCCATTTGCAAATATGTTGGTTTTTAAAAGGAAAGATTTAAGAAAAGTGAACTCTAAAGAGCAAATAAAGCAGCAAATTAATGTGTGTGCACACTGTACTTTAAGCAGAATGACTTTTTTATAACTGTTTAGGTGGGCTGTTTGAATATAAGCTGTGTGTGAGCTGGTGCCTCTCCTGTTTCCCATTATGATTAAGAGGTGGAGCTGAAGGGGAGTTAAGTGTTTAAATTCTGCTAGGTCCTCATATGGCCAGTAAAAGTACCTAAATAAAAATCTGCTCAGCAGACTGAAATGGCCCCTGTGGAGCTGTCACTGTCTGTTCTCTTTCAGAATTAACATCATTAAAAGTCTCTAGATATTTATTTAATTTGTTTTTTAGACTTAGAATGACATCGTTAGTGCCCGTTAGGTAATCAAGATAACAGTGATAGACATCTGCTCCTTTGAGGTGTGGTAGGAAAGACTTGTGGTCTTTGCACAAAGGAAAAATATTATATGAATTCCATTTAAATATCTTCCTGTCCTGTGAAAAGGATTTAGTGGGTTATTAATATTTTAAGAACTTTTAAACTACAATAGGTGGTGTTCTTCCTCTAGAAAAAGTCACCTTTGTTCACCTGATGTTAAAGAACTGATTTCAAAAACATCTAAGTTGTTTGCTGTAAGGTTGAGAAGCAAAAGAAGAAAGATAAATTCCCTGTGGCACTTTAAAGAGGTTTTTTTTAAATGGTGATGCCATCTGTAATATATCCACTGGAAAGGTATTTGTAAGGGAGTGCAGCATTGAATTTGTATCGCAGAAAGACCTGTTTGGTGCACAGTGTGTGTTAGAAGAAAAGGGGAGGGTGGTACTGAGGTTAATGCCTGGTTTATTTTGGAGCAGTTGTGTTACAGTAAAGCTAAGTGGCTGGAGTCCCACGGGAGGCATAAGCGTTTACCGCTAGAAACTGGAAGGAGGTGAATTTCTTTTTAAGTTTTGATATTAAATGCAGAATTACTATGTATGTTAAAAGGCTAATTTGTCAGGATGCAGGTTCCAAAGAAATAGAATCAGTCGTGAGAAGTATCACCTGAAAAGTAAAGCATGCTTCACTTTTTTGTTTTTAAAAAAACCCAAAACTTCTAATTTGACTAGTTACCTATTTAAGTTACTTGGAGTCTCTCAAGACTGTTTAGTTACTTCAAATAGAACTACAATTTAACTACAAGGAGTTGCCTTTTAATGTAATAAATGTCTTAAGGTCACTTCTTCAATTTTGATCTTTCAAAAAGGAGGGGAAAAAAAACACCAAAGCAAACCAGACAAAAACCCCATCTTGTGTGTTCTCTGTTTTCCCGAATATGAAAAAGCTATGTGTCAGTATTGAAGACTTTGTCTTTGTTTTCAAGGTTTGTGGCAAATGCTTATCTGAACAGCATGTGGATGTGTCTTTACAGTTTTACATGCAGAAGGAATGAGTCGGTAGTAAAGGACCACAAAAGCTGCCATTATTAGAAGCCTTGCTTACACTTCAGTGCTCTGGCACTTAATCTAGCTCCCAGCTTCCAGTCATGCAGAAGAAACTAAACCAGAGTGCTCTTTTTTAATTCTCAAACTTGGTTGAGCTGTCCTGCATTTCTTCCAGAATGCAGTTTCTTTTTACCTGAGCCAAAATCTTGATTGGAAAGGTGATTTTGATCTTTATAAATTGCTGGGTCCAGATTCTATGCAATTGAGGGATTCAAACTTAAAATCATTTGCTATTGCTTGAAGACTTGTCTCTCTAAGACGCAGCTGCAGTTTGGCCTCTTGTTTCTTAAAGCGTCTCAGTTAACTTGCAATTGCACTTTCTTTGTATTTTAAATATTAAATACATTAAAAAAAAAACAAACAAAAAACAAAGAACCTCCCCAAAATCCAAACCAGACCACCCTGATCTTACTGATACTCATGCAAGTCTCTCCCATCAGGCTGCATTAATCTTAATTCCTCAAAGTCTTTTGTAAGTCAAGAAAGCTAATAGTGAAGAGTAATTTTTTAGTTGGCTGAACGCTGCAGAATGATGCTTAAAACACAAACAAGTTCCTGATTTGTTCTGCTTTTTGTAACAGGTAGCATACAATTCCCAACTTAAAACTTTAGTGTACACTGGAGTCTTGGTGCTTCCACCAACCATATTTAATATGCAAAGGAGGTGACAAGCAGATGCATTCAGCACATTTGTTTTAAATAACTTTTTATATGGCAGTTTTTAATGTACCTCTGCAGCACCATGAAACCAGAGGCTATAGCTTACTGGTTGCGTGTGATACTTTTGCGTAGGTGAATCTGAGATTCTAAAGCAGCTATCTGACCAGCATTCCAAAGAAGGTTATCAGGCTAGCCCCAGATTTAAGTCATTACAGTCTTTTTTTTGAGTATATAGTGTTGCACTTCTCTGTGGTGTCTGTTTTCTGTGGTGTTTGTTTTTTGTGTTTGTGTAACTGGTAGAGAGGTGCTGCTGAAAGATACATCTGCATAAGCAGAGAAAAGGCTGGGAAATACTCATCCTTGGTTTTTTCATCCCAAAACGAAGCCATATTTAAAAAACCCAAAACAAACAAACCCAACCCCCCTGTATCAAATTTGCATCAAAGACTACTTTTTTGAACTGTATATTTCATTGCGTTTTTTTTCTTTAAGAGTAAATGCACTGTGTGGGTATATGCTGTGACCTTACAGTTGCTTCCTTGTTTATCTTCTCTGTCTGCTGGTGCCAATGATGGGGAGTGGTTGACTACCACAGTATTCTTTTGCTGGGGTACGCACAGCCATTGTTTTTTCTTTGCTGGGATGATAGGGAATGGTTCCTGCCTAATATGGTACCAACAAATTGCAAAAGAGACAAGTGTACAAGTCTGGAGATACCTGGAACTTTTTTCTCACCATGGAGATTTGTTGTACTGTCAAGTTAGTCTGAGAGTTATAATGAAGTGCACTTGAGTATAAAGGAGGAGAGCTGAAACAGCAAAAAAAATACTGATAAATGTTTCATACCGGTCAGTTCAGGTGTAAGACATTTCTGAGGTGTTTAATACAACAGTTGTTTAATATTTCAAACATGTTTGATTCTACAGTAACAAAAAATAGATATGAATAAATAGTATGGATTTTTTAAACTTTTTCATTCACTGTGATAATTTTGTTTTAACTGTTGTCTTATTCCACTTTCAACTAGGACCATGATTTTCTTTTTTTAATACTTCTTCCCCCTTCCTACCTTCCCAGCCACCAGGTGAAATGTTTAACTTGGCCTGAAATGTTTTCTTTGGGGCACTTGTTAGAAAAGCAGAAGAAAAGAGTGAGTTTTACAAAACAAGAAAAAGAGTGATATCAAAGCACATCTGTGTGTCTTATATGAAATAAATTAAATGGAACAGTTGTCAGAGGAAAAGAGACTGAATGCCCTGACCCCAGAATACCTGCACTGTAGATGTTAATAGATTTATTTGGGAGAAGGGGAAAATCTGGGATACGATCTCATTTGCTGGGTTCATGGCAGTTTTTGGACCAACAACTTGGACATTTCTGCTTTATTGCCGGGTAGATTTGTTGATATTGACAGTGACTTACCTAAAGCATGAATGCCTGTGAACTGAAACGTACAGCTTCCCAAATTTCCAAAACTTGCAGCACAAGCCTTCTGTTGGATGGGTGCCAGGTTCTAAGAACTGGTTCTCTCCATCAGTCGGATATGCTGTGACTGTGGTGGGCATAAAGCGTTTCCAAGTCAGTTCACGCTGTGTAGGGCATGTGACATAAGGCAACAGAGAATCCGCCTTCAGGAGCGGTGACCCCCTCATCAGATACAGTAAACTGAGTTTGAACGTGTTCCCCTGTGAATGCTTACACCCATACTTCCTCAAGAGACCAGAGCTTTGCTGAGCAGTGAGTGTTTGCTATCTGTTCTGGAGTCTTGCTGTTTTGCAACACAAAAGGAAGCTCCCATTGAATAGACTTTACTCTTGCACTTAATGGCTTGAATTTCTACAGTTAATAGGACCATCCGCAGTGACAGAAGCTATTTTTTCCCCCCAGGTATGGCAGTTGGGAACTGCAGTCATGGTCAGCTGCTTCAACAAGGCAGCTCCTCCCCACATAAACTCTGAGGCTTATTATGCTAGTGTATCTTAATATGTACTGGTGGTGTCTAGCTGGCTAGTATAAGACATGACATTTAATTACTCTATATATGCAAAGAAGCATTCAAATGCCATGTTGGAATTACAGTGCAGTGCTTTTTGCTGGGTGCTCTGAAAAGTCTACTAGAAGGGTATTCTCCATTCCTCCTGCTAGTCTTAAATTTGGAAAGGATGTGAAAGATTTTTGTATTCTGTGATGCAAATCTCAAGGCCTCAGGGAAGTTGTGTGTTCATAAAAAGACAGAATTTGGCTCTTAACATTAACTGAGATCTGCTCGCTGCACTTATTATTGTGAGGATGGGGAGAGAGAGTTTTTTGTGTCAGTTTAAGCATTCCCAGTTTGCTTAATCATCATCCGCTCCATGTGATACAGACCCTTTTGAGTTCCACATCGTTGGCACACACTGGTGCTGTATCAAAGAGAAATTATGAATGGAGTGAACTGGTTTCCTGGCACTTGGGAAGCCATCGAAGTTTGTGCTTAACAGAACAACCAGGCTGTCTAATGTAATACAATATTAAATATGCAGCAGCCTAAAATAATTGCTGTTTGGAGGGACAAGCCTTTTTTTATTTTTTTAGCATATCATTAAACAATTATTAAACAGAGAAAAATAAAATTTTTAAAAATCACTGTCCTTCTAAAGAACCAACTAGGAGAGGGTAGAATTTAACTACTACCTCTCACCTTTTTTAATGACAAGTAATTAATTTTCCTTTGATATTCAGAGCAAGTCTGTTCCAGTTCCCAAGACATATGCTGTATGCCCTCGAGGGGGAAAGCAGTTAAGAATTACAAGGAGTATTATGCTTTGTAGAAATAAGCAACCTGCTGAAGTAATAACCTGCTATGTGCTCCTAATTCTCTCTGTATGAATCAGGGCTTTAAAGTGGTGACTGATATACGAGGAATATGTCATCTTTGAGATTAACAAGACAGCTGCACTTGAGAGAGGAGGAATACGTTTATTTTCAAGTTCTGTAACACTGACCTTCATGCAAGAAGATTCAGACTTGAGTAACCGCTTAAACTGTTGCCGCAATCCTTGAGATAATATGGTGGTTCTGCTGAGACAGAGCAGGGTACAGGTTTAGCTGAACATACTTTATTACACTGTAGCTCTAATAGCACAAAGTCTCATTTCCTGACTGTATTAACTGCCTGAGATTTCTTTGAGACTACTTCCATTGCAGAAACAGTCCATTTAAACCAGTCATGCTTTCTCAATATCTTAGATAACTGTTCTCTATAATAATTTCTCTAGCTTTCTCTCAGTTGGATAAGTAACCCTGGTGAAATGGTTCTTATGATGTTTTAATACCCTGTGGTATAGGAGCACCTCCTGCTATGGAGTAGCATCTCATTCTTGGCCACTGGATTTCATGCAGACTGGTTTGGGAAGAGCTTGGGAACGAAGTAATTAACTCTGAAGAACTGCTGTGGATCTGCGTTTCATGCCTGTCTGGATGCAGGAATTCAAACACTGTCTTCTGCATTAACCACTGGACTGCCCTCTTCCTCAGTTAATTGTATACATGTGAAGGACAGTACATTTGATGAGGCAGATACATTGAAAACACACATCAAAGTATAAGTTTTAACATTTAATTACAAATTTACCTAGTAAAAAAAGTTAGTGTTAATTAAAGAATATGTGAGTATTAAGAGTTCAGAATTTAAAGTTCATGTTGTTCAGCTGCTAAATCTTTAAAAAAAAAAAAATTCCATGAGATGTCCAAAGAGAAAGTAAAGAGCTTACACATCTAGCTCTATATAACTGAGATATTTTTAATCCATAATGAGGAGTGGTGTGTTACAAAGCAGTGGAAACCACTTTGCATTGTGTGCATTCATAGAGGCGCTCATTAAAAATGCATTTTTTAGTCACCACCTGTTATTTGTTTACTATGATGGGTGCTTTACTGCAGTGTTGTATTATTTTTGTCATCCTTCTTTTCCAAAGTGCATTATTCATCACTTTGAACCATATGGGCAGAAATAGATTCTGAACATCTGATTTCTGTACTCGCCATTCCCTGAGGAAAGACTCTAATGTCCATGTTTATGACCAACCAGCGAAGCCCTTAGTGTCATCTTTTCATGAAGACTTCTTACCTTCTGCATACCAAAGATGCAATTAGGAGATTCACAGCTGTGATGCTACAGGACGACAAGGGGGCTGCACTTGATTAGGCAGCAAAGGCCTCTGCTCAAAATCGTAAATAAAAACAAGGTTTTGGGAACAGGGGAGAGCTTTCTGCAGGTTGCGTGTCCCCCACAAACCCTGCTTTTTTTTCCCCACAGCTTGCACCTGACAGTAAGCATATGCGGAGGTGTGTGTGGAGAGAGGCGTGTGCTAGTCGTTGCTCTTCCCTTGCTGGGAGAGATACCCAAGGGTCTCCCCTATCAGAATTTCACAGAAACTTCTGAAAGTTTGATTCCTCTGGCCCCCTCATAAAAATCAGGATGAAAAATGCTTGTCGAGTTGCTTTCATTCCCTTTCCTTGACTGCTCCAGATCTTCTCCAACATACGAGTGTAACTGGGAATAAAGAGCCCGATCAAATGTGCCGCAGTGCTGCATTTCAGCACTCTGGCTTTTTTGGCTGTGCATGTCTCCTCTGCTTTGGAGATACGTTTGCATTGTGCTGTCTCCCGTTTCTCTTTCATGATAGTAGCATGTCCAGTAACACTTGCATGAGTTGTACACACTGAGCAGAGTATGTGTATGGCATACTACAGTATATTTTCTCTTCGGTGGGGGCCAAGAGAATGAATAGATGGCAAAGTGTCCTTTTCTTTCAGTGTGGTGTGAAATCTTTTATTTAACGTGACCAGTGAGCAGGTCTCATTCTCATTCTTCTGCCCTGTGCACGTATCAAAAACCTGCCATACAACCTGGTGTAATCAGCAGTCTGTTCACAGGAGGCCCTGAGTTTAAAACAGCAGGAGTTTTGCAGCTTGGAGCTGAATGGTGTTGGCAGAGCTGTTTGAAGAAGTTTGCTTAGTTCCTGCCTGTGTTGTGCTGAGCTGATTTCAAAGGGGCTGTTCCCTCTACCTCGTGAGAATGACTTTCAGTCAAAATTCACAAAGAATCATGTATCAACTAATCTGAAATGCAGCAAACGCTCTCTTTCAGTTTTGGTTGTGCCTGTTTCAGTATTTCTGCTTAGAAAATGTCATCAGTGACTGCAGATTAGCTCGGGGGAAATTCTGTTTTTTACTACTGCGTGTTAATGTTCAGTAGTAAATTCTGGAAACCTAGCAGATTTTCTGCATATTTACACTGCCAATAGAAATTGCTTAGCTTGGGCATTCAAACTTAAATGCCTGATTTTAGCACCCTGTATTTACCATATGTCTTAATGTTGTGGAGATACAGACATTGGCTTATGCGGAGACTTAGAGGAATGGTGAATTCAGGTAGTGCTCCTGAGGTGCCATAGCATCTAGACTTCCATTCAGGTACTGTATTACAACTGCTGGATTTTCTCCGATTATTTCCTCCTGATAGTAAGCATCTGTTTCTCCCTTCAAAATTAGTGGGAGCTGTGTGTTTTCTGAGCACTGAGGAGTAAGACCATTAGTTCAGATGTCCAGCTTCAAAATGTGAACTATTACTGTAGGTTTGAAGAGCACAAATTGTTTTACTGCAGCATTTCTTTTGGTGACTGTGCTAATTCCCATAGAGCTCTAGTTTCTGATCAGCCATTCATCACTCAACCAATTCATGATGCTTTCAGCAAAACCCAGGCTTGTCGAAGTAACTCAATGCCTCCTCCAAAGCATGTTTAAACAATGATGCAGAGCCATTTTAGTAAGTTATGTGAAAAGCTGCGTGTAAACCGGTACAAAAGAGTCCTTACTCCAGCACTTAACATCGTCAACGTTTCTGAGTTTGCAGTGGACCTAGCATTGCTCCTTTCCCTGTTGTACAGCTGGATGTCCTTGCCAAGGTTTTGTGCTTCACTGAGGTGAAGGGTGTAAACACTCTCTCTGTTGATAAAATGTTGCTTGTGTTATCTTTCTGTGATCCTAGTGCCCCTTAAAATTTCATCTGAGGCTGCTCCTAGGAGTCATTCTTCTTCCAGACCACCAAGGCAGTTGGGCATGCTTTGAACGTTGCTAGGCTTAGATCAGCTGCTCAGTAGTTGCAACAACAATATAAACTTTTGTGTAACCTGTGTCTTTTAAAATTCTAATAAGCTTTAATTTTTACAGAGCAACACAGCCCAAATGTGCTAGACCGGAGGAGGTGTTGCTGCTCTCTGCAGCCTGAGCCTTAAATCGCTTGTGCCTGGAGCAATCTTTCTGGGGATTTACCCTCCCCTCCTCTGCTTTCAGCTAGCTGAGAGGCTAGCCATCATGGTTGCGCTGCTGCTGTTTTGTGACTTGGCTGATAGGGAGCGCAAGTCACTCGATACCTCATATTAAGTTTCTCTCGATTATGTTGCTTAAATAGTAAACCTGAGCTCTGCTGATGTAAGTAAGGGATAGGATCCACATTTAAGGCAGCTCAGAAATTGCCTAGAAACATACCTGCCTGCCACCTTCATGCGCCATTAAAGGACACTGAAGGTTAAGAAGTATAATTGAAAAATGACACTAGTAATACAAAAGGTTTTTGGTAGTGTGCATAGTTCTGCTTTTTGTGCCTGTAGCCAGAGCTGAGCTCTGCTGATGTAAGTAAGGGATAGGATCCACATTTAAGGCAGCTCAGAAATTGCCTAGAAACATACCTGCCTGCCACCTTCATGCGCCATTAAAGGACACTGAAGGTTAAGAAGTATAATTGAAAAATGACACTAGTAATACAAAAGGTTTTTGGTAGTGTGCATAGTTCTGCTTTTTGTGCCTGTAGCCAGAGCCTTGTTGGTGGGGGGGGGGGGGCACTCTTGCTGGTTTTGAAACTTTTGTGACCGTTTTTAAGGTTTTCCTCAGTAAATACAAGGTCTTGAAAGTCACTTTTTCTTTCACTTCTATAGGTGAGGCTTTTGTATGAGCGTGATAGATGAGATTTACTTTCACAAAAACACTAAACATCACCACTTAAGAGGAAATTGTATTTTGTTGACATAGAGAATCCAGTGGTCAGAAGCCTTAAAACTGGCATAGCGGGAGTAGTGGAAGTTAATCTTTCCTGAATGTTGTTCATAACATAGTGACACAGCTTACCTCTGTTTCTGTGACAGATGGCATAAAGAAAGGATCTTCTAGGATGCAGCTGCACCCTTCACACTTTTTCTTATGATATCATGGGTATTCCCAGGATGTTGTATGCATTAAGTGTGCCATGACTACTGGCGAGTACTGATGAAGAAAAGTATAAAACGAGGAGAGAAAGTTGTCTTTAAAAATGCACATCAATTATTTAACCGGGTTTTCTACATCAGAAGCTCGCCATTGCTGCTTAATTCTGCCTAAGCTGTCTGCTAGGGCTGTTGTGAAAGAGAACTCTTAAACTGAGGTCTGTGCTATGAGGCTGGTGGGGGAGCAAGAAGGGTAAAGCTCTGCTGAGTTAATTAACGTTAACAGTTATGAGTTATCTGCAAGATTCACAGTAGACTACACAGATTGTATTAAGCAGGATTAATCAGTCGTTTCAGATACTTAAAGGAGCACTGTTAAGATCTGGCAAGACTGAAAATTCTTCTTGAGAGAGTGTTTGCATGTGCAAGTATGTATATGTGTGTGAATGCATAGGCTGGATTACCATTGATAAGTAAGTTTTGCCTAGCAGCTACCACGCAGACACACCAGCTATTTCCTGTTCTGTGTATAGGTGAAATTGTGGCAGCTGCTGGAAGTGACTTTTTCCTTTCTTTTATCCCCCACAGCCCCACCCTACCCCCCAACTCATATTCAAGAAGAAAGAGAAATATTTCCCTGTTGCAACTGTAAGGAGATCTTTGTTATCCTGTGATATTAACTGCTACTTGAATTATGGACTCATTGTGGCTTGGTGGGTTTTCACTGTCAATTTCTAATGTTTTTCTCTCTTGCACATGTGTGCAATAGAATGTGGAAGGTGATTTGGTTTTGTAAGTGTGTAGAGGATGAGTCCATCATAAGGGAGGATTTAATAATTGCAGATCTAAAATCTTAATGTACCGTAGCACCTTGTGTTGTGGTTTTCCATACTTGTTCAAAATGTCTGAGTTTTCTTTCTCTTTTTTTTTTTTTCAAAGGAAGTGTTGGAGCAACTGACTTTTTTTTGTGTAATTTCTCAGACTCAAAATAACTTGAATAACTGAATTTTCCTGATCCTGAAAGATGAACCTTAAATTTTATCAAGTACACAAAGTGTCACGCTTTTTCTTTATCACTTTTGCAGACTTTTCAGCATTGTGTGTTTTAAGAAGCCAGTTTGTTGCTGTGTGGTGTGCTGTGAAACTCCTAATGCTCTCACTGCTGAGCCACGGGACTCTTAAATGCTTGAACATGGGACAGTCTTATGTATAGCAAATCTAATGGTGTTTCCGGAAGGATTTTGCTTGTCCCAGGTTTGAGCAGGTATAGTAATTCCAGAGTAATAATGGGAAGAAGTCACGGAAACATATATATACATGTACACACATCACTATATGTGTGTGCATATATATACACATATAGATACATGTGTATATCCATTTCTTCTAGAGCATAGTATTTCTGTTACTATGTGATGCCTAAAAGGCGGGGGCAATGGGTGAACTTGGCTGAGATGGGGATGGCACAGGATGGGACCCGAGCTCCAGTGTCCTGGGGCTGAGGATGTACTGGGGCTGCCCCAGGTACCCTCTTGGACCCACTTGCCTTGGGTGGCTGCTGAGGCAGCTCATGAAGCACCACCCCTTTTTGTCATGGTACCTCCGGGCTGGCAGTTTACAAAGCGATCAGATGCCAGTGAAAGGTATCCTTGGGGTAGGACTGAGGAGGAGGCTCCTCTGTCACTTCCTCAGTGGTAATAAGTTGAGAAAACCAGGGATGCTGTTCCTGGCAGCCTGACCTGGTAATTGCCTGTGGGTTATGCCTGACTGGGCTTTGCTGAGGTGCAAATTATTGGCAGTAAACTCTGTGAATAGCCAATTGTCAACTGTAGGTGACTGTGTCTCCTCCTTGTAGGTAACTGTTCCTTCCTCCAAGGGGGACGCAGTAACTGCAGATAGAAAGGTTGTTTGCTATTGAAAACAAATGAGCATAGAAAATCCAGAAAGGGAACGATGAGAGGCCCAGAAGCTATTTTGAGGGCATGGCCAAGCTATTATGAGGGCATGGCCCCCATTTCCTCTCCCTGCCCTCTCCCATTTTATTCATTATTAGTTTTTACTGCTGCTGGTTTCCATGGGGTGTCTCTTTTTTTTTTTTTCTCCTTCTCTATTATAACTGCAGCACAGTGCTAATGGTAAAACTGGTGATTGACACAGGAAATGCTGGAAGTGTTTTCTTTCATAAGGGTGCTTGGGTTACTTTGGGAAAGCCACATGAAATTTACTGCAGCTTCTGCACCTGTATGGTGCAAGAAGCATTGACAGCCTTCGAAATCCCTTGCGTGTTACCTGCCTGGGGCAATCTGATGGCTATAAAGAGAAACACCACTCTACACTTGTGCGTGGAAGAACCATCTGGTCTGACTTGAAGCTTCTCACTTTACCCACCTTAACAAAAAAATTGCAGGCTGTTGCTACAGTGGCAAATCTCCTGGCTAGGGACTGTCTGGGTGTTTGTTGGACTTGTTGGTATTGGGTAGATTTGATGATACTGATAATTCAGTGATATGTTGAGATAATGATATTGGATATAAATTCTGCTTCAAAGTAATTGGAAAGCTCGTAACATTAAGGGGTATCACTGCAGGTTAAAGTTTTCTAGGAGTATTTGGCAGGGGCATGCCTGAACTGTGAGGACTCTCTCTCTACGTTACTGGTATTTGAGTTTTTAGTGCCCCTGGTAACGGGTTGGTAACAGGAGTTTGCCTGCAAGAGAGAGCTCTCAGTGATGAGAAGGTCAGGTTGTTGCAGGAGATGAATGAGAAAGCAGCTAACGTAATCAGATGACTAGCGTGTATGAGCTCCTTTGTTTTTGTTTGAACCTACAGACGTTATCAATAAAACCTTTCCCTCCCTGTACTTCCCCAACCACCTCACTTGTCCCATTAGCATCTTACTGTCTGGTCAGGCATCCTTGCAGGGTGGGATAGCTTGTCCCTGTACCCTCTCTGTCTTCCCTTCAAACCAGCTGAAAGCTTCCCACTTCTGTAAATCCAACATGGATTTTTGCACGGTTGTCTGCAAATGCTGCCGGGACCTCTCTCTTGCTAGTGCTGCTGTCCTCTGTTGAAGTTAGATAATAAACCAATGGCATAGTGACTGTTTGCATGCTTTCTGAAACATTAATTTGTTGTTCAATACTAGGTTGTCCGTAAACTGCCCAAGCACAAGAAGGTTTAAGCTTGTTGGAAACTCATGGTTAAAAATCTTTAAATAAGCTTTTGGAAATTAATAATTTTAAATTAAACTTAATTGATTTTTTTTTCTTCACATTTATATACATGTTAGGGGGGCAGGGGGAGAGAGTAGGACAAGTGCTAAAAGACCAGTTGCTCAGTGTTCTCTCTAGTGTTCCTCAAGAACTGTCACAACCCTTTTCTTCCCTGGGAGGAAAAAATTGTCTTGGGATTACCATTTTTCCTGAGTTACAGACTGAAAGATTTTCATGCATTTCAAAGAGAGCAATGTTAACCAATAACCTACATGTTTTATTCTGTAAAATCCCTGTTGGTCATCACTGCTTGAATGCTGTCCGTGTATTTACTGTTCCTCGGTTTCTAGGTGTCATTTTCTGCATTTCTCCAGTACCATCCATTCAAGTTTCTCAAAATGATTTACCAATGTAACGTGAATTAAAGCCTGTTTATTCAGGGAGTATTCTCCTGGAAAGACCGAGCACGTTTGTGCTTGTTTCTAAGCATTTAACTACCTGATATTTGAGCAACTCCGAGGATGTTTGGATGTAGTGAAGGCGAGGCATGGCAGCTTTTGCTAACAATGAAAAATACTTTTCTCTTTGAGCTGACCCCAATCAAGAGGGCTACTGAGGCAGTAGGATGTTACTCAGCATTAGTAAGAGTGGCAGGGTAAAGCAGCTTGTTTCTTTTGAGGACTGAGGGGTAGATTGAAAATTACTAGCGAGTTCCTGCTTCGAACAGGACATAAGAGTATCAGATTAGTAACAGCCAACCTGGGTTGTTTGGTTTACTTCTATTATCCTTAGTCGCTGATGAAATTTGATTCGTACATTCACATGAAACTCGATTGCATCTGTTAGGCCTTCTGTTTGCTACTAAAATATTGTTCATAACAAGGAATTCATTAGAAATCCTGAAAGTATTCCATTCTTGTGTGTGCCCCCTCCCTGCTTTATTAATTTTTTTTCTAGTTTCACGGATTTGTTTTTCTTATTTAACTTTGATGGCTTTGATTTGACTTTTCAATATTTGTACTAGAGGACCTCAAAATGGTTCTTGTCACAAATGCCTCTGTGCCCTTGTGGGATTAACGGTTTGTTTTACAGAGTTTTCCCCAAGATGCATCATTCTCTTTCAAGCAACATTTATGCTAATAAATGACTTGATACTGGCAAAAGTGCAAAATGTGTGTACATTTATACTACGTAGCTTCTGCTCATTATTCATCTTTAGGAAAGCAATATTGCTAGGATGTGTAACTGGTATTCCTACATCTTCCCATCTCTAACTGCTTTGTAGTCCTGTACTTTTGGCTGCTGCTTTTTCAGGCATTGCGTTATGATTGTCACTCCAGTGGTCAGCTGCTGCTTTGGAGTTCTTGGCCCTTTTTCAGAGCCTGGGACACGTATTGTAGTGTTGAAGTTGCAATGCAGATCTCTAGCTCTGAACCTCTAAATAAGCCCCACAACTCACCATATACTTGCCTCAGGTTAATTATTTTTGCATTTCTTCATGGCAGTATAGAAATTGTATTAATGAATTTGATATATTTTATGTGAACTAGTATCATGTGCCCAGTTAGGTGTTTACTGTGTCTGTTCCATATAAACATATAAAACCCCAAGTTTTAGAAATACTTGTAGTAGGAGAAAAGGTAGAAAACCATCTTACAATCTTTCTAGAAATGTTTATTGGGTTGGTGTTTATTTCTTGATGGTAAGCTGTATTTTAATATTGTAAATTTTTTCACTCCAGCGAACAAGGGCTGTGGAGCAGAGTTTGTTACCTTGGAGCTCTGCATGGCTAATGTGCTTTGGTGTTAAAAGCTGAAATATACTTGCTCAGTTTTAGAGTTTGAAGCTTTTGGCTTTAGTCCAGCAGAATGTGCTCAAACTGTGTATGAGAAAACTGACTTCCTTTTAAAACAAGTGAGTGTGCTTGGTGCTGAGTTTCAGAGAATTCAGAAGTGCTTCAAGTCTGGTCTGATGGCCTGTGGTGTTTCTTTTTAATGTGTGTTAGGCCAAATTATTACGGTCCTTAGAGACCACCATAGATTAGCTGGAAGCATGTTGAACAGATGGATTGCATTTTAGCTGGTTATATTTGTAATGTCAAGTGGCAGGCCTTTAACACAGCACATTTCACATTCCCTGTTACTGCATAAACCACCCCAGGACAAATCTAAGGTGAAATGAAATAGAAGTTGAGAGTAATTTGTCTGAATACTGTTGTAAACATCTGAAGTCACTTGCACATGATTTGAAGAGAGAATTTGATGATAAATCAATAGGCTTTTTACTTTCAGCAAAATAGGTAAATTAGTCAAAGGTGCTGCTGGCAATAAAAGCAGAACACAGGGCTCCACAATTGGATTTTCTCCTCTCTGGGTCAAATCAATATTGCCACTAGGCACAACCATAGAGCTGTATGTTGTATTATCATAAGTGATTCATTTTGGAGTCAGTGAAACTAGGGTAGGAAATCTGCTGCTCCATAGACATTGAACACTTCATTTCATATTTTAGAAGTAAATGTACATTTTTGTATTTAGTTTGATTAAAAAAAAATTTCCTCTGCAACTGATGTGTGTGTGGGTGGCAGCTTCTCCATTATTTATTCCGCTGGGCTAGAAGTAAAACTAATTTTGTCCTTAAAATACTTCTTACATATATAAAAGTACCTTTATTTAAATATACATAGAATTTTTGTTACATGATGTAAACAATGTGCACTGTAAACAATTTGAATTGATCTTAAAGCAAATGTTTGTATCAGGACTTGCCTTGCTCGCCTTGCCCTCTGTCTGGAGTGATTTAGTTCTGTGCCAGCCTGGAGCAGTTGATATAACCAGTTCATAAAGCAGCGAGAGTGTGCACAATGGATCACATTATAACCACGGAATCTTATTTTCATTTCCATCCTCTGTTGCTTGTTACTATTTTTTTCATCAGCCTACTGATGCCTTGCATATATATGACAAGCTCTTTGTTCCAGGGATGTCTCGCTATGTATTTGTACAGCTTGCAGCGGATGAGGTTGTGCTCCTGGCTGGGACCTCTGCACTACTCTAATACAAATAACAAAACCTGAGCCATAATAAATGAATTGGGTGGATGATTGCGCCTGGGTCATTTCTAGGTTTTTTTATGTGATACTTTATTATGTGCCATCCAAATTGCATATGTGTGATTTTTTTTTTTAAAATAAAACCTGATTTTATATGGTATACTTCTACATTGAGTATATTTCTGTCATTTGGTGGGTTATTTGCACCCCACATAGGCTGAGCATGGCTAAGACTAGGTATGATTCCTTCATATCCCTCCCACTGAGATTCCAGTCTATGATTGTCAGAACTGATTACTTTCGGCAGATGAGGCAACAGTTATTTTAGTGGCTTTTGGGTTTTCACTTGAAGGGTCTTTAGAAGTATGCTTTGTAATTTGCTGGTTTTCAGGGAAAAAAAAAAATCCCTTTAAAGACAGCTAATCCTCTAGTCCGTCGCATAACAAATACAATTGTTGCAGAGATGAGCAAAGTTCTTAATCAAATTTTGTCATGTATCTAATGTGTTGGCAGGGAAACAGTGAGTACTGAGTCACATGCATAGTGTCATCAGGCATGCTCGTGTGGTAAGATGTACATGGAAAACATCTCAATAAAAGATCTGTTTGTGTTTCACTTCCTTGTCATTCCCCTGCAACAACTTGTTTCATCTTGTCTAATCTTTTGTGGGACCCTGTTGTACAGTTTACAGAATCTTGCTATAAATTATTTCCCCGATGCCATTAATAACTCCTCAGATAATTATAGCAAAATAAAAAAGAACCCTTAAAAATAGTTTATATGTATTGGAAGACTTTTTTTTTATTTTTAAAACATAACCTCCTTGTAGGCTGCAGAATAACTCATTTTCATTATTATATTAAAACAAAACTGGAAACTTTGAAAAAACTTATTTAAAAAGCAACCCTTGTGTCTCAATTTGCTGTTTAAAATATGTTCTAATGTTAAAATTTGTTCATTAGCCTGAGCGTTCACTCTTCGTTAGAGTTCTGATTCCAGAAAAGCTTGAGTTCCGTTGTCCCTTGGACTTGGAGTGCACCTTGCCTGGGAAACATAGCTCCCAGCCTGTCTTTGTGGTAGCATCCAAAGGGACCTTAAGATGTGTAGGGGCAAAGCTGCCACCCCCTCCTGCTTCTGGGAGGCTCTGAGCTGGTGCAGATGGCCACTGACTCCAGCTGAGACCTTATCTAAGCATGTAGTGTCTCCTTCACCAAATGTTTCCTGCTCCAAGGATGTTTGTGAGATCGGATCCATACTGAGGTTATCAGAGAAAGATGCTGGCTGTGCTGCACAGATAGGACTCTGCTAGCTTTCCTGCTCTGTTGGCCTGAGTTGCAGCTGAAATGTAAGCCAGATTCCCTGGCTAAGTAGTGTTTGCTCTTGCTGGTATAAATAAAGCTAGTGATGGTTTTTCCTCATGAGCATTTTAAGTAGGAATGCACCATTTGGCTTCCAGTCACCTGGGCAATTAGCATTTTATAGCCAAGCAATATACTTAAATGGAATTGCTTGGCTTGAGCATTGAATTACAATGGCCGGTAGACTGCTGCTGCTCTTACATAATTTATTTAGTACTTGCTTCTTGCTTAGGATTCAGGCAGAGGTTAATTTAATTCTGCATGAGAAGCTAGTAGTTACTCTACATTAATGCTGTACTTTTGTGCAGTGCAAGGGAAAGTTTTTGTGTAGAGCTTGTATTTGCCTGGTCTCTCAGCCATGGAAAGGACAATTTTACCTACTCCTTTCCTAGCAATGCATTCTTTGCAAGAGCCGTTGGCACGCTTACATTGGCACTTAAAAATGCAGCCAAGAATAATACCTTAAGACCATTTTATTCCATGCTGTTGCACTTGTGTTTTTAAGAAGCAAATGTGTATTGAAGTGTAGTATGGACCAAGGAGACTTTGTTCCTACAAAATTACAAGGGGCCCACTTACCCTGTTACAGGTAAATAAAACGTTAATCTGTGACCATGGTGACCTGAGAGTGAGAGCTGCCACTGCATCTCTTCTGATGATCTGAGGCAGAGAGCAAACATCCGGTTTGTGTGATCTTGGAAGGATAAAAAGAGTAGGTAAAATGTGCCTCAGCACTCCAGAAACAAATTAGAAACTTTTAGATGGAGGGAATGTATATGTTTGTTCATGCTCTTAATAAGCCTAAGCACTTAACTTGGTGCTTAGTATTTTATCCTGAATCTCGTACATGTCTTGATTTTCTTCCTAAAGCCCTTGACTGCTAGAATCAATGTGGGGGAATTTTGGCTTTATTTTTTAAGCTCCTTTCTTAGCAAAGTGATTGCAAAGAGCTTGCAAATGTGAAGCAAGTGCGCAGCAAGGGCTTAGATGCCAGAAGGCTGCTAATGAGAACACAGCATTTATTTATTTAAGTTACCTAGAAATCATGAGGTTAATGTTTTTCAATCCTTGGGGTACCAGTCCTGGAGTGCCTAGCTGCTTTCAGCAAAACTTACCTCTGGCTTAGGCAGTACCCTTCTTCTTGCTCAGATCTGCCGGTTGTCTCAGCCTGCTTCACACTCTGCACCTCTGCAGGCAAGCACAGCAGAGGGAGCGAGCAAGGACTGAACACCCAGTTTGACCTTCACTTAGAAAGCTCTCCCTCTTGATATGTGGTCACACAACACTGCACGCAGAAACCTTTGTGGGCTTTATCTACTGAGGTTGGGGGTCTGGCTCAGGTAGTATAAGACTTGGCTGTATTTTGCGATAGTAGTGTTGACCTGCAAACTAGAAGCATCCATTCTTGCAATCATCGCTGCTGTCAAAAGAGCTGAGATTTTGGACAAATCTCTTCAAGCTTAAAATATCCTGATCTTTGGCAGAGGAGCATTTCAGGCACCTACAGATGCTGCACTAAGGCCTGCTGGGGATTTGTTTTGAATTGGATTCCTTAAATAACACTTCCGATACCAACATTAATTTTTCATGGAAATCTCATTAGCAACAATTAAAAAAAAAAAAAAGGTAGTCTGAGGGAGGCAATTCCTGACTTGCAGTAGCTGACCTCTGAGTTGGTTAATGGTCTAGGTGTAAAGCTGGCAGCTCAGACCCTAATTGTTCTAATAATCAGGGAAATTGTTACCATATATTGTTGCTGTAACCTTTACTGTTTTAACCAAGCTTCAGTTGTGCTGTAAAGATGATTAAAAGGTTCTCACAGGAGGAATTAGATTTTTTTGCTTGTACGGTTGCTCTCCAGGGTACTGTGGGTTTTGGTGGGCTATTTAAAGTGTTGGAAACCCCTGCTTTGCTCTCCAGCAGCTCCTACCTGGATGTCCTGCCCCTAGCCATGCTGGTTGCCTGAGGCAGAAGGACACATAGACACATACATGCCATCTCTGCCTTCGCTGCAGTGTCTCGCAGCTATGTTTGATTTCAAGCATAACAGCATCCTTTATATAATACAATAACTTGCTGCCCTTGTGGGGAAACATTGCATTTTATCTACCATTTCTTTTGCTGGCTGGGCTTCAGCGGTGTGTCCAGGTTAACCCCATGTCCAGTGTAGCTGTACCCTGGGGGATGGTTGGATCCCTTTCGTCCTTAGTGCCGGTTCACAGGCTGTAACAGCACAGCTCCCTGCCTGAAGCCCAAGTTTGACTTCACGGGATCTTCGGGGTGGGATGGTAAAACATGAGGTGAGCAGAGAGGTCAGACTGAGGCACAGCATTTTACTTGTAAACCTATGTTATTGCTGCTTCAGATAAAGAAAACAAGAAAATATTAAGAGTGGATAGAAATTGAAGAACTCCTGATTTGCTGTTGGGGGAGGGGACTTTGGTTGTATTTCCAGATGTGTGATTTTAAGCAATGGACTTGAGACACAGTCACATTATCCCAGCTACTGAGTCAGTCACTGCATGTCAGCTGAGCCTTAGTAACTTTCTGTGGTTTTAGCCTGGACAAAATCTGAGCTAAATGCATCAGTGTCAGTTTAAGAGCTCCAGTTAAAACATTTTATCTCACGCTTGTAGCTGTGTGAGTGGGTGGTTCATTGGTACATCTCTGTTAACAGAGAATAGTTTATTAAACTGAAGTGACTCTGTTTCTGTGACTCACTTTCCTTATCTTGAAAAAGGAGGGCAATGACATTGACCTTCCTTTATAAAGTGTTGAGATCTACTGGTGAGCTGCACTGCATAACAGCTAGGTATTATCATCACAAGCGCTAGTCTGAAGGTGAAGGCATTTAGAACAATAAAGATAGTTATCTGTTTAATTTATTTTAAAAATAAACAGGTCAGAGTATTCCTCTTGCAACAATTTGAATCTTTCAATCTGAATTAAGAAATCACTCTTCGCAGGCTCGGGGCTGTTTCTGCTTGTATTCGGTGACTGTCAGATTCTTGCCAGAAAATACTAAGTTCAAACAGCTACAAGGGCGTTCAGTCATGGTTGTGTTGGATGGTATACTCAAATAATTTTACAGAAGGAACTCATGGGAATGTTAACAGCATAAAGGTTAGCTGTAATGTCTTTTGTGTCTGCCAGTTAAATAGCTAGTGATCTGATGATTACACAAAGACAAA
>NW_008824356.1:13186553-13214675 GCF_000699105.1 Pygoscelis adeliae | reverse complement strand
CACTCCACATGCTGGGTGACTGGAAGCACAATTCTTTCTCTTTTTTGCCATGGAAATTGCTGGTTAAAGCTCAATACTTTAGTATATGCAAATTCTGATTTTTTTTTTTTTAAAGCCTCAGTGCTATGCTGTGTTGTCATAGCAGATATTGCAGTCCAGCCATGTGCTGTTAAATCCAATAGGCTTTGCACCTGTTTTGGTAACAGGTGCAAACAAACTTTTGTTTAACACGTCTTGAATGCACAAACTATAAAATGCATTTGGCTAATGACTCAGCGAATGTTTGGTCCACATTAGCCAAACTTCACATTGCATAAAGGTCTGTAGAGCCTTCTTTCTTAACAGCACCAAAAACACTATCAGCTGCGATACTAAGATATTTCTACTTTATCCAAAAGAGAAACTGCTGAGGAGTATGCTTTAGGTATGGATCAGAGGAAAAAGAGATGTGTTATGTCCAAAACATTTTTTTTTTTTTTTTTTTTTTTAGAATATCCACTCTGATTTCTTATCAAATGCTGCAGGCTCACTGAAATATTTCCTCTTTCAATCAGGCTTAATTTTCCTCCTATGGTAACTTTGAAAGCAGAGAAATAACAATGGGGTAACTTGGAGGGGAAGTGTTTGGGTGAATGAGTGATTGTTTCAGGAACTGTGTTTCTGTGCTCGGCTGCAGTACTTTTTCCCCTGACTCTGAATGCTCTGCAAGTATCAATGCATGTGCCCTCTCAGTGGCCTAGAGGTAGGCTGGGAAGTGGAGACAAGCCAGGGGGAAAAGGCACCTGCCAAACATTTGGTAGAGTTTTATGTGCGAACCTTTGTTTCCTGAACAAGTTTCCCAGCACGGTGCTTTAATCACACAACCATTTTCCTCCCAGGCTTTTATGTGAAATAAATACTTGTCTGCGAAATGTTTTATTCAGACCATCACAAGTGAGTGCTGGTAACTGCAGGTTGAAGCTAACAACTGTCCTCCTGTGCTCTGTGTGTTACTGGGCTGCATGGTTGAATGTATTACCATGCAGAGTCCCCTTTGCAGTGTGTTTATTTGTCCACCTTTGAGCATTTTGCCTGCCCCAGGGCTTGTAGCCTTTCCTGTCCCTTAAGCCCATTTTGTCATTTCAGAGTAGCTTCAGGCAGCTGACATTTAAATATTGAACCTGACCAAGCAATGCACATCCCTTCCCTTGTCTCCCCCCAAAATAAAACTATCTTTAAATGAGGTTCATGACATACTTAAATCTGTTTTACTCCCCATTAAAAGCAATGCAAACAAATATAGAACTTTAAATCCAGTTTCTCTGAGCAGTGCAAGATGTCTGTTCAATAGCTTTCCCCCACACCCACTTCCCCAGCCCATCATTAAAATCTCAGACCCACGAAATAATTTGACCAATTATTTTAATTACTCAAACTTCACAGAATGGCTTAGGTACCTTTGATGAACCCACTGCATTTGTATGCCCTGGAACATGACAGCAGCTGTATGTTGAACATCAAATGAATATAGGTCATGCCTGGGGTAAAGGCATGACTGATGGGTGTGCCTGGCATGGTCATGCATTTATCCTGATTAGTGCCATGGGACCCTTTAAGTTCTATATTAGCCATTGTTAAAAGAGGCAATTAGTGTATGTTAGCTGTGCAACCTGATGCCATCTTCAAATAGTGATTTCTCTCTCAAGTGGGGCTTCCTCTTGTGACCTCTGACCTGCCAGTATGTTGAAAGCTTTGTAATCGATGGAGCTCTGTATTCTTTGTGGTGTGATTGATTGGAATTCCTTCACACTGAACTTTGCCTGTTGTTCTCTTTTGTTTAGGAGGTCCTCCAGCAGTTGATTGTAATGAATTTACCAAATGTTTTGATGATTGGCAAAGATCCTCTTTCTGGTGAGTAGTTTGTTGGGTTCTTCACCCCCCTCCCCTGAAATGCTAAATAAAATTTGGGGTTTTTTTATTTTCTTAAACAACAAGCATACTTTTAAACAAACTACACATATTTGTAGCCAAACTACAATTATTTGAGTACCTCTGAGTCTCACAGTTTAATGTATCTAGTATGTGATGCTTACATTTACATACCTTTACATATAAATATAATATCTGATGTATGTGTGTTTGCACGTCATACACATACACACGTGATAGTGAGTGAGTTCTTGCCAAAGCCAGAGCAGCAACTGTTTGCTTGAAAGTCCCATCTCTTCACTCCTTGCTGCAAGTGACCCAGGATATAGTCTGCCATAGGAGAATCATTTGTCCTCCAGGTTTTGTGTCCTGTGTGCCTCTATAATCAGTTCAGTTGTGGCAATATGTACATACCAGAAAAGTCTTGCAGAATTGCCTTGAAGTGTGAAGGAACTGTTGCAAAGGAAGCGTGGGGAAAAAATACATGAGGATGGAGAGAATAACACATATATGACAAATTGGAAAAAGTGAGGAAAAGAATGGACAGGGAGAAAAACATCTGTCTGGCCATATTGTCTAGGCAAGGACATCTGTCGCATGAGGTATCACATCAAAAGTGACCTGGAAGCCAATGAGATCATGTCCAGAGTCCAGTGTCTTTGGTGAGACAAAATGAAAGCTGTTTAGCCTGAAAACAAAGCTGACTTCTCCATAGAACCACATTTCTGAAATGAAAGGTTTGTTGCTGTGGTTTTTACTTTTTTTTTTTTGCGTGCCCGTTCTGTCTCCGCCTTTGCCCTGTGCTGGTGCCAAGGACAATGTATTTGTTTTTATCAAAGAAGGAAAAGTGGATGAACCCTGTCAGCAGTGATGGGGAATGACATGGTAATCAGCATCTCCAGAATAAACAAATGGCAGAAAGCTTGGCAGAAGATTTTATTTTGCTGCTCTTAGCAGCAGTAGTGTGTGTACATACAAAAAAGGGTTTATATTAGAAAAGAATATTAACTTACAGATGTTGGATCACTGAAACTCATAGTCTTGGCACTTCTGCAGTAAAATCAAGCTGAGGGTAAGGCATCCACTTCTTCAGCAAGCAGATTAAAGTCTGCAATGCCAGTCTTAATTCTCCTGTACAGGCTATTGTTATGGGTAAAGAAGAAAATAGAAATACAGGAGCTGTTGCTTTTCTCAGTCATCTGTGCAATGGGAAAAGCCTGCGCTGCTAGTGTCAAGGGTGCTAGTGAATAGAGATGTCTGGGCCAACAAGACAGTGTCTCTGCTGGCTAAGTGTCAATGGAAAAGGCTGGCTGGTTTCTTGTCATGGCCATTCCTGAGTGACAGCTGGCAGGAGACTCATAATGCAGTAGCCACAGTGTTGGTTCCTGGGGAAGCTGCACACTTGAAAGCTGTCCTGTATTTAGCTATAATTTGCCATCATTGACTTGCTGGTTTTTGTCAGCACCTTAGATCTTTCTTTCTTTGAAGAAAGTACCTAATGTGTCTCTTGTAGGAAAGATATTGGTCATCCATGTGTTCCCGTCTTCCAGGTCCTTTAATTACAACCAGAAATTTTGCTTCACTTTCTGACATCTTTTAAAATGTGGTGGTTTGGTTTTGTTTGTTTTTTAATGTGGTCTTTTAAAATTTATTTTATCCATTGCTGACTTATCATTGGCATTATTCAGAACATGGGAAGAGGATAAAGAATGCAAAAATGTAATGTCTGGATGTATAAAAATGATGGCGTATGTGTGTATAAAAAATATGAAGTTCTTGTTCAGTCATATTATATAATGGGTTTGAGAACCAGTCCCAGCTTAGACACTACAGAGGAAGGTGGTGAACAAAGAAAGACTTGAGATGTATTTGCTCCAAAGAATGTATTCAAAGAGGAGAGTGTCTGAGGGATAGGATTTCAAGAGAAGCTCATCTTAATCTTACCCTTAGGTACATGACCACTGGTAGTAAGATGTGCTGAAGAAACCGTTAGAGAAGTGGAGAACTAGAACTTCCTTCAGGAAGAGGAACCTGGCTGAGGGCTGACAGGAAGCTCAGAAAGAGGGAACAGGGAGGAGAAGACTGAGGAGAAGTTAGTAAAACCAATACCAAAAGCTGAATGAAGGAATAGGCTGTGGTGGGCAACGTGGGTGAGCGATGACCAGGTGACTGTCAGTCTTTGTTCCTGAGTGTCTTGCAGAGAGGAGTGAGATGAAGGCAGGGGCACATGGGAAGGGAAGAACAAGTGAAATGAGAGATTCTCTCTGTCAGTGAGAGAGCTAAAGGAGGGCTGCAGATTGAATAGAGATACGAGGACAATGCAGTCCATCAGCATGGGAAGTGGTGCTTCTGTCATGAATACAGAGAAGTCCCAGGGAAGGCTGACAGAAGCGAGGAGGCTGGGGGTGACAGCAGTATGGGGAGAAGAGATGATGGAGATGGTTATTTGAGGGAAGTGTTTAAAAGTGGCAAGAATGGTAGAGGAGAAACCCCTTTCTCTGTGTCAGTGATCCAGTCCAGGACAGAGAGGGAAGGAGGAGAGTCCTGGAGGGGGCATCTGCAGAGACAGTGCTGGGCAATGTGGGGAGCGCTAGGAGCTGGAGACCAAGGTGCAGGCAGTCTGCAGGGCTGGGGTGGATCTGAGAGGCAGTGCTGAAATCCTAGTTTTGCCTTCCCTGTACTGTAGGCAAGTTATCTGAATGAAAGGTCCCTCTTGACCAGAGAAAGAAAAATTTCATCCCACGATCACATTCCTGGAACAAATACAGTGTTGCTTTCTACTGTTTGAGCTGGGAAGGCTCTTAATGACTGCGTTGACTGGGTAGGTCTAAGACTGGAGAGCTGTTAGATCATTCAATATGATTCACTGTGTAACAGTTTCAGTGACTTACTCCTTGTAACAAGCCCACATGATGTTTCGCTATGCATGTTTTTCAGAGCTGTCTGCTCACCAGTGCTATCTGCAAGTTTTACTTTTTCCTTCTAAAACACAGCCAAAAGTGGTGTTACATGTATTAAATTATAAACTGAACAGCTCTAAAGCTGAGAATGCTGTTCTTGCTATTTATCTCCCATTTGGCACTCAACAGTTGTGGGACTATTGGGGGCTTCTTCAGCTCTGCTTTGAACATGAGACTATTGGAAAAACAGAGCTGCCACCACTAAAAATGCAGTAGCAGTTGGGCTTTTGCATAGGAGATGGCACATGTCTGCTGGGTTTAGGAGCTTCCCTTGCTTTCATGTCCTCTAAATTGTTTTGTCCCAGGCCATGGCAATTTTGCCTACTTCAGTTCATTTGGCCATGGGCATAAAAGTTGCAAAGACGTTTGTAAGAAGATGAAGGCTTTGACTGTTTTCTAGAATATAGGGAGCTGAAAAGAACCTTGGAAGTTTAATTAAAGGATTTGGAAACTTTTCCGAGGAATCTGACTTGCAGAACGATGCAGCTGACATTACAGGATTTATTCTCTTCACTGCGCTGTACAGTAGACAGCTAGTACCATTAAATTTCCTCTCTGTTTTTATCTTCATCCGTGTTTTTTCTTGCTGAACAGCCTTCTCAATTAATTTCTGCACCACAAATCCCCCTGTGCTCAATGTGAAAATCATCAGCGTATTTATCATCTATACACATCACTGTAATCACCTTTTATAATTACCTCTGGTTTTAGCATGCCTTATAATGGCCATTCATTCATGTGCCCACACAAGGAATATCAGTATACAATACTGGTCCTGAACCTCTATTTAGAGGTGGTGTTTAACTTCCTAGTTTCTAAACATGCTTAGTTTAACACAGCTAGTGAGTGTACTTGGAAACTGGCAATTAATCCTTTGAAACAGTCATAGTTAATTGGGGGGGTGGGGGGGTGGGGTGGATTTTAACTTTTTTCAGACCAAGAATGGAAATGAGGGTTTATTTGCCTGAAGTAGACTCATTTCTGTCTCTTCAAAAAACTTCGCTATTTAGATCCCCTTTTCAAATTACATGTTAAGTTTGTGAATGAGAAAGCCCAAAGTCCCTGCTAATAAGTGTCTATAGAAACTGTTTTTCATTAAAATCATAGAAGTTGTCTACTCTCACTGGGGTATTATTTTGTCTGGTTTCCTTCCTCATTTTGTTTCACAATCCTCCAGAGGCACAAAGGTTCATAAAATATAAAGTTAATAACAAAACACTGCCTCAATAATGTAAGTTTAGCATTCAAGCTTTTCTCACTCAGGATGTTGCTACAGTTGGGAAGAATGTCACTTGTGTGTTTCACCCCTTCCCACCTTCTCTCCACATCCACCGGCTGCCGTGGGTAAGCACTACATGTGCTGGAGCTCCCTCTCCTCCGCTGGAGGAACGTCAAAGTGAAATGTGCAGAAAGAAGCATCCCAAGCTCAAGATTTCATGTGCTTGGGCTCTCTCGTTTCCGTTTTCTCTGACATCTTTCCTACCACCCTCTCATTTTTATTTTTTTTCATAGTCTGTATTCTCTCTGTACCTTGATCCTCTTTTTTGTTGTTGTGTCTCCTAATCCCTCTGCCTGCCTTTTCCCTGAGTCCTGCCATCTGTTTCCCACCCTCCGTTCTCTGTGAGAGCAGAGGGGTCTCCTGGCTCTGGCACAGGGAGGCTCCCAGGATGCACAGGTGGTGCTCGGGCTTTCCCTCCCTTTATTTTCCAGAAAACCCGCTGGCCCTCTCTCACGGTTGGGAGCAGATGGTCTTTCTGCAAATCCCCCAGGTAGCTGGCTCCCTTGCAGGCACAAACACGCGGCCTGAGAGCAGCTGCCCTGGAATTTTCAAAAGGTGCAAAAGAAAAGAGTTGGGATTTTGTTGGGTTTTTTTTTTTTTTCTTTTTCTTCTGAATTAGCACCTTTCTGTTTAAGTGCTAGTTTGAATCCTGTCCGTTCGTTTCAGCTTGTGGTGGGTACCTGTCTGCCGGGAGCTGCCTCAGACCTAACTGTTTGCATCCTAGGTTGTAGGAGGACACTGTCTTGGTAAGGTCAGCTAATAAGCCTGGGTGGACCCAGCATACTTTCTTCCTAGCTATCTAGGAAGGACTTGTGTCATCCCAATGAGGCAGCATAGGGAAGCCTGCACATTCCTCTGCTTAACACAGTTGCACAAGGAACTTTACCACCTTATTAAATTAGCACAAATCAAGCCTTTTGAAAAACACCATAGAATCATTCAGTCTTCAGGAGGTATGACTGAATTGGGGGTAAAGATCGCTTGCTTTTGTTCAACGTGCATTACAGGATAAATGCACTGTCCTGAGTGCAGAACTTAGCTGCTGCACTGTGTAATAATCCTAGATGTGCTGCTGATTCACGTAGTAACCTTGGGCACTTAACACTTAAGTGTGTGGTATCTCAGCTCTCCTGTGGACAAGATGAAAGGGGAGAGAGGTAATTAATCCCTTCCTGGCTCATTCTGAGGTTTAATTGAAAACTCTCTCTAAAGGAATTTAGATTGGTAGAGAGGTTTTTTCATACTCATACCCTATATCTTCTAAATATCTCCTGTTAAATAATGTTACTCTGTGAGGCTTTAAGATGTTACTCAAACCTAGCTTGAGTATGAGTGATCTCGGAGTGCCTTAATGCCAACAAACTGTCTCCACCCCATGGGAAACGACTTCTGAATGAAAGCCCAAGGAATTGAACTTTTTTAAACAGTCACACATGATCTTCTGAAACACTTGTGTGGCTGGCAGAGTAGATCTGCTAAGCAGACCTTTCAGCCTTAAAAGTGTTTCTAGTGGGTAGTACAATGTCATTTTCATTACATGTGCATAGCATGTCTGCAAGCATAAAATAATTTATTATTAAAGAAGTCTTGGAAAAACCCTGACAGCTAAGTTTTCTGTGAAAGCTGCCAGTGGGGAGAGCAGACTGCCAAATGTTATCTTTAAAATAGTAGCAAACTAATAATCTCATGATTACCTCGAGTCTTTTAATTTCTCACTCCTTTCTATAAACTCTGGCTTGGCCTTCCTTGCCAAAGGGGCTTGCTGTGTCTGCTTCAGATTCTCTTCCTGCTGGGAGGGCCCGAGTGGAGACAAGGTCTTGGAGTGGTATTTCTAGGCGGAGAAATAGGTGGGAGGACGGGGTTGACCCTGCTAAGTTACCCTGCAGTAATAGCTGAAGGTGTTTCACCTCACAGGGTCATGAGGCATCACTGATGCCCATCTGTTATCTCAGGGAGAGAATAGCAAAGCCTACTACCTTTGGTGCAGAGAGGTAGAGTGTGGTTTGAATGGCTTAAGTAGCTTGCATGCCTGGAGGATGGTATAGATGCTCTCACTGTTGGAAAGTAACCCTGATGTTTTCTCAAATGAGTGATTTCAAGCTACTAGGCTCACCCTGAGCTGTATTGCCATGGTGCATGGGTTGGAATTTATGGTCAACAGATGGAGGTGCCCACAGTGCGCAAGGGTTAGAGCACTTGTCTGGTGTGATCCGGAGCAAGCAGCCTGGTGGCTACTCCTTCAGTCCCTCATGGAGAAGATGTCCTGCCCTGAGTAAGTTTGGGAGAATGAGACACACACTCGAGTCACTTGCTCTCCATAACATAGCAACTTGCTCTCATGTCCCACAGGCATGCTCTGCATTTAATCCCTGGTCTGAATCTGCTCTGAAGCTGATGCAGAATGAAACCTAATGCTGAAACTAATGAGAACTCAGTTTCAGGGAAAAAATGGCTTCTGACCAAACCAAGTATCTCCTTGGGCTAGTAGTGCCCTTAAAGGAACTGTTCATGAAGTAACAGATCTCTTTTTGTTGTTGCTGAGGGGTGTTTTTGTGACGTTGTCTACATTTAAGGTTGTGTTATTCAGAATCATACAGAACAATCAGACTTTCACAGACTGAAATGTTATTTGTATATTAAATTGTAATTTTTCAGAACAGAGCAAGCCATGTATGCTGCTAGATATGGGGACAAGAGTAAGAATAATTGTACATATTTCAAAAACAGTTTTTAAATATTCTGCAGGGAAATAAACAGTATTGTATTTGCGGGGTGAAATGTGAACCAGCACATTTTAAATATGTTTGTCTCTGCAGAAGAGAAGAATTCCTGCTTGCAAAATCGTAATGATTAGTAATGTGGGACTTCGATATTGAGAATTCTAGTGTTGACTCATACAGTATACTGATGATTTCTGTAGGGCATTCTTGAAACGTTTTAGAGATCAACATTCCTAAAAGTTGTTGAAAAATTGCTTAACAAGTAAGGTACATTTAAAGACTGGTTTAGGGCATTTGTGTGCCCTAAAATCAGGAAATCAGAAAACAAGTTATTTCCTAAGCTGCCTGCGCTGGCTTGCAAGGTTCTCAGAATGGAAGTAACCCTCATGGTAATTTAGGTCAGTGTGCCTTTGTGCGTTTGCAGGGCTGCAGCAGCTTAATTGATGAGTCAGTTTAACTCCAGTTCCCCGGCCCTGGGTCCTGCACATGCCTCTAACTTTCTGCCAGGGCAGCCTTACAAGGGCATGGTGTTGGTGGAGGAACATAGTTGCACTCAGAAATTATTATCTGTCTATTTAGTGATAGGAGCAATTGAACACCCAAGTAAAGCAGGGTATAAAGTGAAAGCGTTTATCCCACAGTTATACACTCTGTGTCAGGAAGCATGCAGACGTATAAGGATGAGAGAAAACTATACATGGCCTGTTTCTCTCTCCTTCTCTTCTTCCACCGTGGAAGAGGACAGGCTTTTCCTGAACCTAACTCCATAATGATTTTTTATTTCCTCATTGAAGCTCCTTGACTTCCATCCCCCCTTGATTATCTTTGATATACATAATTTTCTTTACCACCCAACTATCCCCACATTAGTTTTGTTGAAACGAGGTCTGGAGTTGGCTCAAAGCCACACCAGTTCCCCTGGGGCGGCTTTCTCTCTCCTAACCTTAGGAGGCAGCAGGCAGGGCTGTTGGTCGCAGCAGGATTCCCTGCAGTAACAACCTGCATGTGTCTCCACCCTGCCACGGCTCCCCGAGCATATGGTTAGCTGCATATTCTCCTTCTACATCACTCATTTTTTTTAATCCCTCTTAGCACATGGGGTTTGTGCTTCAAAGTGTGAACAGGCTTTGATGCAGAACAGAGGCAGAATTTATTTGCTAAAACATCTCTCGGAGAGAATTCATGTGCACAGAATGGCACTCAGCTTTGGGAAGTCTGAGTGGCAACTATTTTACAGACAGAGAATTTAGGATAAGTCCTTTCTTTGAGAATAACCTTCCTTCGCTTCTGCCCAGGGTGGTTTTTGTTTTGGTGGGGTTTTTTTGGAGGGGGGAAGAGGTGGTGGTTTGGTGGGCTTTTTTGCACCCTTGTTAGTCATAAAACAAGGGACAAGCATTGGGCATATGCATTGAACTATTTAAAGGATTTTTTTTTTCTTCCCATGCATTGATCAGAAAAGCCTCAGAAAATGTAGGTGAGGATAGCACACTGAGGGGGAAAAAAGTCTTCCTAGATTTGGGATTTTAAACTAATCCGTAAGAACTGTATTGTTACATGGAAAGTATGGTAACGTTATAATGGGTACATATGTATTGTTCAGGCACTTGTTCAAAGGTCTTATTTCTCTTTTCAGATGGATATTTTGGAGAGGATCACTTGCAAGTACTTAATTTGTTGTACATACATACTGATTCCTTTTTTCTTCTCTAGGTAAAAGTATGGATGAAGTTAAGAAGCTGCTGTTGTTGGTTCTGGGATGTGCTGTGCAGGTGAACACTCATTAAAGGCTTGAAAAATAAGATTTTTTTGAACCTGTTATTTTTTACTGGACTGAGAAAATCCACCCAAAGATCAGTGCTGTATGAACAAATCTTTCAGCTCTTCAGCTTGTGAGCTGAAATTGTGAAAAGACGCAATAGGTGAATGAAAGAAATGCAGGGGGAAGGAAGCACACTTTGTGATAGCAGTAGCCTCAATTTGTTGCCAATGCTTAATCAGCTGTAGGATATGTTCTCTTGCAACTAAGTAGTCCACTTTGATAACAAAGTGGGAAGAGATAAGCTCTGAGCAGTGTTCTTGATATCAAGATTGTTGTTGGTTTATTTTCTTACCGTTTTAAAATACAGAGTGGAACAGTACATATTAATGCCAAACAAACAGATAAGCTAACAGTCTAAACATTTGTTTAATGACTCCTGATTTTATTTGCATAATCTTTTGATTGAATATTATGTGTAGAAAATCTGAAATGAATAGATACTTTGTATATTCATGTGGGGATTTTTATGTGGCATTTGTTAAAATAAATAGACAGGCAATGTATATGGGAAACTCCCCAGAAATGCATGACGGTTACCAGATAAAGAAATCAGTGTTCTGCCCACCAAACCTCTGTGGTGGTAAACAATAGACGTGTTGCAGGCTAGCCTTTGCTTATAATTGACCTTGTTTTTAGGTCTGTCTAGTGTTTTTGTCATGCCTTAGGACACTTACCCTGCTCAGCTATGTCAAGTCAATTATGTCAGGGTAAAGCTGTCTGCATATGGCTGCTCTGAACTATCTCAGTGTTGCATTGCAGCACAAAGCATAAAGGTCTAATTTGGCAAGCTGCTGTGCATCCTCAGCCCCCACTTAGGCATCTGAGGTTCTTCCCACTGAAAGGAATGGTTGAGACTGAGAACCAGGCCCCAAAAGGACACTGTAAATGAGTTTAAAAAAGCTTTAAGTAATGCTTAACTTCTCCACAATGCTGTTGTTACAAGAAGGCAATAATGTTGTTAGTGTACTATCACAGATACACAGATAGCAGATGTCTGCCTCTTTTAAAGCCTTAAGTAAAAGACTTACTAAAATCTGTTTGTCTGAAATGTCACTCATTTTTATCCAGAATGTTTCCCAACCCCATTTTTTTATCTAAAATGTGTTCATTTAGTCCAACAAGCAACATTATGCATTGATGTGAATAGTATCTAAAGTGATACATCTCTTTTCATTGTCAAAACCAAGCAAAATGCAAACAGCAAAGCAGACGGGTTAAATGATGCAATGTAAATGTAGGTTGATGTTTGTGCAGCTCCATTGATGAAGCTGTGATGATTTCCTCTGGCTGTTGCCCCACCTCTTGATCTCATTGCATGTTGAACTTGTTTTTAAAGAGCAAAACCAGCCATTTAACTTAGCCTTAATTGTACTGACTGTAAAAAGTTTAAATAATTTAACGCATAATTTGGTTCATGCTCCATATGGAGTAATGAAGTGTTATACCTTCTAGTGTGACAAAGTGTAGATCTTGAACATTTTGTCATTAGCAATGTGGGGATTTTTTTTATTTAAATGAAAAATGGTGCAGTAAGTTTTAGGATATGTAACACTGTTTCAGGGTGTGTTTTCTTTTAACAGTGTGAAAGAAAAGAAGAGTTTATTGAAAGAATAAAACAACTGGATATTGAAACCCAAGCTGCCATTGTGTCACACATTCAGGAGGTGGGACTCTCAGTATTGTCTATTTTGACTTTTTATGTCTCCCTTCCTTGATTTAATGGGGTTTTTTGCTATGAAATATTAATGCTTGGAATTTCATAATGGATTCATGAACTTCACAAAAAAAATTTTTGAATATGTTACTGCAATCAAATTATAAGATGAAAATGGTAGGCGATGGGAAAGTTACTTGGCTCAGTGGTCTTTTAAAGAGATGCAGTGTTAAATGCCTTGCTTGCCAGTTATAGGCTGTGTAGAAGGAATTGTTGTAAGGATAAATGTGTACTATTTGCAAAAGGCATGTATGGCTTAGGAGCTGCAATGCCCCTTGCAGCAACAGTGTAGGCACTTAGTCCCCAACCAGAGACATTTCTGCTAAAGGCAGCTCCTCCCAGCTGTATCAGCTGCAAATTGCAAATTCATTGAAAGCAGGACGACTTCTCAGTGAGACACCAACCTAACTGTTCAGTGTGGACTCAGTCCCTTCAAATCCCTGTGGTGACCACCTCAGTGCTTGTACTAAGACAGGTGCATACTTCTAATATGCAAGCACAAGGGCTATTGATCATAATATATATATCTGATCACTTTTAAAAATCAGCCTTATTATTATAAAAAAATCTAAATACCAGAAATTGCTGGGTAGTGTTACAGTTAAGGTAGTTGTGTTCGTTATTTACAAGCTGGTTTTGTAGAAATGTGGTATGTTTTTTAATTGATCAGTAGAAGAACCTGGGGGATGCAGCATATACAGCAAACAAACTTACAAATCAACCAGTGGAAAGACAATTTTTTTTGTTCCTGTCCCTAGGTGACTCACAACCAGGAGAATGTCTTCGACTTGCAGTGGCTGGAGCTCCCAGATATGGCCCCAGAAGAACTAGAGTCTCTCTCCAGGAATATGGTTTTCCACCTCAAGAGGCTCATTGATGAGAGAGATGAATGCACAGAAGTATGATGACTTATCTCTCTCATACAGAGCTCATGTGAAGTAGCAGATGCAGGCTCCATTCCTTCTCTTGTCTCGTTTGTGCACTGGGTTTCTATTTCTTCTGCACCTTTCTACTACACCTCTGAAAATCTGTAGAAAGATTTTGGCTTTTCCATTGATTCTCGCATAACACTAAGGTGTGGTGAAATGATTGGTGAAGAAGAGTAGTCACTTCAAAAATATTTGAAGTTGTGACTTTGTCTTGAGATTTTTGTCTCTGCGTGTCTGCTCAGTCATTCATCTTTGAGTGATTGTTTGCCTGTCTCTCCATTGGTATCTACCATCATGGGTTCCAGTGTCTTCTCTAGTTTTTTTCTGTGTGAAGATGGCCCTATCTGTTGCTAAGTCATCAGTTCCTTTCCCTTCAGATCTCTGAAGGCTTCTTCCTTTTTTTAACTTGTTAATTTTCTGTCATGCTTTTGACTGTGATTGTGTTAGTTAAAACTGTTGGTTGTTAAAGGTTTTTATGAATTCTCCAAGCAAAATAGACTGCTTATTTAGAGCATTGGAAGGGGAATGTTTTAGTGGTCAGCATAGTGGAGATTTCTTTCCTCCTCTGTGTAACCTTCCCTCCTGGCTATCACTTGAATTCTGTATAATGCCAGGCTAATAATTTTCTATGTTTATAAATCATTTTTAGATACTTGGAAAACAATGTATAATTATACTGTTTATGTCTTGACACTACATACTTCTCTGTATTTCCAGGTCATTGTAGATCTCACTCAAGAGAGAGATTATTTGCAGTCTCAGCAACCACCAAGTCCTCTGAAAGCACCAAGTCCAGATTCTTCACCAAACTCAGCCAACCGTCTTTCTAATGAAGACAAGCAGCACCTTTCTGTTGAGCTGGCAGACACAAAGGCTAAATTGAGAAGAATCCGGCAGGAGCTGTGAGTCACCAGTGATTTGTGCTTCTGGGGAGACTTGTATGTTAAGTCTTGTGCATCCTGAAAATGCAGTTGCCTGTCAGCTTCAGTACACTGGCCTCCATGGGAGCTCTCAGAATCACATCTTTGAAATTTTTTATTCATAGCAGTAGGAAGCTAGTATGGATGTTCCATCTTTCTTCTTTCTTAACTGGTCTTTAAACACAGAGTGATGGCTACTTCTATTTTTCTTTTTGTGTCTCATCTCTCTCTTCTCCTCTTAAAAATGCCAACTGCTAGCTGCACTTTTTAGTTATTATCGGGAAGTCCAGAGGCCAGTGAAGCTAGCTATGACAGCAGTAGCACCAATGAGATTTGAACAGAGGTAAAAAAAAAAGAATTCTTACTAAGGTTTTCCTAATCATTTTCAGGGAAGAGAAGTCTGAGCAGCTTGTAGATTCTAAACATGAAGCTGAGCAACTCACCCTAGAGCTGCAAAAAATAAAACAAGAGGTAAGATGGGCTCGTTTTACTGTGACAGTCTTCCCCATTTAAAAAAGACTCTTTCACTGTGAGGCCAAAGACACTACTATGCCTGTTTTTTAATGAAGAAATCAAGTTACACCAGCAAGCTGTTCGATGATTATTTATGGCTATGGCATAGCAATGCTATGTTTTCCGCTTAACTGGTGAGAGCAGTCTCATCTGTTTATCTTGCAAATGGTCTAGTAATGCCTGAAGCTTATGCAGCATCAGGCATTAGAAATGTCAGAGTCCCAACAGGCTGAAGAACCTCTCTCTCTTGTAGAGAATTTACTGGCTAGTTAGGAGAATTTTCTTACTCCTGAACCAGGGGAATGCTATTTGCCTACATTTAAAATAAGTAAATAAATAAATAAAAATAAAGGTTAAAGGACGTGCTTTCAAGTGTTAACTAAGATTTCTCTCCCTGCTTATTCCTCACTTCTCACAGAATATCCACCTGGCCTCAGACGCTCGCTCTGCCCGAGCATACAGAGATGAGCTCGACTCTCTGAGAGAGAGGGCAAACCGTGTGGAAAGACTTGAGATGGAACTTGTTCGGTGCAAAGAGAAACTTCATGATGTGGATTTTTACAAAGCTCGCATGGAGGCAAGTGAAAATTGGGAGAAAGATTTGCTGAGTAATCCTTAATATTTGGCTTTTGTTGTGTTACCAGTTCATGTGTCATTTGTCATTGAGCTGACTGTAGCAAAACATCAGAGCAAGTGGAAATTTCATGACATACATTATAGTTATTGACTTAGCAACATTAAAACTTCGTTCAGTGGCAAAAAGGACTTGGTGCACATGAAAAATAAATACCCATTAGTTTTAATAAACTCTGCTTAGTTCAGCATTATGTGGCTAAACAGGACAGACCTTTTGTGGATGCTTCTAGAGAATCCAGACCTTTAGTCTAGCCTTGAAAATTTGCTCTTAGGTAAAATGCCTATGTTTCAGAGTTATTCCTTTGACCAACATTTTAAATGTCATGTATAAATTAGTTAAATGAATGTCTGGGTGTTTTTCCTTAGGGGTTTGTAGCAGATGCAACTGTTGTTAAAATGGCTGGGCATTTTTAAGCATGACCTCAGATGACAAATTCTAGCCACCCCTTTTTGCAACTGTTGCTTATAGTAGAAAGGAGAGAAAATCCGGATCTTCCCTAGTGCCCCAAATAGGGTATGTCAATGAGAAATGTATAGCTTTGTTCCAGTAGTAATGCCAGTTACTCAGCTTAGTCACCTGCAGCTATGCCCGTCCTGGAGTTATTAATTAACTTAGGTTGGAAAGGACCTTGGAGATCATCTAGACAAACTCATTGCTCACAGCATGGCTGACCTTAAATTTAGGTCAGACTGCTCTTATTTTCTGTCCTTCCAGTTCTTTGAGCCATTCTTACCTAAACTTTCAATAATCCACATACGTAACACTTCAGCCGAAGTCAAATAAATATCCAGGCTTGCTGACCACATGGAGGTTCAGTAATTGACAACCTCAGTATAATTAAATAAAATCCCAGGTCTGAGGTAAAAGAGTGATGTTGAAACTTGCATTTGCCAGGCCTCTGGCTGAGAACACAGACCTTATTTCTGCTCTGTAAACTCTACTTTGTAGGTGATTTTTTTCCCCCCTCTCTAAGGGGGGGAGGGGTCAGCCCCCTTTCTGCTGACCTAAGGGGGCAGCTAGCTCTGCTGCTTCTTATGAATAGGTTCACTAAAATGGGTGGTTATTAAATGTAGTAATAGACTATGAAACCCTGTCTTTCCTCTCAGTAATTCCCTGTTTACATTAGGAAGTATGAAGCTCTGGCTCTCTTGTTTTCCTCCCTCAAGCTGGCAAATCAGTTGTGCATTAACCTGGCACACTAGCTATCAGCATGGCATCCTAGCATTTCCCTTTTGGTTGTGCACTGGAGTTGCTTAGCTTCTACCTGCTGCTCAGATAATTTAGCTGGAGCTAGGAGAGGTGTTTTTTAGTCTTGTCTTCATCTGAGATGAAGAGAGTAGCTATTTCTGTTCTTGAGTTCTCAGCTTCCTTGCTTGTCCTAGAGCTAGCAGTTTCCTGCTCTGCTGTGTGCATGCTAATCTTGCTTAACATATCATTCAGTAGAGACCTCCACTTCAGTTTCAAATTTGTTCCAACTTTTCTCACTCCCTCTTCTACCCTGCCAGTTTTTGATGAAAGTATTGAACATCAGAGATGAGTGTCGGCTCTCCAAGGATACTTCTTTGAAATACAGTAGTGGGACAAAGAATATTTCCCATCAATATGGCACTCTTCTAGTTCTGTGCCGCAGTGTGGCCTCTAGCAAAAGTTGTTGCTGCTGTAGGGGCTGAGCTCTTCTAATATGTGGCAGGATTGTGCAGCTGTCTGCAGGCTGCTCTGTGGTCTAGAATAGCCAGAGTGTTTCACATTCTCACCGCTCCTTCTTCCATCGTTGATCAAGTCTTGGCACAGCCATGGACCGCCAGTGTTGAGCAGTGGCAGCGTCAGGCAAACTCAACTGGTTTCATGCTGATACATTCAGAGGATTCCACAGGGAACTAGTCTGTCTTTTTTATGGTCGTAGAGTGGCACAAAGGCTGTGCATAGTAGCCTGTATCAAACTTTCCATGGTCCCTCAGTTTTCTGTCTTACCTGTCTCAAGTCCTCCGCCCCTCCAAAAGAAGGGTTAATGGCTGGAGTCAGTTCAGTGTCTACTCAGATTCCTCCCACTTACTCAAAAACTGTTTGGCATACAATTCCAAGTTGTAAGATTTGTGCAGGGATGTAACATGGTAGAGATTTTTACCACTAGACAGTACAGTGCTGATTCATCTCATGACATTTGCTGGTTGCAGCTGGCTTCCTAAGCTCTAAGTCTTAAGACCTGAACAAATCTTACAGAGGCACAGCAATGAAAATGTAGGTGCGTGAAATACAGCGTCAGTCACTTTTCCATGGTAATGTGATACCGTAAGGCTCATACGGTCTTGACAGGGTTGTTAATAAGCAGTGCCAAATCGGTAAGTGAGACCAAAATGTGGGTTTACCTTTGTGCATCAATGCAGGAAGCTGTTAAATGAGCACTTGAAAATCTTTTCCTTCTTGTAGTTCACATACACATTTGGTAGTTAGAGCAAAAAATACAGAATGTGTTCTGTGCATGATACCATGACAAGCTTTAGGAATTGCGAGCAAGCTTACAAGTAGTTTCAGAAAGCACATAATACAAATCGGCGGTGGTGGCAGGAAGAGATTTAAGGAGCTATTGCAGAAGGAGTGCAAAAGGAGCAAGTCTTTCTCTATTTGAACGTAACACATTTAGGCATGTGTGTTGTTTTCCTTGTCTGTATGTCTTGACAAAGTTGTTCAGAAATGACATTTTAATTCGACCATCGTTCAAGGGACGTGGAGATGAATATCTGCTGAGGTGGCTTAACGAGGTCATAACAGAATGTGGAGGAGCAGGCTTAATGCAGGGCTTCCTCCAAGGAGGTGCTTCTCTCCAATGTAAAACTTCCCTCTGGCATCCCTCTCCATTGAACCTTGTGCTGCTTCAGGAGATCAGATTATTTTCTGAGGCCAGGGAGTCTGCCTTGCCCATTCTTCCTCCTTCTCACTGCAATCACATTTCCATGCGGGATGATGGGAGGAATTTCTGTGAACGTTAAAAAAAGCAAAAGCATCTCTTGTATGTTTTCATATAGCTGTCCAAGGCAATGTTTGATTGTCATAAGATGTTAACTGTGTCATGGCTCAGTAGGGGCAGTTTCTGAACTGCCAGAAGGGAGGGGTTTGAACTTTGTTTAATAACTAGGTCTGGGTACGCGTGCAAATTCTCTAGTTTCAGATTTAAACAATCTGATTGCTACTTGAGTTTCTGAAAATGTTTTCCAGTAGCAACACACCCTGATTGTGCAACCACTTACTCCCACAGTTAATTGTAACCATATGAGTACACAATGCACATTCTTAAAGTTATTTCAAGGAACAGTGATACAGGATCAAACCACAATATGTAATTTATTTTAGAAATTACGAAAGCAGAAATATATATGTTTGATATTAAACCATCACAATTTAAGTGATATAAAACAAAGAGTTTTTTTAATCCCTTGCCTAGTAAATTCAGCGTGTTTAAAAAAAAAAAAATCCACAGTCAACTATTTTTGCTGTCGATTTAAAAATAAACTTATAGTTACAAAATAATGTTGGTGGGTTTGTTAATTAAAGAAAAAAATAAACCTTAATTCCAGTGGAAGCACCACCACCCCATGACCACCACCTGCTGATTGTCTAACAAGTGTGATTTGTAGCCAGACACATTTTTAGGTCAACTATGTTATCCCAGCAACTTCTGGGAGATGTTAGTGCTGACATGTTTTAGTTAGGACAGTTTTACCTTCCAGGCCTTGAGATGTAATTCTACAAAGCTCCCATGGAGTAATTATTTAAATTATATGAACTTTTCAATATTAAGACAACCTCAGATCGTGGGTACACCAGTGAGCAATGTTGACCCTGCCATAGCAAGCATTTCCACCACGTTATTAATTTAAGACTTCATCAGAACTGCTTTGAAACTGACATGTCCGCCTCTCCTGGGTGGTCGATGGAAAGTGCTTCAGTCTTCCATATATTGCAGCTCCCAGTGATGCGTGGTTTGTACCGGACCCTGGATACGTGTATTTACTTGGCATGTAGTTTGACTCTTCATGAGACACTAAAATAACTAGTTCCTGCTTGGTAAGCACTTTTGGGGATAGTTCTGAGGCCACGTTTTTGAGGTCAGACACCACCTTACTTCTTAGGGCTGTGGTCCAGATTGAGTGTGATGATCTAGCAAAGTAAACTCTTGTCATGTGGCTGTTTCATTACATGTATTCTGGCAGCTTCCATGACACCCAGCACATTTTGTGTCGTGTACTTCCTTTGGTCTGTCATCTGTTTAGTATCAGCCTTTTTAGTTTGCCCACCCTGAAGTGACTTGGTCCAAAATGCTGGTTCTATAAAATCGGTGTTTCAGTATTATTATTATTTTAGTTACTTGCATTCTCAGACATTTTAATTGCGGTAGATGAACCGCTTCACAAGCACTAACATCCTTGTCCTTTTAATGCTACTGTAGTAGGGAAATTTTTCCTCTCGTATTTTGCAAGTTGGTAGCTGGACCCACTGACAGATCAAGGGCAATGTGGTACTGCATAAGGTAGACTTTCCATGTTATGCCATCTATAGTCAAGATGCAGCAAACAACAAAGATTACTTGCTATATAAGGCCCCCTGTAGTATCAAAAGGCAAGGTGAGTGGCTGTCATCAGACACTCTTAACTTGTGCTTTACAGCTATCTCCTTTTCCTTCTTTTTTTCTTTTTGTTTTTTAAATAACTGAGCCACATAAGGCTTCTTAAGGCTGATTCTACCCCCCAAAATGAGAAGGTAGTTGCTGACTAAGCAGTGAAAGTGATTTGCTCATGCCTGGTGAACTTTCAGGAATCTACTTGGTTTGGATGTTTGTGGTCTGAGAGAGCAGACACGAACACTGTTGTCAGCAGAAATTTCATATTTTGAAGACAGCAATAAAAAAACTGAAAAAGCCATAAACATTTCATCCTGCCTGTGTGCACATTTTCTGGTTTTGCATATTTCATTGGAGCAGGGGAACAGCTGGGGGGAGGAGGGAGGAAAGCAAAGAAATTTTCTTTTGTCTTTCTTTAGAGAATCAGATAATCAGCTTCTTGCCCCATTGTAACTCTTCTGGGCAAAAATCCGTCCTGTATCCATTTAATCTTTCAAATGCTGATACGTTCCTGCCATAGAAAATTCTGTCTCTGACTCAAGACTTATCTGAGGATCAACAAGAGTAAAAGCTAGTAGTGAGGTATTGTAACTTGAAATAAGGCATACTTTAATAAATGTTTAAAACATGACCGAGAATATGTGGCCGGATTTTATGCTTTGGACATTTAATGTTTCTGGAGATAAGAAACTTGAATGCAGAGAGCTTCATTTGTTGCTTTGCAAGGAATGTTCGGAGTGCAGTATGATTAACTTGTTTCTAATGCTGTGGCTACAGCAGAATAAGAAGTTGAACTTCTACTCAGTAAAAACAGATCCAAAAGCTGTAATGGGTAAGCAACATGGCTTGTGCAATTAATGCTCATGTGTTTATTGGGGATGGGGACAGTGCTCCCCAACGTGCTTTGAATACACTATAACATCCCTTGAAAGTAAATAAATATAATCTATTTTGAAACTGGGGACTACAGTGAGTTTGCTAAGGAAATGGAATTATAACAGTGGAATTGGAGTTGAACAGTTGCTCTTCTGTGTCTTGAGTCTCTTTGGTGCAATTCTTGATCTAGCCTCATATAAAGGAAAAGGAACTCCATTAAACTTCTGAAATTCAGGAAAAAACAATAAGAAATATTAGATTTACTTGCATTAATGACACCAGATAATTAAACATAGTATAATCTCCCATTAAAATATCAGGTAAAAACTTTTTTATGAAACAGAGAAACATGTCAGATTTCTTTCTTGTGTTTTGCAATGTCAGTTTATGAAAGTCACCTGGTCTTTGAAAAGTCAATTTATGTAAAGAGATTAACATTGTTACTTTTTCTCCCTAGGAGTTAAGAGAGGACAACATCATATTAATTGAAACAAAGGCCATGCTAGAAGAACAGCTAACAATGGCAAGAGCTCGTGGTGATAAACTGCATGAATTAGAGAAGGAAAATTTGCAGTTGAAATCCAAACTCCATGATGTAGAGCTGGTATGTCCTCTCGTTTTCATTATGCTCATTTTTTAAACTTCTGTTTTTATGCTAGGTCAGATTCATGTCACAGAAACCAGTGGAGGCAGGCAAATGAATCTACAGTGCTTTTAAAGACCTCTTTGGTTTAAACCTTGTGTACATGAATTCTTGAAATATTATAATGTTAACTGTAAATATTGCTAATGCTACTTTGTGTGAGACTGATGAATTTAATTTTATGCAAGAAGGTATATCACAATTTTAAAATACAGATTGCTTTCATACATATTAACAACAGAGATGTTAAAATCTGTCAGTTAAGTAGAAATCTCTTAGATATAGGAAATGAAATCTACTGTAGTAAATGATCTTTTTTTGTTGGAAAGAAAACCCCCAGCCATTACATGACTTTAAGAATCCATTACCACTGTAAGACTCAAAACTCCAAACTCACTTCTGTGTAAATCAGAGACGTGGCTTATTGCTTCATAGACAAGGAAACGTAAGAAGTGGCAGATTATTGCCTACAAACAAAAAGCAACATTGCTTATAATCCCACTAGAAATAATAAATACTCTTTCATCTCTTGTATTTTACTTAGCAGTCCTCCTCTTATCCCTCTATGTTTTGAATTCTTGTGGGTTTAACTGTAGAGGGTTTCCAACAGGGTCTGTTGAAAACAAAGATGCTGAGGGTGCTGTGTGGAATTACGTTTGATGACTGATTCAGGGCATTATAAGGGTCATGTCATGCTTCAGCTTTTCCAAAGTGGCTGGTGATTTTGAATGATGCTTTTCTGGGTGACTTGATGAATTTTTGGGTAATGGTTTCTGAAAATTTGAGACCCTCAGAGATACCACTTCAGCTCCCACAAATGCAAACGGCCAAAATAATCGCAAGAAGCAATGGTAGATTAATTCTCCAGATCCGTTTTCTGGATATTTAAAAACCCAAATCATGAGACAGATGTTACTTGCCAATCCATATGACTGGATCCAAATTTGCCGTGAAGAGTTGAAGAAGCTCACAGCAGAATTCAAGGTGTTATCCACCGAGTCTTCAGTGTGTCAGTGCATGATGCTACATGTTTTTGAAGAGTTTAGCTCTGGAGACAGCTTGAATCCAGCCTGCCTTACTAGCCCTGGCTTGTACTGGCACTGTCATCACCCAGTATGTTCTCGCTCCAGTCACCCTCCCTCCAAGTGTATCATGGACCTGAGCTGACTCTAAACAGGGCTAGTTGGGTGTCTCTGCACCGCATTCTGTGGCATGTGTGGTAGCCCACAGCAAACATTTAATGCTCTACATCTATTTCAACATAAAAGCACACAGTGTTTAAGGAGATTCTTCTACCCTCAACGTGTGTTGTGCTTGTAGCTGTTCAACTGACAGAACAATCTTAAGGATAAGCTGAATATGCATTTTCACTCGTGTGTCTTGCACAGGACCGGGACACAGACAAGAAGAGAATTGAAGAGCTGCTGGAGGAAAACATGGTCTTGGAGATTGCACAGAAACAGAGCATGAACGAGTCTGCACACCTAGGCTGGGAACTAGAACAACTGTCTAAAAGCACAGATCTTGCAGATAGTGAGTACCAGCTGGGGTAGTTGTTGTTGTTGTTGTGTTTGTGGTCTCTTTCAGAGTAAACAAGTTGGTTGACTGAGATGGGAACAGAAGTTCAGTCCAAGCTTGGAGAACTTCCATCATTCAGCCACTTGACTTTGAACTTAGTTTTTCAGATCTTCTAAAATGTATTACTTCTAGTTTCTTTCACTTTCTTTTGAAAGCATTAAGAAGTTTTCCTTTTATTTTGTTCGTCACTGAGAGAGTGACTTTTAAGTAAAATGACAAAAATAAAAAAAAAAAAGGCGGCTTTGTAAACGACACAGCAGAAATGTCACACCGAACACTGGATATTTCTAACTGAATGGCTGGGAGGAGTCTGTGATCTTTAGTATTCTTTAGTACAATTAGTACAGACAATTAGCTGGTCTTTAAGTCCCAGGAAGTAGTATATGCTGAAGTCATTTATTTTTACTAGATACTGAAAAATGTGTACAGTTAAAATAACTGGCTGATTATTTTTTTTGAATGGTTGATTTGATTTCCGTAACTATCACAAACATAACTAATGCTTCCTCCACTAGTCAGGTTTTAGCATTGGTTTCTGTGTCTAACATTCATTCTGTCTATAATACCAGCCAAAATAACAGTGCAAAATGGAACTTGGGAAATACAAGCTATTTCGTGCAGTTCAATGTGCAGCTTTTATTAATTACTCACCTGATTCTGCTAAGACTTGCATGTTTGGCTTTGTGTACCAGGAAAAGTTTAACTTGAAGGCAAAGGAATAAATTAAAGTAAGCAGATGTTCAGCTTTCAGTAAAGCTGTCTAGAAGAATAGCTTTCTTTTGTAAAATAACTGAATGTGCCTGACACCAATTCTCAAATCTAGTTGCTGTCTAGGATCTGAGTTCTCTCTACTCAGATTAATGGCTAATTAATTGTTACTTTTAATTAATAATCTTGCAAAGCAGGTTTACCTTAGCCTGATATGTGAATGGCACTTTATTCCTCCTTATGTGTAATCAAGGATGTTGCTTATTATGTTAGTCGGTGGGGGAAAAAAAACACAGTTCTCTCAAAACTTACAAATTTTGATGAAGATTATTTCGGGAAAATGTAAAACTATCTAATTTTCTGGCTTGTTTCAAGTAGCAAGTTCTGCCCCCTTCCTGATTTGGTTTCACTAGTCATGTAATAGAAGGGAAGATGCTGGTTTTATTTTGTTATCTCTTATTTATTCATTCCTGTCAAACATAACTTTCAAAATTTACTCAACAGAGAGGTTTAAAACAAATGAAAAAAGATGAGATTCCTTCACTGCACTGATGCTTAGCGTTTCAGCACTGGAGCTCCAGAACCTCTCTGATTAACCAAAGAAAAAGAGAGTAAGAGGAACTGAACATCAGTAATCTTTTGTATTCAGTAGGAAAAAAAAAATTAGCGAAGGAAGCCTGATTTTAAAAAAAACTAAGAACATTAAACTTTGAAACTTTAAATTATTTCACAGAAGTGCTGTCATACTTTTACAATAATTCTCTTTAAGAAGTTCCATTTCAATGCATGTTGCTGTTCTGAATGCAGCTTGTTTGTACAGATAGAGTCAGTCTACAAAGCTCTTTTGGAAAACCTCCTGTTCCTGGATTTCAAGTTGAGTCTGCAAGGGTGGCAGATAGCAGAAGATTTTACCTGCTAACTTGGAATATTTTATTTAAAATCACTTAAAAAATAAGCATGGGAAAAAGTCATTTAGATCGGCTTTGCTTCAGGACAGAACTCAACTGGAGTATTTAGTTAATGTTTACTATTTGAGTCTTCATTTGACCAAAACTCTTCGGGTGGTGCTCCATAAGAGACAAATGAGATTTTACCATTCTCAGAAACTTGCCAGCTCTGAAGTACTCAGTGTGCTGTATGTAATAGTGCTGATTATTTAGCAGGAGTGAATAATTTTCTGAGACTTAAAGACAATGTTAAAGTCAATCTCATATGAAATGTGGTTTTGAGGTGAAGGGTAGCAATTATTCCATGTGAAACAGAGGGTTGCTCTTATAATTATTCAGGTGCTGAGCAGAGAAATTAACTGAACAATGAGGCTTTGGTGCTGGGAGTTAAGGCTGAGAGGTAGTGAGACTTTTGATCTACAAACATTTAGAGTAAAATAGCATCTCTGTTGTAAAACTTGCATAAATTTTGTTAGTTCTGAGATTTCAACTTCAGACACTTCTCTATGATCAACATTCTGATGGATGTCCTGTGCCTGGGTACCTGGTAGTAAAATATCCTCCCTGATTCAGCATATTCTTGATGAAGTAGCTGTGAAGAAAAGCACTGGAACTCACTTTTGTAAGAATTTTGATCAAATACCTAAGTTTTCACTAGCTTTTGGAAGTGCACCATCTTGCTGTTTTAGCAAACACTTTGCAGTGGTTTACTTTCTGCCTCTATTTGTTTCCTCTGATGGAAGTATGAGAAGGGTATCAAAGTATATTTCGCTACTAACATTAAACATGCTACTAACATGGCTAAAGCAACTTTAAGAAGAGTTAGGAAAGTAAGTAACTTTTAAGATGGTTATCTGTTCAGATACTTACCTATTTATTAAAGGTCTTAATTGTTATCTGTGAAAATGGATTCTGCTTTTAACAAAGCATTTAATTAGCAGTCAAGCTGAAATGATAAGGATCTGACTGCAATTATCTTCATACAAGTGAATCTTAAGGACCTAGGAAGGGAGATGTTTGTGAATTGGTTAGTGCCACCTTCCGATTCTCATGTTTCAACAGCCAGAAAGTCCTTTGTGTTTGAGTTGAATGAATGTGCTTCGAGTCGCATACTGAAGCTAGAGAAGGATAATCAGAGCTTGCAGAACACAATCCAAGAGCTGAGAGATGCCTCCTTGACCTCCAGAGAGCGCAGCCTGAAGTTTGTGGAACTGGAAAAGGAAAACCAACAGCTTAGCAAAAAGGTAATTTGCTCACAGGAACAGAGCTCTTCAGTTTTTAAACACAGTGCGCATAGGGCTTATTCCTGAATGATGAAGGATTGCAGGGAATTCACCTATGTTCCCCAGAAGACTGGGCATGGTTTTGGGCCCATCTATTTAATTGCATTCTAACATTGGTGTATTCTATTGCGTTCTACTTCACTGCCTACTTAAGTGCATCATTGTAAGCAAAGGTGACTGTTCCTGTTTCATAAAAGCTGTCTTTCAGTGCTCATTTGCCCCATCAGATTGTACTGTTGATTGTGTCCCTTTTTGTCATCTTACGGTAGTCACTACTAGGCAAGGAAGCCATGGCTACATTGAACTATTTAGTTTGTTTGAAAGTTTTAATATTGTTTTCATGCAAGTCAAATCACACAGGTGAATTCAGGTTAGTATATTTTCAAACAAGTCTTTTTTGCTGTCCATAGTCCTGGATCAGCTCTTTCTCTTTGTCTTGTCCTTTTGGCTATTAGAAGTTCTCTAGTGTCTCCCTCTCTGCAAAGATCTGGGTTCTTTTAATCTTTGTAATAAACATGCAGGTCATAACTTTTTTAACTTATTTTTATATATGTGTGTGTGTGTGTGTGTGTGTGTGTTACACTCTTTTGCAAACTGTGATTACATCTTGCTCAAATGCCAGCTCAGTGCTTATCCTTGTGAAACCCTGTGCTCAGTTCACCTCCGACCACTAGCTTTATTTTTGTCTGGCTAGTAACTTGCATCCTGAACTGTGATTAATTGAGCCAAGTGCCAGTGGGGAAAGAGGCTGCTTGCTAGTCTGAGTATAAAAAATCTCCATGTCAGTTTTTTCCACATTCGTACCTTTGCTAAATTATCCAGAATAAAAGGCTCTTTTCTCCTTTTCCCATTACTGCTGTAACCTGTGTGTGTGAGACATTGATACAAAGATTTCAGTCTTCTCTGGCCTGCTTATGGGCTAACTGAATGTTTTAAAGGACAAGGGGAAAAAGAATTTAGATATGAAATGCTGGTCATGGATTACCAAATTGTAACTAGCAGAGTGCCAGTTTCTCTGCCAAGGAGAACAAGTATCCATCACTGGATCACTCCATCTTCTGGAGAGATTCTTTTGCCAAGTTGAGAGACCAGTTCTGCTTCTTGGCTTTTTTCTGTAAACAAGAAAAACTGCAAAAATTCGGTTCACTGTACTCCTCCTTCCACACTCCCATTTATGACCTGTTGTGTATGAGTAATTCACTCCAGCTTTAATTTACGTGCTTAAAATTTGAGATCAAGGCATATAAAGCACTCAGCAGATACCTGTGATGTATCTGCAATTTAAGTCACTTGAACAACTGTGGTCAACCTTTGGCTTTGCCCCAGGCACATTCCTGTGGGCGCCTGTTGTTATGGCACTGTGTTGGTGCCAACAGTTGTGATTCCAGAATTAGTCTGATGTTTTTGATGATGATGAATGTGTTGGCATGGTGGGGTCACCTACAGGTCTGGTAGTTAAATAAGACAAAAAGCAGTAGTGGGGAATGCCTGTGTGGTGAAAGGGGCGCACTGTATGCATCAGATAAATGAGAAAAAAATGGCAGTTAAAAATATTACTATTAAGAGCAGTTGAAATGCATGAACTCTTCACTAGAGGAACTCAGAATACAATGGGAGCTGTTGACTAAATACCACAGGCCAGTCAAGTTGCTGATGGACGTCACCTTCCGTTCAGGGAGATTTGGGGAAAAAAAGTAGCAGACAGTGTTCTATAGTCTGTGTGAGACATACAGTTGTGTCTCAGTGTACAGAGACCTGATACATGATATGTAATAGTCTTGATTTCATAGAATCATGGAGTGGTTTGAGTTGGAAGGGACCTTTAAAGGTCATCTAGTCCAACCCCCCTGCAATGAGTAGATCTTCAACTAGATCAGGTTGCTCACAGCCCCGTCCAACCTGACCTTGAATGTTTCCAGGGATGGGGCATCCACCACCTCTCTGGGCAACCTCTTCCAGTGCTTCACCACCCTCAGCCTAAAAAATTTCTTCCTTATAGCTAGTCTAAATCTACCCCCCTTTAGTTTAAAGCCATTCCCCCTTGTCCTGTCACAACAGGCCCTGCTAAAACGT
>NW_008824356.1:13182247-13186267 GCF_000699105.1 Pygoscelis adeliae | reverse complement strand
CTCAATCCCTTCATCCCCCAGCCTGTACTGATACTGGGGGTTGCCCTGACCCAGGTGCAGGACCTTGCACTTGGCCTTGTTAAACCTCATGAGGTTCACAGGGGCCCACTTCTCAAGGTTGTCCAGGTCCCTCTGGATGGCATCCTGTCCCTCTGGCGTGTTGACTGCACCACTCAGCTTGGTGTCATCTGCAAACTTGCTGAGGGTGCACTTGATCGCACTGTCTGTCACTGAGAAGATACTAAACAGTACTTGTCGCAGTATGGACCCCTGTGGAACGCCACTCGTCACCAGTCTCCATCTGGACATTGAGCCGTTGACCAGTAGTCTCTGGATGTGACCATCCAAGCAATTCCTCACCCACCGCACAGTCCACCCATCCAATCCATACCTCTCCAGTTTAGAGAGGAGGATGGTGTGGGGGAACCGTGTCAAAGGCCTTACAGAAATCCAGATAGACGACATCTGTAGCTCTTCCATTGCGCACTGATGTAGTCACTCCATCATAGAAGGCCGCTAGGTTTGAGATGTTTGAAATTTTTTTTAATCTTCTCTTCCTCTAACGTGCTTTTGTGTTTCTCTCACACGTGTTCCCTTTATTAGAGGGTATGCATGTCCACAAGGGGTGTGCTAGGGGAAAGGGGGATAATAGGGGAAGTGTCTCTGATCCATTGCAGGATGGTTTCTACAGTAGACAGAGGAGAGGTCAACAGTTCTTAAGGACTGTTAAAGACAAGCACGTATAAAGACACAGGACAAGAGATAAAGAAGTCTTTTTCTCAAATGTTGTATGCCTATGTTTTTTTGTAACTTTCCTGATACCCATAGTGAAATCTTGCCTCCCTAAAGTAATTTAACTGGATTCAGATTTCATCCTCTCTCTGAGACTTTCAAAAATTGTCTGAGTATGCTTGGCTGCCTACTGGTCTAGTGCTTGGAAGGATCTTGTAGCTGGAACAGGATTATTCAGGTAGTACAAGAGGAGGTGATAGGAAGGAAAAGTCATGTATATATCTTTTCCTTTCTTGCAAGGTTTTCACAGGAGCTAATAATAGAAAACCCTCCTTTCAGGCACAGTCAAGTAACAGCAGCCCAGGTACCTATCTGTTTTCTCTGCGTTCCTAACTTGGACTGAAACAAGCTGTAAACAGTAGTTTCTTACTTGCCTCCAGTTTTCTGTGAAGTGCTAACAAAGACCAGCTATTGCTGAGTTACTGAGTTTATGTTCCAGCTTTCTCTGAACAGCTCCTTTGAGACCAATGAACCTTAACATGGTTACATTTGTAACTGTTAAGCCCTTCTTATCTCCAATCTGGGCAGCCCTTGCTTGTTTAAACGCTTCCTGTAATGAGGCACATGTTGACATAGGCAGAGCCCAGCCTCCAGCTATTTCCCACTTGTAAGAATTATTGTTAATACCTTTTTCATTTACATTTTCACTGTTGGCAAAGTTCATAATACCAACACAAAAAAATGAGTTGATACTTGTGCAGAGCTGTAGGTGCTCACAAAGCTTTATAAGCATAAAAAAGAATACTTCCTGATTTCGGGAGCCTAGCTCTCTGAACCCCTTGCTTCTAAATACTGAAGAGCTACTGCTTTTCAATGCTTAGTGCATTATGAGTACGACTTTCATAAGGAGGGAGTAAGAAGACATTCATTGTGGGACTGGGATCTTATTCACAAATCTTTCAAATCCAGTATTGTCCCCTGCTGGGGAAAACGGAGGGCCAACAGAGCACGGGGAGAGGGAAGGTAATCTTGGAAACTCTGGTGCTTTTCCTCTGTTCCTGATTTTTTTTTTTTTTTAAATTCTGTTGCTCACTGAGTTGGCTTAACTTTCTCCACATTCACTGATAGATTAAGGCCATCAGTGATGGAGAGGCTAGGAGGAGGCAAGTCCCTCAGAAAGGTGAGCACCAGAAACTTAATCACTGATGACAGGAGCACAACAGGGCATGCAGGCAGGTGAAGCATTTCTTGCTGCTGTACCTTATATGCTCTAATCTTAATAGGCATGAAGGAGATTCTTGGCTCTGTGAGAAAAACAAAACAGTCCATTTCCTCCTCTGAGACTGGCAAGCTGCAGAAGGGAAGGATTACATCTTTCAGCCATAGTCCCCATCTCATTCCTCTCTGGTCTTCAAAATAATATAAAGTGCAAACAGTCATTGTGTCAAGCTGTGGCTGATGTGTTTTGGTGTGTTCTCTCCACACAGATTGAGAAGTTGCAAAATCAAATTGAAAAAGAGAAGCAAAGTAATCAAGATCTGGAGACCTTGAGCGAGGAGCTGATAAAAGATAAGGAACAGCTACGAGTCATCATGGAGACTCTAAAAGCTGACAAAGACAGACAGGTGCAAACTTCACAAATGTAATATAAAAGTATATGCTCAGTAATGGTAATTTACTGATGCCATTTAGAGCATCTGGTTCTCTTGGGGAGATAGGGCAATTTGAGAGCTATTAAGTGCAGGTTGAATTTGTTCAAATGTAGGTAAAAGGTTTCTTTGAGCAAAAAAACCCAGCATGTTTTGGTAGCTACTGCTCCTGTAACCATAGAGGGATCTTCAGGCTGTTGTAAGGACAGACCTTCCCTCTTTGGGGGAGAAAAGCCCTGGATCTTACTAAGTGGGATACCACCTGCTTTTAGGATGTGCAAATATAACCCCATTTTATTGCAGAAGATTGGTCTTCTGCCAGCTGTATGTCCTGATCGGTTTGGTTGGGTTTTCTTAGACATCCAACTTTTTTTGCTCTATTTTTAAAAAGATGCTGAGACAGCATTTGTCTTCTGAATTGGTATTTTAAATGCCCTTCAGCTTTTACTACTGTATTGCAGTTCATGTACAATGCCTTGAAACTATCCTATTACAGGTTCGTGCAAGGTATCATCTGTATTAATTTGACTAGCAAAGAAGATACAGACACAGATCATTGGAGGCTGGTCTATATATTTTCAACCTGTATTAAAATTTATTCCCAAGATTTGTGGGATGAAGATTAATAACAAAATGTCTTACTTGTGTAGGGCTTTTCATCTTGAAGGATTCTTACCCAGACTTCTAACTGGGAAACTGCACTTTACCACCAAAGTCCTACATTTCAGTTAGAACACATACAGGCTTTTTGTGGTAAGAATTAATGAATGCTTCACAGGTAGGGCAGGAAGTAAAAACAGAAGTATCCCCAATCGTCAGAAAAGGGCAGATTCTGTTTTTTTCAGGTATAAGTAATTTTTTATTTCTGTGGATGTTGTCTAGATAAGAATCAAATGCAAATTGCAGTCTAAATCACAATTGCTTCAGCTGAAATTTGGCCAGTGGGGTAAGTGTACTGTTTTTACAGAAAGTGTGTCCTTAATGAGATCTAACTGCTATAAATTTTCAAATATTTTGTGGTTTCTGATGCCTTATCAGAGAGAATTTGTATCTTTGGATCCCAAAGATGTGAATGTAAACCTAAACAGAAAGATAGCCTTTATTAGGAATGATTCTTAAAGCATCCTCTCCATGGCGTTCTCTGAAGGTCATTTATCCACTTTCTCCCTCTGCTTCCACCTTCTTAGCTGGTAGGAGGAATATAGCACCATTTTTAACTTGTTAGAATCCCACATTGCCAGAGGTAATAATTTTTTTCATATATTTATGTTGTTGGTTTTAGTCACGGAAACCTGTTGAGGAATTTGTCTTGGATTAAATGGACGTGGTTTTGTCCTGTCTGCTTCAGGGCTAATTTATACTGCACATTGTAAGGTAGATGTGTAACATTTGCATGAATTTTTCATTGTTTATGTAGATAAAGGACCTTAAACAAGAAAATGACCACCTTAATCAAGTGGTCTTATCCCTGAGACAAAGATCTCAAGTGAGCAGCGAGGCAAGAGTAAAAGATATTGAAAAAGAGAACAAGATCCTTCATGAAACAGTTACAGAGACTAGTACCAAACTGAGCAAGCTGGAATTTGAGAAGAAACAATTGCAAAAGGATTTTGACCAGGTTAAAGAAAAAGTGGAAAGA
>NW_008824356.1:13151175-13182192 GCF_000699105.1 Pygoscelis adeliae | reverse complement strand
GGAAGAGAATGAACAGCTCACAAAGAAGGCAGCGGCGATGAAAATAGTGACAGAAAAAGTTGAAGTTCTCGAGCAGGAGAATGGGGACCTGGAAGTGGAAAATAAGAAGCTAAGAAAATCCCTGGACACATTGCAGAATATTTCCATCCGGCTAGGGGACCTGGAAAGGGACAACAAGCAATTGGATGAAGAAAATCTGGAGCTTAGGAGAGTGGTGGAGACCATGAGATTTACCAGCACAAAAATGGCACAAATAGAAGCAGAAAATAAAGATTTGGAGAGGGAGAAAGAGGACTTAAGGAAGAATGTGGAAATGTTGAAAGCAATGAGCAAGAAATCGGAGAGGTTGGAGTTAAGCTATCAGAGCGTCAACTCTGAAAACCAAAGACTTCAGCAAATCTTGGAGAACAGCAGCAAAAAGATCCAGGAGCTAGAAAAAGAAGTACAGGGAATGGAGAGTGAAAATCAGGTCCTCCAGAGAAACCTTGAGGAACTAAAGATTTCTGCCAAACGGCTAGAGAGGTTAGAAAAGGAGAACAAAGCCCTAGAACAAGAAATGTCTCAGCTTGAGAAAGACAAAAAAATGCTAGAGAAAGAAACAAAACGGCTTTGGCAGCAAGTGGAGCTGAAAGATGCTATTTTGGATGATAGTACAGTAAAGTTGGCAGTTGCTGAGAAAGAAAACAAGACACTAGAAAAGGAAATTGCTCGATTCAGAGATTCATCTAATAAGCTGAAAGAATTTGAAAAGGACAATAAAGATCTCATAAAGCAAGTTACAATCGATAAAAGAACACTAGCTACATTGAGAGAGGTAAGCAAAATAATACTACTGGTTTCAATATGATGCTATTTTTTGTTTCAGCTCTGTGAAGTACCAAAGGGAGACAGACAGCTGTCCCATGACTGTTTAATACATGAGCTAGGGGATCTTCACAGCCTTAACAGCCATCATTGGATAGTGTTGCCTTGGAAAGTGGAACCTGCCAAAAACTGCGATGTACCACTTTGTGTCCACAAATGCAATGTCTCCAAATGACATCTGTTTTCATGCAGAATAGCGTTTTAACACAGCTCCCACCTGGTAGCTGTAAACCAAAGACTTTGATACTTTCTCTAACCCTGTGACCACAAAATTGTTTGCTAATGTGAGAGCTCCAGCAGAGGAGACTGACTTTTTAAGCCTAGAAATTAGAGCACTTGTTGAGGACACGTTAACATCCCTGTTCTAAAACAGACTTAGCTAAGACAAGAACCATCCCAGATGACCAACCTAACCCTTTCAAAAACAGCTGCACCAAGTTTTTGCTTTACAACTACCTACAGCATTTTTCCCAAAAAGCTTCCATGCGGAGTGAGAGCATGCTAAGCAGCTCTGTTGTTAAGCGGCAGCGATCTCTTCCAACACTCCTCTCCACTGCAGAATGTAGTAATCGCACTTTTCCTAGTAGTCATCTTTTAAAAATACACATTTAGCATTAGGACATTGGCAAACTAATGATGTGTGTGCCAGAACCTGATACTCTTATAAGTGGCCTATGAGCAGATTCAGGTTATTGCAACTTGCTCTCATTGCCTGCCCCAGCTGCTGTTGTCCTGCCGGAAACAGGATTTCCTGTCAAAAAGCATTCAGAGGAAAACGGTCAATGCTGCGGTAGCTCAGTGAAATAAATAAGTTTAGCAAGACTAATGCAGTAAGCAATTACTTGAAGATTTAGGGTTTTTTTTTTAGTTTTTGAAGCATTAGTGTAATTTTGAGGAGGGAAAAAAGTTTATCAGAAACATTTGAAACAGTCCCAAGTTGTGTTTCTATCCAACTTTCCTTAAAAACAAATAAAACAATAGCATTTCTGAGAAGGCTCCTTTTTAATCTTTCCCTTTTCAGACTTCTGCAAATTTCCAGTGGTACAGACCCATACAGAAGCGTATCTTCTTTTCCTTAGTTACTTTCTATAGATTCTACAGGAGTTCATGGATGTTGAAAGGACCTGTTTACAGACCGTGGACTAGCACTGACCTTACCCTTACCTTTTTTTCCCTTGCCATGTGAATGAATACATGGCTAAATTTGTGGTATCAGAGGACTATTGAATACCTACAGTTTATGTGTAACAAAGTATATTTTTAAAATTTTATTCTTGCTTCTGTTTGATATCCGGGATAATTTTTTTTCTTACTTGAAGTGCTTCAGTAATTTTGTTGTTCTTTCCTCATACCTTGTTTAAGAAAACTCTTGAGCAGAAACATGAGCAATGTAGTTCTCTGTGGTACACGTGCATTTCAGAGAATTTTGAATGGTAGGAATCTTTGAACTTGGCTATGCACCAAAAATGATACGTCCTTTTTAAACATGCAGGCTGGTATTATGTCTTCTCAGGCCATTTCCACATAGACCACTTTACTGGCATAGCAGCAAAGCGTTGTCCCAATATACCTTCTGGTACAACTCCATCAAATCTCTTCCTCATATGACTTCCTTGTCTGGTTCTGCTTAAGTTTCTTCCAAAGAAACCTAAATGAAACCAGAACAGGCCAGTAGATACCAGAATAAGTGACCAAGCTGTGTAGTCTCCAAAGCTGTCCTGTCTCTTACATGACGATGTAATTATGCTTTTTTAATTTTGGCAGTAATTTACCATATGTCAGAAACTCAGAGTTAATAGTGAACATGCACTATTACTTGGTAATAACATCTTAACCATATTATCTCAGGAAACTTTCATACTGAAGTCCTGTCACTCCTCTGTGTGCCAGTGTTGGCTGGGCTTTTCAGTAGGGCTTTTTGTCCTAGCTGAGAGGTGGGAACTCCCTCTGCTGGTGTCCCCTGACCTGCACACATACCTTCTGTGGTACAAGGGCAAGATGTCTCCTGGCCTGCACATATTCCCTCTTGGCAGGCAGGCAGGATGCCAGTGTTGGCAGAAGTAATTCAGTGCAGTAAACGAGACAAAGGCCAAAAGAAGCGTTCTTCAGATTTATTCCAAGTAAACTATAAATAAAAGCAATCAGTTAAATTCTGCACTCAGCTGTCACTGATGAAGAATTTTAGCTGACCTTCTTGGAACTAGGATTTTATCCGATGACTTTTTCAGTACCTTTTAAAAAAATCTGTAGTGCTGGATAATTATCACCACCCTTTGCACAGCAACTAATCATGTTAGTGCTGTTACAGGATTTGGTCCTGGAGAAGCTGAAGAGTCAACAGTTGTCTAGTGAGCTGGACAAACTGAGCCAGGAACTGGAGAAGATAGGATTGAACAAAATGCTGCTGCTACAGGATGACAACGGCAATGAAGACACGTAAGGAAACTGAGTTCTTAGTCATTCTTTTGACTCTGCAGGCTTTTCCTCAGCCTAACTCAAGCCCTTTACCTTTCTTTTTGGTTCTCATCTGTCTCACTCCAATCATACTTACCAATTTTGGATATAAAGTATATTTTTCTGTAGCAAGCTTGGCAGTATACTGCAAGTTTTGCAAAACGTTTTCTTGGATGGAAGGAAGAAATGCCATTTTCTCGCTCCATGCTAGCCAGTGTTACTACAGTCCTCCTCTACTCCCCAGTAGAGTAGCTGGGTAGCTATTTCAGTGTGTATTCCTCCTCATAATTCTCTTTACAAGTAAGAACAGTGTCTATTGAAGAGTGTCTGTCATTACTCCATGTAATTGGTGATCCAACCACCTGTTAATATAAACATAGGTGTTGCCTAAGAAATTCCTCATTGCAGGGAATTCCTTTGCAAGTCCTATAGTAATGAACAAAGAAACCCCAACAACCTGTATATATATGTATATAGGCCTCTTGGTAAGGCCTAATTAAAGAAACATACTCATCTCGTAGGAGTCTTTAGGATCTACTGTGGATTTTTCTCCTTGTCAAGAACGTACAAAAGAGCCGTGAGAAGAAATTTCTGTAGTGTAATTAGGGGAAAAAGAGAAAAACTTATTTGCTTTTAAGTTATGTAGCTCTCAGATATTTCTGTAGAACCCTGCTGGCATTACGTCTGTTAAAATTGATTGGATTTTCCAAAAGTAGGTTCCCCAGCTATAATATACCAGTAGCGATCTGCAGCAGTAGAAGAAATCATTTTTCTGAAGAAGAAAATGCATATAATGTAACATGTACCGATATTTGGAATGGGTGAAGGTGAAGTCTCCTACCTAGATGGTGGCTCCTATCCTAGTGGCAGACATTGGAAAGCTATTCTTATGTCTTTCAGAAAATACAAGATTCTGGAGAGTAAAACTGCATCGGCACTAAAGACAACACTAGCTGTGAAAGAGGAAAAGATCGCAATGCTGGAAGCCCAAGTGAAAGACACTCTGAACTTGAACCAGCAGTTACAGAATGATCTAAATATGGTAAGAGGTTAACTGAATTTTAATTGTTCACGATGTGGGTTTTGCACATTCACATGTTTTTTTTTTTTTATTGTTTGTTTGGTTTTTAAAACTCAGCAAGAACAAGTTATCTCTACTTCCCCCCGACCCCCACACACATACATGCACTTCCCGAAAACCTTTTTTGACTGGACTGCTTTCTCTTGTCCCTTTCTATATATAGGCACCAATTTCAGCAAAATTGTTGGGCTGGGGGCACAGCAGGAGGTTTTTTTACAAAACTACTATTTGCAGATCTCTCTTTTCCCATGTTTTTTTCATTGTCATGGTGGTGGTTTTCTACCTTGTTTTAATGAGAGTATAGTCTGAGGAAGACTGCAGTTGAAACATCTCGCCTAAGAACAGCCTGTTTGTTAGGTGACAGCTTGAGTCAAAGGTCACCTGACTGGAGGCCAAGAGGCATGGATTCCTCCACCTGTCTGTGTCTCAGCTTCCCCATTTGTGAAGTCAGGGTAATGGTTCTTGAATGCCTTAAAGTCCCTACAGTGCAAGAGAGGAACTGCATATCCCATCATTATTAATATAAAATCCCACTATTAAGGTTGTTGCTTGTTGGCTTTGCAGGTAAAGAAGGACTTTGATGCACTTAAGCAGACTCAACAGGATGGGCCGTATGCTCAGAAGGCACTGAGGTATTCTGCAGAGAAACTCATTCCCAACCACCAAATGGAGGAGAAATTGGAAATGGGACACCAAGAAGCTACCGTGGAGCTGTTGAAACTGAAGGACAGGGCAATTGAACTGGAAAGGAATGTAAGCCTTCTCCTATTTCCTGTTATCTCTCAGACTTCACTTTCCATCATGAGTGGGTGGGTTGCTGGGAACTGGATTTCTGAGCTTACAGGAATCTGGTGGGTTTTCTGGAGCACGTAAGTCTACCAAATTCCTCGGGTGTCTCTTAAGATTGCATGGGACTTCAATGCTATATATCTCTTGTATAACATTGTAGGGATTAATCCTGTGTATAACATCTGTCCTACTTCCATTTAATACTGGGGAGAGTTTGCTTTTGCACATTTGTTGCAGAATGATCACCACTAATTGGTTCTTATCTTTGATAGGACTCCAAATGATCAGGACAGCTGTTTCATTTCTTCCTGTCACCCCTTCAATGCCATCTCTCTTTCAGAATGCAGCCCTGCATACTGAGAAGCAGCTGCTTAAGGAACAGCTGAAGCATTTAGAAACACAGAATGTCTCCTTCAACAATCAGATCCTGACACTACAGAAGCAAAACGTCTTCCTTCAGGAGCACAACACTGCCCTGCAGACGCAGACGGCCAAACTCCAGGTCAGAACAGCCTTGCACCTCTGTGCCAGAAGAATGGATTTGATTATAGTAGTGTGGAGAAGATGACAGCTAATAAGAAAATGTTTGTAATGATAGGATGACATAGTGAGGTAAAGATGAGGCCCAGAAGGTGGAGCTTATTTTGAGGTCTGAATTTCTCCAAGCTAGGAGGGAAACTGGCTCTGTAGCTAATGTCTGGTAGCTATCTTCATCAAGAAGATATTTAGAGAGAAATTTGTAAAATCAATACAGTGTTATTCCAAAAGTGCAGCTTTGCTCTTTGCAGCAGATCTTTGCTCTTTTTTTCTGTTAATGCCATGCCTGTGAAAGAGCTTGGAAGAAATGGGAAGAGGACACAAGTCAGCTCCCAAGAGGCATTATAGCAATGGGTTCCAATCACAATTTTCACACTTTCAGACAAAATGTCAAAGTTGCCGGTGGAAAACAGATACTCTTAAACGTTACTTTAATTTTGAAAAAATAAACTTAGCTTGAGAAGGAGAACAGTTTTAAAGGACAACATTGGATTAGCTCTAATTTTTTTGATGGGAATTTCCCTTTTCAAGCTTTTCCTCTCGCACGTTCACAGTTTTGTTTTGTTTTGTTTTTTTGTTCTTTTGACTTTTCTCATCTGCAATTGAAGTATATAAGCAACATATAAAATCAATGCACTACCTATCTACTGAAATCAGATTTATTAGGAGTGCTGCCCCATACGCAGTGGTGCAGTTAATTTTGTTGAGTTTGGGTAAACTTAAGTTTTTGTCACTTGTACACAAACATGGGGTAACTTTGGCTTTGTACATGATTGTCAGAGATGCAGTTGAGTTTTGATTATTCCAGCTCATCTTGGTCTTCAAGTTCAAGAGCTTCTGCTAGTAAAACAGTGTTGTTTCAGTTTGGAGGTTATCCTGATACTTTTCAGACTGCTGATAGCATAGCTTTATATGGTGCATACTACTAGCAATACCAAAATGATGCCAAATTGTTCATAAATGTCTTAAGTCTACAAAGCAATGGATGCGTTCTTAATTAACTCTATACAGATAGAAGCTGCTACTACATTTGTTGTATGTACCAGTAGGTGTAAATAAGTAATGTTTGCTTTTTATTTGAGAAAACTTTAGGTAGAAAATTCAACCCTCAGCTCCCAGAGTGCTTCACTGATGGCCCAGAATGCTTTACTCCAAAATCAGCAGACAGCCAAGGAGAATGAGAATGAAAATCTACTGAAACAGAAGGAGCAGCTGAAAACGGAGTATGACTCATTGCTTCAGGACCATGAACACCTTGCTTCACTGCATGAACGGCAGTCTGCAGAATATGAAATGCTAATAAACCAGCACAGCTGCCTGAAAACATTGCACAAAAACCTGGATCTGGAGCACAAAGGTCTGGGTGAGAGGTAGGCTCACTGCTCAGGGGTGTAGCGTAGCCAGAATGTGCCCATGTTACAATCTTAGCCTGAAATGTTGGTCTCCAATTACAAACAGAAACTACTGAGTAAGTTGTTCCCCAGAAAAAGTGTCTTCTCATTCTTGCTATCATTAGGAGATTAGATGAAAATATTTGCAAAGTTGCAGATTTTAGACCTCTAAAGGTGGTAGACCACAGATGACTCTGGTGATATTTAGCAAACATGGGCTTGGGTCTTGGGGATGCTTTGTCAGAAGTAGCTTAAATGTCTTTACTACATTTAAGGATCTGCGCTATAATAACATGCAGCCGTAAAAAAATTCTCCCAGTTCTACTGTGTGGGGTATCTTTTCTAGTCATACAGTAAGGTCTGCAAGTCATCTAGGTAATTACTTATGTGTGAGTAGTATGTATCTTGAGAAATTTAAATCATTGAAGATTGTGTGTGGCATCAACCTCATGACAAAGGAGGCTTTCTGAAGGAAGCTGTATTGAGCTGGCTATGAGAGTGTGTTGTATTATTTATTTTCTTCTAGTTCTCACAAGCTAAGGCTTTTGCTTCAGGCCCTTCAATTGAATTGTGAAATCAGAGTTATCAGCTTATTGTTTAGTCTCTCTCATTTTCTGACAATTGTGCATGGATTGAACAATATATGTAATGTACTACTACATAAATGCCACTCTGCCTACCCCTCAAAACTTTTCTTATACAATTGTATAAGTTCTTTCTTTTCTTGATGAGTACCAATTATTGAACAGTTCTAGCCTAAGGAAAAAGTGGGTTTCTAAAAATAGGTTATCTCTAGTTATAAGTGCTCAGACCATCATTGTAAACATTAACAATTTAGACTGTTACTGAGATGGGGCTGCTAGTGAGAGATGTTGCAGGGGAGCAGATGGTGGCCTTTTCTATACTCAAAGCAGGTTGATTCTGACAGTTTTAAGAGTGCAGTGTCCTCAGCACATCAGTCTCAAAAGATACTTATCAAGGTGATTTGTCCAAGGATGGCCTGTCTCTCCATTTGGCTGTCAGAAAAAAGAGACAAGCCACTTTTTCGTGTGCATGTGTGTTGTTTTCCTGCCATCACGTGCTATGTGCAGTTCAGCTGGCTGAGGGAGCAGAGGGGAGAAAGTTAGAAAAACAGCTGTAAGAAAACTGTTTTCTTCTGCTACTCTGAGGCATTTAACTGCTAAGATGAAATATCTCTCTTCCAACTTCAGCTAGAATGCACCACCTGCTAAATTTTCCCAGAGCAGCTCAGTGCAGCCAAGAAGTTTGCTTGTGCAGTGTCGAAGAGACTGGTTTTGCTTGTCCCAACTCCAGAGTAATTGGTTTTTCTCAGTTGGTGACGGCACTGTAATCATAGTTCTGTTGCTTAGGGCAGGATTGCACTCCTGCACAAATCTATGACTGCAGCTTGTCTAGAAAAATCCACAGCAACTTTAGTTAGCTTGTGGACTCCTAACACTGTGTAGGTCCCGCTGCCAAGGTCCCCAAGGTTTGTGTAGCTCACTCTGATGCATTCTAACCACAGAATATTTTCTGCACCTGAGCAAACTTCATTAAAACTCCCTCGGCTCTATCTGCACAGTATTAGCACTGCAGTGGGGATTTATAATGGGTTGTGTGTAACTGCAGTGAAATGGCCTGTCATAGCCCAGCAAACCACAGACGTGTGGGTTTGACTTAGCAAGAAAAGGAGAGTTAGTCTGTTAGGATCGTTTACCATTAATAGCAGTTTCTTGACTTTGCGGTGTTTGGCTGACCATCTCAGTGAACACAGAAAGGCTGGACTCTTTTGCTGCATTTTTTAAATTGCTTTACATATTGCACATTACTGAGGGGAGGTAATAACTTTCTAGCTACACTTGATTAGCAGATCCTTGAGCATTTCTTTGTGGCTTACTCTGGAGAAGTCTAATCCTGCAGAGACACTGGAAAAACAGAATCCCTGCTGTGGAGAGTTATGTATGACAGGGACTTGTATTATTATGTTACCAATGCTGGCTGGTAATTATTTTTCTGGGTTACTTTTGCCACATGTTTTTTATCATAGCTGAGCATTTTTAAAGTTCTCTCAGTCACAAATATCTACCCACAGTATTTCTCCTAACAAAGCAGCAGAAAGAGTGAAAGCCAAAAGGAGTAAAGAGGGATATGATTGTTCAATCCGAGGAATGGATTGTGTCAGAGCCAAAATGGATTTTATTTGCATGTGTAAGAAAATCTTTTTAAAACCCCTCTGTCCAAGTGCATGATGCTTAAAGAAGCGGAGTGAACATGAGTGTTGAATAGCCTACAGGATGGGTAACCTTGCCCCCTGTGGTAGACCTTGTCAGGTGGCACAAATCCTGCTCAAATGGTAGACTCCATGCTGAATCCAGAGTACAAGAAAATTTTGCCTAGGGATTTCATTAAGGCTCCAGAGATGCAGAATCACTTGCATTTTTGCAAACAGTGTCTTCTTTCTGACCTTTCACCTAATATCTAGGGGAGCCGCTGTGGTCTACCTCAGGGATTTTTATGCTCAAAGGCAGCAGGTGGAGCTGGGCCAAGCTGGTAAAACTGGACCAGTATACTGCTTCCCTCTAGGTAGCCCTTTTTAAAAAATAGAGGGCTTGGATAGAAATGAACGGAGTAGCCCTATCATACAGAAATGGGAAAAGAATTCACAAGACAGTTTCTGCAGAGGCAGCCATGGTAATCTCTGCCAAGGGACTGTGGAGTTTGTCTTCTCAGATTCTGGATTGGCATGCAGTCTGTCTTATATCCTTCTTGGAGCTGGATGCGAAACCTTCCTCTGCTTTCAGGTTCTTCCATTTGTTGTACAGACATTGAATTTGAAATGTCCTGGAGCTGAATGGAGGAAGAAAACAAATAAATAAGGTTAATTAAACTCCACTGCTGTTACTGGGAATGAATAGCAAAAAGCAGCTTTTGTCTGGGAGACAGGTACTTTTCTGTGTGGCCCTTCAATGGACTGGAATTTGGGACAGACTGTAATTTGACCCTGGGATAAAGAGAATGGTAGCCTGAAAGAAAAACAAGTTGGCTGGAGTCAGTGTATTTGGTGCTGTCTGCTGCTTTTGTTTTTATTTTGAAGTTTTTGTGACTGCAGAGTAACTGTGCTCTGCATTCATCTCCACTGGGATGAGAGTTGCAGATGGATGATGCTTGTTCTCTCTAGCTTTTTCAAGCAGTGCTGCATCTTCCACCTAGTTGCTGGTTTAAAATTGCATAGAAGGATGTTTCTTCGTGACTGGCACAGGTGTATCTGCCCAGGGATATTTCAGGGCAACATCCTTTTATCACAGACACAGAAAAATGTGCTGATGGCTTTTGACATTCACTGCATCGGTGTCCCCAGTGGCTTCTGCTGGTGTGTGTGTATGGGCACAGACCCCGACAGAGGCCACCAGGGGAAGAAAAAAAATCTTCTGAGAACAGCTTGCTGTTTTGCGAAGTGGTCTCAAGCCACCTCGTTCTTTGCAGCAAGGTGCATTCTTTTCCGAATGCAGGCGGCGTAGCAGCTCAGGGACGCTGAGCCTGTCTAGTCAATGCCTGTGCCAAGTATCAGGGGAGGTGTTCCACACCTCTGTTATTTTAGCGTTCCAGAGATCGAAATTAAAGACATAGTTGATGGCATGTGCCCTCTGTCTCTGTCCCTCTCCTCACCCTGAATGATTTATGCACAAATCGTATAAACCAGGTAACAGTGGAAGCCTGGACGTGAGCACCAGTGTTGCTCTTGGGTTTCTCAGTAGTGAACAAATAGAGCCACTCAAGCAGGTGGATCAGCCGCTGCTTAAAGGTGTTTTGTTGTCAACTCACTGACACTAGCCTCATCATCTGTCTGGAATATGAAGGAGATTGTTACCTTTGCAGGATGCTATTACCTATGCGTATAACCTAATATGCTTTAGTTTGTTACCTAATAAACTGTTCCACTGCTTTCTTGTTGCTTTTAGGCTGCTGCGTTCTGCTTTTTAGTCAGGTGTTTGAAACCTGCCACTGACAATTACTTGTGAGTTGGATTCCAGTTTAATGGTGCAGTTTCCACTCACCCTGGAGACTCGCATGCTTTTTACCAAATGATCAGAATCTGGAATTGAAATAAGGTTCTGGCAATTGCGTTCCAGTTTCCTTAAAATTGCATTTATTTTTTTTTTCTAAAAGCCTCCCTGTTGACTTACAGACTAAGCTGAATTTCTATGCATAGTGTGGAATTCTTCAGACTTGGTAGATGTTTAACTACACAAATGTGTATGAAACTAAGCAGGCAGGGAAAAAAAATCCTTTCTGGTAGTTACGGGATTGCCTATTAAAAATCTTAAACTAGAAGAAGAAAAACATTTAAATGAAAACTGAGAGTATGCTGCTCCTCTTTTTGCAGATACAACAGTTTAATGAAACACAAGGCGGAATTGGAAGAGTTGGAAATAGTTTTAAAAACTGAGAGAGAGGTTCTGCAGCAAGAGAGGAGATCAAATGCAATAACCACTGGGGAAAATCAGAAGCTGAGGGAGGAACTGGACAGGTATGGTTCCCTTGCTAAATTCTTGTATATATTATTAAAAAGTCGATTATGCAAAACACACAGTTGTTTTGCTGTGTTGTGTTAACTATAGCTCCGGAATACCTTCATTAATGTGTCTGTTAATTCTTCTCAATTTCTGTCTTGTTAACTTGATCGTTTTGTTTAATTCATTTAAGATTATCAGCTTCATGGACCCTCAACAAATACTGTTATTCGGTGCTTTAAACATGGTTTGATTCTGGGACTTTTGTTCATTCAAAATAAGCTTCCACGTGTGGTTCAGTTCACAAATGTTTCTGTAACGAGTTGTTTCCAAGTGCTTGTCTTTAAGTAGAACTACAAATACCCAAAACCCCCAATAATATCTAGAGTTGTGTGAAATGGTTCCTACCCAGTTTTTTTCCCTTAAGGAGAACTGTATTATGTTTTTTACACAATATGATTTAGTTCTAAGAGTTACCCTTGTTTATTTTCTGCTTGCCCAGAGAAAGCTGCCATTTATTGATACTTGAAAGAGACTTGATTCTTGTTATTAAAAGTGGGCTTAGTGATTCATATGATCACTGGGTAACTGTTAACTCATGTCAAAACCCCTAAACCCCTTTTGTGAGCTGGCATCCAAACTTTACATAATGCAGCAGTAAAATGTAACACACACACACACCCCCCAACCTGTATCCCTACTGGGCCTCTCTTCACTATAACCAGTTCAGTGCCATTGTTCATACTACAAAGGCATTTTGAGAAATAGTTTGGTACAAATAAGGGGCCAAGGTCATATCAAGTTAAAGCAATGTCAGCTTGAATCATATTTAAAAATCACATGTTGAGTTCAGTCACGAAAGTTTCATATGCTGTCCCAGTTGTAATGTACTTTAGAACACTGCAGAGCTCTACAAAGGAGGTTTCCTCAAGCTTACTGTTTTCAACTCAATTTCTCTAGGGACAAAGGAAGATGTTGCAAAATGTTGATTGCAATGCTGGCAGAGGGCAAGGTTTAGCTGATCTGTCAGCAGATACAGAACTTAATCTTTTTTATTTATCTATTTAGTTAATTTTATGCCTTCGTGATTTGTAGAAATTTTTAGGTTTACCAAAAGCTATAGAAGAATGCCACAGTATCATCTTACAACATTACAATGTCTCACAGTTCATAGAATCTTAGAACCATTAAGGTTGGAAAAGACCTCTAAGATCATCGAGTCCAACCGTCAACCCAACACCACCATGCCCAGTTAAACTATGTCCCTAAGCGCCTCAGGACACTTTAGGCTTATATTTCATGCATCAGGAAAAAAATTCTGTGAGTGTTCTTTATTTGTGCCAAATAGAGCTGCCTTTATATCCAAATGCTCTTAAATACATTGTGCCTCAGAAATTTGTGGTGTGTTTCTTACACATTGAGGAAATAGCAAGTTTATGTTTCATCTATTTTCCTTTAAGTTCCTTTGTAGATTTGAAATATTTTATAAAGCTATTACTGCTTAATAAAATTTTATTATATGCTTAGAATAAAAATGCCTTTAGGAGTTAGTCTTTGGAACTTAATGTTTGATTCAGTGACAGCTGCACACTGACAGTGTGGTCTTTGAATGTGAGGTACTTTCTATGAAGTGTCCTTCATAAGCCTGCTTCATGGGACTTCATAAGTCCTTCTTCATGTTTAGGGTGAATTTCTTGCACAACCAACTAAAGGCAGAGTATGAAGGGCTGCATTCGCACACTAAAGAGCTGAAAACTTCCTTGAACAACTCTCAGCTGGAGCTGAATCGTTGGCAGGCTCGCTACGATGAGCTGAAAGAACAGCACCAGTCCATGGATATCTCTCTGACCAAGCTGGATAACCACTGTGAGGTGAGTAGCTATAGGTAGGTATACTGCTGGGTTCCTGTTAGAGTGCTAACATTCATTGTGGGAAGTTTTTGGCATGCTATATATAGAAGGTCAAGCTATGAGGTCATAACAACACCCCCATATACTTCGAAGTTTATAAATTCATATCCTAGGTTGCTATGCTATTGTGTTAACTTGATTATGGTGCACTTCCAGGGAAGCCAGATGCAGAGGAGAGATTAATTTTTCTTGTTTAATAGCTGCTGTCCCGTCTAAAGGGAAATCTGGAAGAAGAAAACCATCATCTCCTGAGTCAGATTCAGATGCTGAGCCAGCAGAATCAGATGTTACTGGAGCAGAACATGGAGAACAAGGAACAGTATCATGAAGAACAGAAACAGTACATGTAAGAAACTAGAGATTTGAATTGTAAAACCTAAAAAAGTAATCTAGACAAGCATAGAATACAAATCATCCATCAGGACTAGAAGGACAGGCAGGGGAATGATAGGTCTACATGATATCTGGCTAGAAAAGGGGATGTTTAGGAGGAGATATATGTAATGGGGAGAAGCTACAAAATTTCTTCACATTGCGTTACCGCAGGTGGATGTTCAGGAGACACCCAGACAAGCACAGGTCTTTTCAAATAATACAGATGAACCCATGTGGAAAACTTAGTTATAAAAGATGGAATGCTAAACCCAATGGTACTTCTCAAAGGTTCTTGAAGAGCTTGGGAAACAGCTGAGTTGCGACGAAAATTTAGTCTTCTGAGAGTCATTTTATATTTAGATTCCTGAAGAATAGCAAATATTCATACTCTTCTAGGGTTTTTTTGTCATTTGCATTATAAGAAATACTTCTTTTGATGTTGTTTTTAAGGATGCAACTGTCAACATACATCACTGCGTCCCCCATGCACAGGGGGTGACATGCTTAAGTGAGATACCCTGTTTAGACATATTGTACGTTTACAAAGGATCCTGTTCTCACTACAGCGAGTTTCTCTTATAGGTATGAAAGAAGGAAGAAAAGTGTTCTTAATCCCAAGAATTTTAGTCTAAGCACCTCAGGATGATGTGGTAGTTACCGACTGAGTTTTATTTCAGTACTGGATTATATGGTTGAAATGTTAGAAGAAATTGTTTGCTGAAATTGGCTGAATATGGTTCAAATGTACTCTAAGCATATTTATCTCGGTGTCTGACAGTTCTGTGATGGAGGTACATTAGACCTACTACTTGAATGAAAAAAGATTTGGTAATATCCACTGTGCAGGTTAATAAAATAATGAGTAAAAAAAATAGTAAGATTACATGGCACTGCTGAAAGTGCTTTGACACTGCTCACAGGAGACTGAAGTAGTCTTAAAAAGATCAAACATTATTTCTCTAGTTACAACAGAGAAAGCAGAACAGGAATAAAATACCCAGTTATCATGTAGACAAGAAGTTCACACTATGTAGGGATCTTAACCCTTAAGTAATTGTCAGTGATCTGTGAATAAGACTGAACAATCAGCAAATGAATTTTCAGAAAACAGAATAAGATTAAACTTAACACCCACCAGACAAACACTGCCTGAGTTACTAGGGAGTAATCTAGCACCAATCTCCTGTTGTTGTTTCACCTTTCATGCTTATTGCACAAAAATCACCCCATCAGCAAGTTTGGTAGGCTTTTGCATTTGCCCTCTCTAAACAGACAGTGAATGAGCTCAGTAGGATTCTGAAGGTTATGCAATAGGAAAATATTTCGGTCTCTTTACTCGCTTGGTGGCTTTTGGTCTTCAATTTTTTGATTATGCTTAATTTCATACAGATGATTCAGAATGTGCTTTTCCCCCTCACAGTGATAAATTGAATGCCTTAAGAAGGCACAAGGAAAAACTTGAAGAGAAGATAATGGACCAGTACAAGTTTTATGATCCTACTCCAAAAAAGTAAGTCACGTATGGGTTCAGTTCTGCTACTGTTGTACAGATTTGTGAGGGTGAGAAAGGGCTCTCCATAACTGGAGATAACAGAAATTTCATCTGAAATAAGGATAGTGTCATCGCCACTTCTCTCTTCGCTCTCACTCAACGAGTCATTCCCTGAAGCAGCAGGTTGTGTTAATATAGAGCGCAGTACTTCAGGTGGGGCCCTCTGTTTTAATACTGGAATCTGAAACAGTATTAACTGGAAGAGAGCCACGTTGCCCTGATGAATATCATCTTATCCCTAGCAGGGGGGAGGGACCCCCAATATAGTGACTAAGCAGCAGGAGGAGCTTCCAGAGCTGCTCTTTCAAAGGGGATAAGCAGTGCATCAGAGAGAAAGGACTTAAAAAAATTATATTAAGAACAACAAAAAAGAGCCAAGCTAATTCCACCACACATAGTTCTGACTGATAGCCTTAGCAAAGAAGAGGGAGTCATCTTCAAAGCAATTTTCATTTCTTTCCTTTTCAGTCTGTTCCTGTAGTAGAGCTTTTCACACTGTTAAAATGTCTTATATGGGTCCATATGTGTAGTTTAGATTTCTAGCAGAGGGAACGGTTGTCTTTCTCACATTTCTCATGCTGAAAAAATATTTCTGTAAAATAATTTTGACTTTGGGAGAGAAATGGATCTCAAGCTCGGTGAAATTCATGCTGCATCTTTCCAACCAATTCATGGCAGTAAACAAATAAGAATGTAGGATGGCTTGATGGCTTTAGCACAGCTTTAAACTTCTTTGGGGAGTATTTCTTGTAGTGTTTTATGAATCCCATTCACAAAACCTGCTTTATCAGGAAAAATCACTGGATTGGAGCCAGAGCCTTAGTCAAACTAATCAAGCCAAAGAAGGAGACTACAAGGGAGCGGTTGAAACTAGCAGCAGAAAGCCCTCCATGGCATTCTGAATCCCCAGAGACGGTAAACTCTCCATCTGCTTCCCAAAAACTGAAACATCAACAAGAGATTCAGGATAATACCTCTCAAGGGTCAAACTCTATGGAAGAGAGAGAGAATCCTGGGGGTTCTTCAAACAAAGGTAAGGAATGCCCAGCCGAAATTCATGAGCTGAACAGTATTTTTTGAAAAGATTTAAAGAAGGTTTTAAAAAGATTTAATATATAGGATATGTTAATACTCCATCACATTATGCTTTATATCCCTTTTTTTAGTAATCTAAAAGTTTTAGTAATCAAAAAAACCCTAAACTAAAAAACTGAGTAAACTAAAAGGTGGGGTTTTAGTTTGGTTTGTTCCTTTTGTCTACTTCTCCCTTCAGCTTTTGTATATAGTTTCTTGGTTTGCCTGAATGTATTGCATTTTACTGAATAAGTTGGTGGAAATACTTCATTTACTGGGGTTTGCAACAAAGCAGTTTAAAGTTGGACCATATAATATTATGGTTCATTAGCAACTATTCTTCAAATGGGTAATAGGTGGTCTTCCAGCCGCTGCCAGGAGATGGCGCACGTGCAAAAGAAATAACAGAAAATGGTAATTTCTTGTAATCTAATTATTTTGGAGGTTGATACCTCCAAATTGTCAAAGTGTTTCAACTTTGAATCAAACTAAGAATTTCTTAGTGTTAAATGATGAAATTATTTTTTTGAACACGAAGGCAAACATAAGGAAGATGGAATGATTTCTTCCTGTTTAGTTCATGCATTAAATCAGTATTCCTAATTCTGGGAAACTTAAAAGAAAGCTCCTCAAAATAAATACTCTGTGATCTTTGTTAAAGGTAATATATATCCCAAGCTTTGCTTATTCTATTGAGATCACTTCTGTCAGCTTCTATATATAGATCGTTGTCCTCCAGGAATCCTTTTCAAGAAGCAGTTTTGAAATTAATCCTTAAATGATAATTCCTGTATTCTCACCGGGGAGTGTGGGAAACAGAAGGGGAGCAGCTGAGGAGGGTAGAACTGTTGTTATAAACTACTGCAAGTGTCCGGCTGAAGTTTTTGTTTTGATTGGGTTTTATATTTCTCTTTCTCCATTCTAATTCTTCGAGGTCATTGATTCACTTAAAATAAAAATGCATGTCTCAGATCATCCATGTGATTCCAGGAAATGTTAAGTGTTTAACATGCATCCAAAGTTCAACCTGGGAATTTGGGTTTGGGTTTCCACAGAACAAGGCCCTCGTGGAGTGCCAGAGATAACAGAAAGTCTCTGGGGCTTCATTCTTTTTGAAGTTATATGAAACGTGCTTATGTTGAGATGATGAGCATCAGTATCAAAGCCTAGAAGACATCTAGGAAATTTGAGTATATTATCACGAAGTATGTGATAATAAAACATCACATGCACACCTATTTGATTTTCCTTTATTAAGTAAAAACATTTTGGGTGATCTAACAGTAATTTCTTAATGGACTTGCTTATATTTTATGTATACGCATTAATCTGAGTCATATTAACTATGATTAACTATGCATTAATCAGTCCTCCAAATATATGTGTTAGTCTTTGTTGAGCCTTTTTTGTTTTTACTGGTTGTGTAGTCTTTAATCTGTTTTAAGACACTTCAAGTTTTATTTACAAGGTTTTTTTCCTTTTTTTTTCTTCTTTTTGGGATACCTGGGTGATAACAATTTAGCTGTGCAGCGCAGAAAGATTGCCTTTTTGAGAAGCAAAATCAAGGATAAAGAAAAGTCTCCTAAGTCTCCATCGAATCATCAGTCTCTCTCTAATCGGCTCCGGTTCTGGTCTTCTTCCGACATCCCATCCTCTCCTAATGAACCTCTTTCTTTCCCGGAATTGGGAGATTTCTAACACCTTCTCTTTAGCATTTATCTTTTATTTCTGACAAATATTTTAAACAAACAAAAAAAAATAATCCCACGTGCCTTAAAAGAACACACACCTTGATAGAAACACTCAGCATGTCTTTACAATACTCTAAATACAAGCACAGATTAGTGAACATGGACTTAAGTTTTCCTGTAGAAGATGAATCACTATTGCACACTGTGGATCACTTCTTCAATGCAGCACATTTTTAGGGGATCTCATGGCATACAGTTTGCGTATGTATATTGGCTGTGGTGCATGTTATAAGTAAGTGAAGTTGCCGTGCGCTTCGATATTTTCTTGCAATCACATATTTGCATCTTGTCCAGTTAAAGCGTTGAACTGGTTTGCTGTTGCTATGCTTTCTACAATGTTGTAGTCCTACTAAAATATAAATCTCGTATATTAAGCAGTCTCAAATCCTGGAGACTTTTCCAACATTCTGTGCCACTAGATGCTAAAAATGGCAGGTTTTTTAACATCTTTGTCTGCTTTTAAATAGTTTAGCTTTGAATCTAGAGTGGAAGCTACTGGGAAAATTATTCTCTGCAAAGCGTTTTGACTTTTGCGTTCAAACCTGCTGTTTAGCAAGGTTTTACATTTCCAGCTATGAAAATTCATCTTGAATTGAGCTAAAGTTTCAGTTTCTGCTGCTTCGGTTTTGACAGATTTTTTTTTTTTTTTTTTTTTGAAGAAGAAGGTAGATTTGTTCTCTTAAGACTGGGAATAACCTTCATCATGGATCCATTGCCCAGAATTCTTACTGCCTGATAGTCACGACCTGGTGGCTTCTGAAACGAATGTGTGGGTCCAGTCCCCACTCTGTTAGAGAAACATATGCACCGCAGGCCAATACGCTATGGGAAGCTCAGCAGAGAGGCCGAAAGATCTCATCTCCCTTCTCACTCTGAGAAGTGGTCCCTCTGTAGCACAACCAAGGACACTGGTACAGCAGCCTGTGGCTGCCCATTTTGGGACTTACAGAGAACACATGTCTCCAGGGCAATTAATAATTCTGGCATCTATGGAAGGTGTTAAGTGCATCTACAAAGTCAATTAGAAATACAGATTTGCATGGCAAGCTTTAGCCAGTAATTGCCCCTATAGGCGTGCCATAAACTTCAATTCTGGGAGAAAAAGTGCCAGTCCTGTGCTATGGAGCCCATGCAGACTGTGAGAGAAAACTTTGTTTCTGAAGTCAGCTTCCAGGAGTCATCTAAGATGACTGTGACTCGGTCCAGTTCTCTAATACAGCTTTGCTGCTGCTCTGTGCTTTGAACTAACTGTTTGCCCATTGTCTCTGCAAGTTGCTTATTTTGACCACTGCACTCTGCTGTGTTTTCAGCATTTAGTTAGTTAAGCAAGTACTCCGTAGAAATATATAGAAAACTAGAATCTTGCCTCTCATTAAAGGTGTTTCCTATGGTAATTCTTTAAATTTTGTTCTATGTGTGCCTTAAAGCGTTACATTCACATTATAAGAAATGAATTAACCTATTTCATCACTAGGAAAGATGTCTTCAGCCTTCTGAGTCTAAGTAATATTCTAGCAGGTAGTTTTTGTTGATATCATTCTAAGATCCCAGGAATTCCACTTAAAAATCATTGCACCAGAGCTTTATAAGAGCAGCAGAGTTTTAACCTTGTAGAGACTGAGCTCTTGCCACAGCAAGGACCCAAACCTGAAAGCAATTAGCTTAGTGTGCGGATCATGCTAGATAATTTCCAAATCAGCATTATTTCTCTTGGAATAAGAGCGTGACTTCTGTCACTCTTTCTTTTTTTCCTTATTCTATTTCTTTACTGAAGTAAGTGCTTTTAAAATATACCTGCAAGGAATAACATTATGGGAATTTCACACCTCACTTATCTTTTCTGCATTCATGTCTTTGCTCCTTTTCTTCCTCCTTTCACAGTAATTGTTGCATGTATTATATCAACCCTCCCACTGGCACTAAGCAGCCCTTGTCACTCCCACACTTTACAGAGAGCACACATGATTGAAAAACTGTGGCAGAAATTTCCTATCCAATACTGAATTGTTTATGAAGAGCTTGCAAAACTAGCGCCTCTGTTGTGCAGTTTCTTTGTGCCTGCTTGTCATGTTTGTATGGGCAGATAAATACGAATTTCTTAATGCTGTTTTTCATTGACTTGTATTTATTTACCTCTCTCCCCCTCAGTGCTAATGGATATAAAGCAAAAGAGGAATTCCCATCACGGAGGCAGCAATGATAATGTTGAAATCTCGGCAGACTCTGCAACAAAACACTGCTGTGTGGAGCTGGGTCCCAGGACTTACTCGACCTCAGCTATTCATCTGCACACTTCCACCCCCATCTCCAGGCTCCAGAGCAGACCAAAAGGTGTGCAATGCATTTGATATGCCAACTCTTAGTACAAGTCAGGCTACTTCGTAGTTCCTGCTTGGGTGAAACATGGCTTCTAGTGGCATTCAAGTACAAAAAGAGAGCACTAGTATTTTCACTCCTACTTTAGCTGCTTAATGGTTTAATTGATCAGATACAAGGATTCCTTACTCTTGTAATGTCATCAACTTGACAGTCCACATTTGGATGTCAGTTCTCCCGTGGTTCCCTGCCCAGTGGTTCACAGCAGTGGTTGGAAGATGGCTGCTCTTCCAACGTTGGCTCTATAAAACCCTCTGGATCACCTCAGTCTTCTACACTGCTAGAATGCATTGGAGACTGACCTGAAGGATTAATCTTCCTGTGTTTAATATTGGCTTTTAAGTTTTGTGTTCTTTCCAGGTTATAATTCAGAAGATAATCTATGTGAACAGTCCCCTGAGGTGGAGTTTGGAAGCACCAGACAGCATGGTAAGTTTGTAGCATATATGAATGCTCTAAACATCTACATTAAGACTTCTGTTACATTGCATCCATGTGAACTGTCCTGGTGCATTTTAGTTAAATTAACATGATAGAATGCAATGTAGTAGCGCAACACCATTTTGGGAATGTTGGTCTAAGTACTTCTGTTTTTCTGTTGAGAAGCTTTTAATGGGCGTTTTCCCAAAATAAGTTTTCAGAAACAATGCTGACATTGAGACGAGTTGCCTTGCCCCAGCAACGGACCCTTTAATGCATGTCCTACAGATTTGTTGCTGATTTTTCTGGACAATGTTCCATTCCTTCCTTGAGGGAGTGAATCAGCAATAAAAAAAATTTGGGATAGGGGGTGTGGATGCACGGCGGGAACACTGGTGCAGCAGCAGCACTGCCTGCTTAGAGATTTGTGGAAGACTTAATTTGCAGGCTGGTTACCAGCTCGTTCCAAAGAAACAAACTGAGAAAGAGACAGCAACTTATTGTTGAACTTAGTCAGTATTTACATTACTTTGTTTATAGTTGCTGTAAAAGCAAAGCCCGGAACATGTTTCTTTGTGCAATAAACAAGTGAGAAAAACTAGATGGATCCTGAACAATTTGACTTGAAAAATGAAAATGGCTTCTACTCTGTCCAGATTTTGGCATCCTGTGTATATTACGTTGTTAATGTTTTCAAAGTGACTTAGTTGCACAGGTCCTATTTTCAGAAGGCAGACCGTAGCCAAGTCTTTTAGAGAACCAGAGGAACTTAAGATCTGTTTGTTCAATGCTTGTTTTGTGTTTTTCAGTGTCCAGGCCAAACAGTTTAGAGGGCAGTAGAAATGCTTCCAGCAGTAGTTCACCTCTCAATTTGAAAGGTAAAGCTTTTACAGCTGAGTTCTGACAAACAGGAAGTGAAATTCCATGAAACTGTGTGCAAAATGCTGTTTTCCTTCCAATTAAATTCGAAGACTGTTGTTTTGAAATTGTTATGATTATGCAATCTGGACATGGCTGTCTTGGGAATCAGAACTGCTGGCAAGAAGTATTTTTCTAAGATTGATTCTGGCAAGGGGTGGCTTTTAAGGCAGGCAGTCTAGTTTTGCTTCAGTCTGACTGGCATCATATTGTGGGAAGTATCAGGCCACTCTTAGACTCCCTTTACAACAACAGGTCTCTACTGTTCTTACTCTGTACACAGCTTGTGTCCAGAATCAGTGTGCTCTGGAGGTACACTTTTGCTGAAATTGTGCATCCTTGAAGGATGCCAGGAGACCTGGCACTGTGGAAAAATCCACTTTCTGCTTTCCCACTGGCAGGTTCTGGCTCTCAGATCACACACAGCCAAGACCGTGAGAACTTCTAGTGGCACAGAGATGGTAAAGAGGCCCCCTTACTGTCTGTGTTATTCCTATTCTTTGGACAAGTAGTTGCGCTTGTTTAACACAGGCTCGAAGTATGTACCTGTAAGACATTTACTAGTCCTGATTTTTCAAAGTTCTGACTGCCTTGAGTTGTGTGGGAGAAGAAAGGTCAAAAATGCCACCTGGTCTGTGTGGAAGTGGCCCTGGATGATAAAGTTCCTACCTCAGTGAGAAATCTACTGTGAAATGAGGGAAGAACAGTGTCTTTAATGATATTTATGCTTCTCCTCAGGTTCCTTAGATCATGTCCATGGTAGAACCGAGAGCCTCAGCAGTGAAGATATGGTGCCAAGCAGAGAGGCACCAGCCTTGCTCCGAGACACCTATCCCTTTCACTCCGCTTCTGCCATCTTAAGCCTTAGCAGCAGGCATGAGTCCTCCTCCCACAGGAATGGTTTGATCTCTTATGATATACCTCAGAAGAGTATTCCATCCCAGTCTTACACAGGCAGGCAACGGTCTGCTTCACCTGGTAGTGAGATGGTAACTTTGGAAGAGTTCTTGGAAGAGAGCAACAGGCTGTCCCCACCAAGTGTAAGTAAACAGAGCTAGATAGCCCATCTCAGATGTCAAAAAACTGTTCAAAGCTGATTCAGGGGGATGAGGGCATAGGGAAACAAGGAAAGACAAGATGATCCTTGTTCATAGTGTGGAACTTGCAGAGAACTATCAAATCTTGCAAAATGAATTAACTTTCACACCGCACTCTGCTAATTTATTTTGGTGTATCAGCTATGGCAAGTCAGGCAGGTAATTTACTGCAAGTACTGTGTCTTGGACTGCTGGGGCTTTTTAATATCAAACACTTGTGGTCAAGGTTTCGTATTATATCATTAGTTCTCAGTTCCAGGTATTTTTATTTGTGAACTGATAAGTTTTCTGTGTAATTTTCAGCTGCTAACTCTGTAATTAGAAATGAAACCTAACAGTAGTTTTCAATTGAAGTGCAAATTATGCAGTTGTTAAAACCATCTCCTAATCTGAAAATACCATCAGTGCATTTGAGAGAGAATATTTTTCTTGCCGAAGGAAGTTCTCGATGCTTTCACCATGCTGCGTGTTTGTGTGCTGACTGGCACTGTTCTGGTGGTTCAATGACTGCAAGAATATGCCGCACGCTGAAGTGCTTTGTCAGAACTGAAATGTTTGTTTTCTAGACAGCATTTGTCTTTTACTGCTCAGACATGCTGTACAGTAGTGAGGCGGTGCAGTATCAAGCATGTTAATATCTTAAGAACAATTCACTGATACTGTAAGTGAACAGATGTTTCTGTTTCATGAATGCCTTGGTAACCGTATTGAAATCAACAGAGCTGTACCATGTTATGGCATCAGTAAATTCTGGTCCTTGAATTTTCAGAGCAATATTTACATATACCTCCTATTCCCTCATTATCTTAAATACAATTCTTAGCTTTTAGAGATGTTTAAAATTTGATTTTTTTTTTGTCTGTAACTACCTGACCATGTCTCTATTTTCATTCTTTCTGTCATCCTTGTTCCTTTTCAGCGTCGGCGCAGTTTAAATGAGAGTGAAATGATTTCATTGCACCAATTTCTGTTAGAAGCTGATGCACTGTATCCCTCTTGCTACTCCCTATGTCCTTCCCTCCATCAGGAACCTTCGCAGTCACTCGAATCGGTCCTCAGTCATTCATGTCCCGACAGCGTGAGGCACAGAACAGGCAGGGGAAGTAGGAGATCTACTTCACTGTATATCCCCAGGGTATCCATTGTTCTTGCTATGAAGGCAACAGCTCCCAACTTACCACAGCTTTTGCTAGCATATTAATACGTATAGAAGCATACTGTAACTCTTAGCTGTTATTTTAAAGGCTGCCAGATCACTTGCATTAAGTGCTCATAAAGTATTTCCAGTTCTTGTTCATAAACATGCGTGTTTTTGGAGGACTAGTCATTCTGTAATGTTAATGTGCGTAACAGAAGTTTAAAATGAAGTTAAAAATAACCCTAACACTTTAACATTTAGTTGAGCATAGAAATCTTCCCGCTGCACTATTACCATTGATGGTGTTCACTTCTAGCAAATGAGTTTTGTGACTGGAAGAAACGTTTGGAACGCTAATGAAATGAATATGTTATATTAAGCTTTAACATACTCCCTAGAGAATAGTAAAGAAATAAATTCCATGAGCTTGTTTCAGCACGTTTTTCGTGAAGATAGCATGTCCCTTAACTGTTCTGAGCATGCCTCGTACTAATAGTCCAATGGCAGCTGATGAAATGTCACCATTTTTGGCATGGACCACACCCATGAAATATTCATTGTATGTTTTCTTTTACTGCCAGGTTAATTGTCTGACTTGAAATTTGCAAGTTAATTGTGGGCAAGCAATAATTTCTCCATTTTTGTAATGATTTTTTTGTACATTTCATTGTATTGTACACGCAGCTTTTAACATACATAGATACTGACGGGAGAAGTGAGGGGAATCAATGGAGAAGCAATGAAACTTTCTTGTAATGCTAGCACATGTCCCCAAGGTATTCTGTCCTGTTATATCCCTGAAGTTACAGTAGGGTGTTATCCAGATGAACTGTGTTCTGGAAGATGACAGACCATCATTGATATCTGCTGATACCAATGCCTGTCATTAATATGACATTGATGTTACGGTGACAGTGGCTGATGTGAAAGAAAGCAAAAGAGCTGCTGCTCAGGTTGCAAGTGAGATGAATTTTTCTAAGTTTGAGACAATTAATCTGGCAAACAAGGCTGTCATGATCTAATTATGATGTGCATGTTACTCCTTGATTTGGATTTATACCCATTGTAAACATTTATATCTTCTGTTCCCCACTTCAAATATAAAATCTATGGTTGTATTTGGGTTGAATTAAGTGGGAAGGAAGATTATCTGAACACAAAGCTCTACATGATTCTTTAAACAAAAAGTGTTGTCATTAATGTGGCATGTGCATATTTTCTCACACCAGGACACCTCCAGTAACAGAGATGACTTGCTCGGCGATTATTTTAGGAAAGCAAATGAGCCTTCAGCTACTGGGAACCTGCTGGTTCAGCCATCCAGAAAGGAAGCTGCTAAGATGCCCCCTAGTCTTGTTGCTCCAACTGTAAAGATGACCATCGCCAATGAAGAAGGAAGAATGGCTAAGCCTGGAAACTACATGAAGCCAAACCTCAGACAAGTCGAACCTGAGCCTCTGGCAAACCCACAGGGGTCCCTTAAGCTTTCTCACACGCCACAGCACCAGCCCGCCAGTGGGATGCGGCAGATGGCACAGCCTCAGCAACCTGGAACCACGAGCAGGAGGAGTACATCACTGAGCAGGGCATTTAGCTTAGCCTCTGCAGACCTCCTCAGAGCCACTGGCCCGGAGACGTACAGGCAGGAGAGCCCTCAGAAGTCAGCAGCAGACCTGCGTGGGGGCAAGGATGCTGTCAGTCAGACTGCTAGGGCTTCTGCGCCAATGAGCTCCCAGGCAACCTTAAGAGAGAGGCCACAGTCTGCAAAGGTGGCAGGTTCCTTGCAAGGTGTCGATTCCCGCTGTTGGCAGCTTGATGCAAGGCGCCTTTCCCTGGCCTCACCAAAAGATGAGAGGCTGCTCTCCTTCCATCAGTTCTCTGCCTCACCCACTGCATCCACCAGCAGTCTGAACGTGCAGCAACAGGAGCGTGTGAACCCTGGGCAACACTACTCACCCGCATCACACACTCCCTCTAAAGTCAAACCCAAGCCAGCCCCTCGTACTGGGGAGGTGGCCACAGTGGCCCCTGCCAGAGCTGTTTCCAGCAGCACTGAGGGAAATATTTCCCTAGGGCAAGGCCAGGGCGATGCCCTACTTACCAAGTGCCAGGGTAAGCTGCCAGAAGGCGGCGCTGGGACTATGGAGGAGCCCATGAGAGGAAGCAGCTCTGACAGCACTCCCGGGTCTCCAGATTCCCAGGGGGATCAGCAGACGGTTTGGTATGAGTATGGGTGTGTGTAACCCATGGATGCAGCTAGTAGTATGTGTGTTTGGCATTGCTGATGTCCAGGCAGCATTTGTCTAGACACTGTGCCAGGTCTTAGAGGCATCACCTGCATGCTGCTCTGGGTGTTCTCTGGGTGCTGTTTTCTAGTTGGACAAAGTATGATTAAGAGAAACGAGAAAAACTCCAGCCCTTCTTTTGACACTGTTGTGCCTAAAACAAAGTGGAAGCCTGACCTAATCTCACAGCAGGCTTGGCACCTGATTCTCACAGGTGCTGAGCATTCCCCACTCCAGGAGAAGCTTAGCAGGGTCCTCTGTCATTGCTGCACTGTGCACCCCTTCTACCTGCATTAAAGAAGAGTTTCACAGGTCATGTGAGTGTGCTGAACCCAGACCCACCATTGATAAATAACTTAACCATACTGAAAAGGTCATGTAAAAGCCAAACTTCTCCCCCAAAGACAGAACCAGACACTTGGCTTAAGTAGCTTAAAGAGAAAGCTGAAGAGCAAAAGTGTGTGGCTTTAGCCATGGATCTGTTAAAATCAATTGTTCTTGCCACAGCCACATCTTATAGAAGTAATGTGTAGACTTCAAGGGTCACATCTTAATCTTCCCCACTGGGACTGTGTAAATGCAGAGAGGCCAGTGTAATTACCCCACTGCCTTCACTATAGCTGCAGCTCAGTAGATCCTTGACTCTGCAAGCCAAGTGGTGCTGCATTTTGAAACTTTTGTCTTTTATACAAACACTGGAACTAATGCAGTCTTTCAGGGGAGATGCCATTTCAATTGCAAAGGTGGCATCTCATGTACAAAAGTGTCTTGTAAGTATGTATATAAGAAGCTCAAGTATTGTATAAGAATGCTGTGTAAATTGTATTATTACATCCTTGTGTGCATGACGGCCCACATCCTAAGTGATATGTGGGATTTTGATTCTTAGAAATCCTTGTTTGTGTCTCCAAGAACTTTGCTCAGTATAGAAAGCAAAATAATTTTGTATACATGTGAGAGAAATATACTTTAAAAAAATCTATTTATGTGCAAAGAAATTCCTTGTATGTTTCTGTCCAGTGTCATCAGCTGCTTATGTATATATGATCAAATGCGTATCTTTAATTCTATTTCATGTTTGTAAAGCTGTTTTTCTTGCAATAGACTAAATCCTTAAAAAAATACTTGTTTTGCTGGTTCTGATTTAATCTAGTAAAAGCTAAAACTGATTCAGCTGAGGATGTTTTTGTTATCTAGTATGTAGTAAACCCATTCTGGAAACTACAAAATTGTTTATAATAAAGATTAAAATAAAACAGATGGATGTTGTACTTTTTTTTTTTTCTTCGGGGGGGGGGGAAACAACCCACGATTCATGGTGCTGGATGGAGATCTGTCTGCAATAGCTTTGTGTAAGCCTCAGTATTGATTGGCATCTCGGTGTGGCAGGGTTGTATGTGTTTTTATAATGTTGCCACAAAAGATGTATCAGAAATCTTTCCATTTGATTGTAACCTTCTTACTGAAGACTTCAGGAGGATTGATCATGCAAATTAAGTGACTTCTAGGTCACCGTAGAATCAGACTGTTAGATTTTGTTTCTCTGACCGCTTCAGACAATGCTAAGCATGCTGTCAATTTTGACCAAGTTTGCATTTTGTACAGTCTGTTTTGTGCTTATTTCTCAGGATGCCTTACAAAAGTGAGAAATTATTCATCTTTGAACGTGAAGAGAATGGCAAAAGGAAATTTCTGCCTTCTCTGCTATTTTAATTGTAAACCATAGTTTTGCAATAATTTTTAAATTATGTGCTATACAGCAATTTTAGAACATACTGAGTGTTTTTGGTAAATTAAAGTTCTTCCAGAAATTCCCTCTCAACATTGATTCTTGGCCAGATCACTAAAGGTGAAAGACTGGTGTTTCTCCCTTGCTTCAGCTCCTTTTTGGAGGCATATGCTCGATTGCTCTGCAGGCTGGACTGCTGAGGAATTGATCTGTGAGTTTTCAGTTACTGTAGATCTGCTTTTGCTATAAATACCAGCACAGTCACTTACACCTTAGTTGTAATTTTCTGAGTTATTTACAATTATTTACTTTCTCAGTTCTAGTGAGTTTGAATAAAAATGTACTTAATACTTACATAGTACCTTTCAAGTATGGGATAATTTTAAATACAGACGTTATAACATGGAACAACTATTGAAGCACACGATCCTGCAGCACTTGGGCCTTCCTGAGAACAGTAAGGAAAATTTTGGTATAGGTACCTGTCCTGCCGCAGCAGGTGCAGTCATTTTGCAGTCTGCTCAATTCATTAATTGTTTTCAACTCTTCTTTGATAGACACAGTGGCTCCCAGGTAAGAGCCACCATCAGGTAAGAAATGGGGTGGGAGGGAAAACAAAGCCTGCCCGCAGCTAAGATGCTGCTACTCTTTGCCTTTCTGAGGTGCCCAGAGCAGTCATCGGTAGGATAAATGGATGTTTCTGCGTGTCAAAGCTAACATGGGAGAGAAGTCAGTCAGTTGTGTTTAGAGAGAGTAATCGGCAAATCCGCCCACCTTTGTGCCAGTGGAGCTGGGCAGGTAGAGCTGCTGTGAGGTGCCGGCTTGCGTGAGGTGGCAGGAGCTGCCGGGAGAGGTTTTTCTGTGAGGGAAAAGTGGAGCTGCGATGAAATAGTGGCTGTTTCAATTTGCACAACTTCAAAGGCTACTGAGACCCGCCACGCATGGGCAGGCGGCTGGGCCCAGCCATTGGGAGTGCCGGCAGCAAGCTGGTGAGCCGCCGGCTGCAGCCGTGCACTGGTATGTGTTGAGCCCCAGGGAAAAGGGACCTCTCTGTAGGAGCCCTAGGCTTCAGCACGTGGGCTTTTCCCAGCTCTGCGTGGCAAATGGCTGTAGGATGCTGATACTTCCTGACACGGGGGGAAGCGCGTGCTCTCGGAAGATTGCTAATTAATGTGTGCTAAATAGTGATGTTCTGGACGTAACGCTTCAAGTAATGTTCAATAATGGAGTGCCTCAGTTTCTATACATGGCTCATTAATTCTCTAGATCATTTTTTCTATTAAAGAACAGATTTTTGAAGGGGATCCCATCCCAAGAAGGCAGCTAAGTAGCCGATGGCTTTCTGAGAAAGCCAAGGGGCTGTGCCTTTGGCAACACCCTCTCCCTGCAGCGTGCTCACACTGTAAAGTCAGTGAAGCTGTTTAATGTGAGGAAACAAATTTTGCTTAAAATTGCACGTACTGCATGACAATGGTATTTGCTTGAAGTAAAAGAAATGGCTGCCGTGGAAATTGCTTCTAGGGAGTTGCATGCTCTGCAGCGACAGAGTATCATCTCCTTACCAAGAAATCTGAAGCCCGGGTCCTTTACAGAGACACCTTGTCGTGGAAACCTTTTTCCTATTAGATATTCTTCAGCTGTTCCTCAAACTTGGGAGCTGATTATGAAGTGAACAGACCTTTTCTGATTTCAGTTAATTGAGTTCAGAACATAAAATCTTCAGAAGAAGAATTAAAAAATAGAATTTACTTTTTTCTGTAATGAGGGAAGTCCCAAGTGTTAAGTGCATTGTAAAAATGGCTAGTAGCTGGCTTAGGAAAATGACGCATCAAGGAACACCATGTGTTTGGAAATTACTTCTGATCATCCAGATGTTTGGGGGCATATTAGAAGTTCAGCCAAAGGTAAATGACTTTAAGACAGAACATGGAAGAAATGCTCCAGAAATCGTTAGTTCATGTGAAATGACTACAACCTGGATGTTAAATGAATGTAAAGAGATTAACACCTTTTTTTTTTTTTTTTGGTTAAACATGAACCTAGCTGTGCTGAGAGCATTTGAATTGTGGGTTTGCATTTTTAGATGAAGGTGGGGGGATCAGTTGTGGTAAGCTTCACCAAAAAATTTAATTCTAACAGCTGCTTCTCTGCCCATCAGAGTCGTGGAATATCAGATCCTGGCAGCACTGGAGATGTTCAAGGCAAGGTGGAAAACTTGGGAATGTTTTTACAAATCGCCAGTACCAGGCAGAATTAACCTGACCTAACAGTGCAGAGTGAAACTAGAAATAACAAATGAAATTATCGTTATGAAGTGTTGCTAGACTGGAGAAATAGACTGGGCCATGAAGATCTATCTTGAAAGCTGGTATAAGAAGCTGCCATAAGAACTAAGAGAGAATGGCATCAGGTGGAAAGTGGTGGAAAAAATTATGATTTAAGAGAGTTCTGGCAGAAGTTTAAGGTGACTGGGGGAAGCTATGGCAAGTTTTGTGAAACTAAGTAGTGTTTTTCCAGTCACAAGGTTTTCTTCAAAAGTATGAAGAGAACAGTAGACAACAGAGAGCTGCTGTTTAAAAGCTTCTCAAATGGGAAAGTCCTTAAAAGGCTAACTTGGGTCCTAAAGACAGTGAAATGTGAGTTGATGAAGTGTGACACAAAGTTGAGGTTAGTTCAGATTTGGAGGATTGTGAAAAATCCCATTAAAGAGTAACATGGGTGAGTGGGCAACCCAGTGGCAGACTACCTGTGCTTGCTCCTGCTGA
>NW_008824356.1:13134258-13151103 GCF_000699105.1 Pygoscelis adeliae | reverse complement strand
GGAGCGAAATTGGGTTTTACTGAGAACAGGACAATGAAAATACGGTTATTCCACAGAAACTAGGAACCTAAAGCATGCCCAAAACGAAATAGAGAATGCCATGGAAACTAATGTCAGCTCTCTATCATTCCCAGATGCTGTTCTGATCAGCTCTAGTTAAAATACTTGCATGTTTTTAACCAAAGATTATCATAACTGAGGAATATGTAGCTCTGATGGTGAGGCTATGCCAAAGGACGTAATGTGTGTGTGGTGCATACCAGAATGAGGAAGAGCAATGCATCTAAACATCAGCATTAGCCTGTGAAAAGCACGCATTGCACAAAGGGAAAACAGAAGGAGCCTAGCTCCCTCTTCAGTGAGTGATACCCTATGGTGTGATCTGAAAGTCATGCTGAAGGAGAGAGTGCTTAGGAAAGGAAAAATTAAGCAATTGGTGAGACTCATTGCACCAGCCTCTTAGGGAATCAAATAGATTAATATGATATCATAGTGGTTTAATGTTTTTGATTTATGGCATGAGAGTTTCTGGGAGAGCTAAACAGGCTCTGCTTTAAGAAAGTATAATCAGGTAAAATATATGGGGGTCCCCCTCCTCCCCAACATCAGGTGCTGGCTGCTGTCAGATTCAGGATGGAGCTGGGCTGCTGCACTAGAAACAGTGAGCACCTTCTCCATGTGAAAATCCCTGAAACTTGTAAGTCAAAGACCACCTCGCTCACTTTTCCAGTAGTTGGCGTGCTCTGAAAGTGTGAGACACATTAATGGCAAGTAAAGCACAGTTTGTGTTTGGGCACACACTGCTAAGGAGGAACGTGAGAGTTTGAGAAGGATATTCCAGCTGGAGAAGCACAACTCCCCAGTGGACTGCTAAGGCATCTCTAGAGACTTGCATTGGAGGGAAGAGGGAGTTTTCTGCAAGACGTAAGTGGAGAAAGTATGTCTGTGAAGGACCAAAGTGAGCATTTTGTAGTGCTTCTAGTCGGATTGTTTTACCATTCAGCACGGTATTTTGAATGTTATGGGATGTGGAAGTCTATGTTCCCTTGCTGCTTTAAATATCTCTGACCAGAACTGTCCCGTTCTTGTTAAACCCATGGAAAATGCTTCCCTGCACCTTTGCAAGAGGATTTTTTTCTCTAGTTATCCAAAACTTGGAATCTGTATGTGTGTGCGCTGTGAGCACATAAAATACCTAATCCATGGATGTGTGTTTCAGAGCTGCTGGTTACCTGGGGATGTTCAGCTGCAGCATCTCAGCCTTCTACAGAAATGGAAAACTCCCAATCAGTTTGAGAGTGCTCCTGTAGGATCCTTTTGGCTATTTGTGAATGAAAGTAGAAGAAATACTGAGAATCAGGGAAATGACTGCGACGTGAAAATTTCGGGAACTTTTTTTTTTAGAACTGCAATCCTCTGAACAAGGATTGCTTGCTCATAGCAGTGCAAAAGCCTGTCAGAGTTCAAGGAGCATCTGGATAATGCTCTTTGTCATATGGTTTAGTGTTACGTAGTCCTGCGAGGAGCAGGGAGTTGGACTTGATATCCTTATGGATCCCTTCCAACGCGAGTTATTCTGTGATTCTGTGAAAAGGTAAATGGAGACAACAGGCAGGCGCAAGCTGTGTGGGATAGACCTTGTATCGATTTAATTGGGATTTAACTAGAATTAAGCTAAGGTTGGTAACCTTCCATTTCCTCAGTCTCTTGAGCTTGCTCACGGCTTTACTGGTCCATAAGTAAATGAGACAAAGGGGTAGAATGCTTTAGAGAGCTGTATTAGCAGCATTGTGTAAGCAGGACGACTGTACAGCTTATGTACTCCATTTCCATTAGACCTCCCAGCTATCTGGTAAAGTTATTCCTCTTCCATGTAGACTAGTTTTAGGCCAGTTATGGCACAAAAGGTTTAAATCAGCATCCAATGAAGGCACCAGTATGTACACTCCAGAATGCAGCTTTGGTACCTTCATTGACACAAGGATCTCTCTGCTGTTGCGGCTTTCTCTTACTTATATTTCCACATAGTAGTATCTTGCTCCTGGACAGCTAAGGCTTAAAGGAGGTGGGTAATGTATGTTTGATGGGGTACAGTATATTTTTAATGTTTCGGTATGCCCTTAAAACCACTTCTTCCAAGAACAGTCACATGGTGTGTTAGCAGAAAACTCTTTGTGTGAAATCTGCAAAGGAGCCTTCTTGCTAGATCCTGTCCTACAGCTCAGCGCAACTAGCTACCACAGTCTGGCCAAGCCCACCTTATCTCCAGCAGCTTTCTTTCCTTCATGACTTCTCCTCTCCAGCACTAGAGACCTTTCTGTTCTTCAACCCAGAGTGTCATCTTTAACTATTTCCTACCCTTGAGTTCACTTTTTGTACCCTGTTTCCCTCCAGGTCTAGTTCCAGCTTTTTCTACTCTTTCCATGCCCACTTCCATTGCTAAAGGTTTTAGTCATCGACCAGCCAGCTCTCACCTTTTTGCCATTTCTTCTTGCTGTCATCATCTCTTCGGACCTCTCCGTCCCTGCCAGACTCTGTTACACAGTCACATTCTCAAGTCTTGAGGTCAGTTTGTAGTCCTGATCTCAGTATCTCTTCTCGGTGCTTTCTGATGCTTCTTTATCTCTTTATCTACTGTTGTCTCAAACATTTCCCACTCTCCCTTGCCTTATCCTTGCTCATTCTGCTCGAACATTTTGCTCAAATACACCAGTGCCATCAGTTCAAGGCACCTTTCCTCCCTCACATCCCACCATAGTGTGCACTCTGGTCATCGTCTTCTCATCATGTCTCTTCCCCACATCCTCCTTTAGCTCATTTGTATTGCTTCATTTTGCTCTGCGTTGGTGCCAAGTGATGGCCAAGCCTTGAGGCAGGAAATACACCACGTGCTATAAACCACTGTGTGTATTTGTGGTGCAGAAGATGCACATTCGCATGAAGTCTAGAGCCAGTCTTGTTTTCAAGTTATTATACATCTCAGTTATTGAGATGTCTTTCAAACATTTATTCATCACAATTGTCCTGGTTTCGGCAGGGATAGAGTTAATTTCCTTCCTAGTAGCTGGTACAGTGCTGTGTTTTGGATTTAGGGTGAGAACAATGTTGATAACACACCGATGTTTTAGTTGTTGCTAGGTAATGCTTACACTAGCCAAGGACTTTCTAGTTTTCCATGCTCTACCGACTGAGAAGGCTGGAGGTGCACAAGAAGCTGGGAGGGGGCACAGCCAAACTGGCCAAAGGGACATTCCATACCATGTGACGCCATGCTCAGTACATAAACTGGGGGAAGCTGGCCGGGGGGGCCGCTGCTCGGGGACTGGCTGGGCATCGGTCGGCGGGTGGTGAGCAATTGCACTGTGCATCACTTGCTTTGAGTATTATTATTATTATTATCATATTATTATCATTATCATTTTATTTCAATTATTAAACTGTTTTTATCTCAACCCACGAGTTTTTCTCACTTGTGCTTTTCCAATTCTCTCCCCTATCCCACCGGGGCGGGGGGGGGGGGGGAGCGAGCGGCTGCGTAGGGCTTAGTTGCCGACTGAGGTTAAACCACAACAACAATAAATACAGAATTCTACTATCTGTAGCAGGATTTTCATGCAAGATCTTATAACAATTTCTAAGCTTGCTTGTTGTACATTTTAGGACCAGGAGATACCTTTGATGGTTAAAGTTCTGTAAGAATTTGTTCACCCTTAAAAATACTAATAGGATGATAGGTGCATTTAAGAAGGTCTACATCACTTTTTGCATATTGAGGCAATATTGTTTCTATTTAGTCTTAAGTATTTTTAACCATATGAGTTTCCACATCATTTTCATTGTTTTAGAATTTCCTTCCTTGCTTATTTTGGCTTCTTTAATTGAAAAAAACTCAAATTCCTGAAGCCCAGTCCTATTACCCACATGCAGCTCCCGTGAACACAGATCCTTTTCCTTGTTTACTTAACCAGCCGTGTCAATGGTAAGAGTCCCATTTGGCAGATCCTGAATTCCCTTCAGTCTCCCACCCTGTCCTATATGAACACGTGCTTGTTTTCTTCCTATGTGATCAGGCAAAGGAATGAAAACAGATACTAACAAGACTTTATTGGATAAATTTCACCCACATAAGGTTTTGTAACTAAAATCAAAAGAAATGTTCCCTTCATGTGTTAAATTCTAGCAGGTTATATCTGTTTAACAGACAGTGTTTATCAGAAAAAGGAGAGTATACTTACAAGTGAATCTAAAAATGAAAGTGGGAAGAAAAGCAAAAAGTGAACTAACTCAGTAACCCTAGTCTGCTGTTTTTAGCACGATGTCTTTGTAGCAATGAGTCGTGGTTTAACCTCAGCCGGCAACTGAGCACCACACAGCTGCTCGCTCACTCTACGCCCCCCCCGGTGGGATGGGGGAGAGAATCGGAAAAGTAAAAGTGAAGGAAACTCGTGGGTTGAGATAAGAACAGTTTAATAATTGAAATAAAATAAAATAGTAATAATAATAACATAATACACAAAGCAAGTGATGCACAGTACAATTGCACCCTCCCCCCTGCCCGAGCCCCAGCCAGTCCCCGAGCAGCGGCCCCCCCGGCCAGCTTCCCCCAGTTTATGTACTGAGCATGACGTCACATGGTATGGAATGTCCCTTTGGCCAGTTTGGGTCAGCTGTCCTGGCTGTGCCCCCTCCCAGCTCCTTGTGCACCTCCAGCCTTCTCAGTCGGTAGAGCATGGGAAGCTGAAAAGTCCTTGACTAGTGTTAAGCACTACCTAGCAACAACTGAAACATCGGTGTGTGATCATTATTCTCATCCTAGATCCAAAACACAGCACTGTACCAGCTAGTAGGAAGAAAATTAACTCTATTGCAGCCAAAACCAGGACACAATGTTTTATGGGAAATGCCAGTATCTAGAGAACTATGTACATTCATACTTTGACTGACCATCTACTGCAGTTACTGAAGACCAGGGACTTTTCTGTCCTTGAAATATTAGTTCAAGGGCATTTAGGCCCCATCTTCCCCACTGCATTGGGGCACTGGTGTACGGACCACCTTATGACCATGGTTCTTCTCAAACTAAAATTCCCAGATCCATACTAATAGGGGGAAGAACAGCAGCACAGGAGTTCAAGTCCACATGTCTATCCATCCTGAAGAACTCCAGTGACCTGTGACCAAACTTCTTTTCCATACCTGAATGGAAGTTCACGCATGCATTCATAGTGGGTCCAGCTGGTTACTCCCAACACATCCACAATCATCCATGGGCCCTTCACACAACCGGTAGTTGCAAGGCCACACATCAAAGCCAATGTTTCTTTAGTGGCATAATAGCTGGGGAAAGAATGAATTCAGTCTGTTGTTCTGCAGATAGCAAGAACAGAGATATTCTAGCCTGCACTCTGGAGTAGCTGTGATGACTGCAAATGATTTCACTGCCCCTGCCTCCTAGATTTTGACAAAACTGTTTATTCATTCTGATAATCTTTGCATAGAAATTCCTGCATTCTCAACTTTCTTTGTGTCTGTGTCTTTGCGTTGTTCAGTACTGTGAATAGAAACAGGCAGAGCTCCTGGATGGCTGTGTAATATTCATATCACCTCACTCTTCACTCTGTAAGAGTGAGGCCTTTCTCCCTTTATAGGCAGAGGGGACAACCAGGTACCTGCAGCTGTCCCACAGGGGCTCACTCTAGGACAAGCCAACTCACCCTTTACAGGTCCTTAATCCTCTGAAGACAACAACTGCTAATCCACATGTAGACATCGTACAGTATTAGTAGGGCCCCAAGTTCAGCCACATGAAGCCTATTTCTAGTGTGTGAAACGAAGTCTCTGTGTTGAATGTTTGCAGTCTAGGTGCAAAAGATGGTTAAATCATGCTCTCAGTGTAAATGAAACATTCCCTGTCTTGGGAAGAAACTAGAGAGGTATATGTTATCTGGCAAAAAAACCCCTCTGTGGGGATGGCTTGCAGTCCACATCTAGTTTATTGAGTCTTTGTTGCCCCTCCAGGTTTCTTCCTCTGCTGAAGTGGGCAGAAGCAGGAAATTATGAGCACTTCTGAATTTACATGTTGAAGGACCTTGGGAAACAGCAGTATGGTGAGGACAGAGAGAGAATTTCCTGCTGGTTACAAGGTGTGAATACATTCCTGTGACGAGCTGAGATGGTCTCAGCCTGTGTCACCATGCTGAGCTTCAATTTGTGACAGAAGATTCCTAGTTTTTCGGAGTTCCCAAAGGTGTTGCCAATCTTTTTTCCACCTTCCAGAAAGTTGCTGCTGAAGGTGCTAATTGAGAGCCAGTTTAGTAACCTCTGAGCTGGGAGAGAGTTTACACCTGCTGAAGGACACTCTCACAGGAAGGATCCCTGAAAAGCGGTAAGGTAAGTTGAATTATGAACGCATCAGTACCCCAAGCTAAATTACCTGGCCCCAGATTGCGTTTCTAGCCCTGCAGAGCCTGGCTGATACCCGGCCAGAGTTGTGCTAGCCAATGTGAGATAGAGCTGAGGCACTAACCCACCAAGTCAGCCAAAAGGTGCTGCCCACTGGCAGCGGAGGCTGCGAAAGGGGTCCCATGCATGTCCTGACTCTGTCTCTTCCTCTGTGGGGCACGATGGTGAATGGGATAAAAGTCTGGTAAACAGACACTATTAGCAGAAATGGAAGTCTTTAATTAAGGATTGGGTACATCTTCAGATATGCACCATTTGAAGAACGGAAGCTCCCAAATAGCCAGCGTTGCACATGAGAGGCCTCAGGAGGATTAATCAGGGTGCTGCTTGGAGGTGACCCCAGCCACAGGCCTCGCATATTGTCATGGTATCAGTGGCATTTCTCCAGGACAGTGCTTTTCATTGGTGCTGGCTTTGTCAAAGCCCTGTCGTGCTGCCGGCAGAGCACTGTTGCACATGGTGCTCTGCTTAGCGAGCACTTTGGCTCTTCTCCTTTCTTTGCTTTCTTGGGGGATACGAGCTTGGTGCTTTTCGGTTGGCTTGGAAGACGGAGCTGAGCTGTAGGTCTTGTGCTCTGTCTGGGGGAATGGGAGCCCTGCAGGCTCCGAAGGGAAGCTGGGAAATCCCATGAAGCCAGACATTGAGAGGGAGGAAAGCAGGTCTAACCTGACAGCTGCCAGCACAGCGGCAAGGGGAGAGACCTGAAGTTTCTTCTGGAGGTAGAGGTGTGGCCTGGGTGATTGCGCTTGTTTGTGAGATGTGTGTTAAGCAATGGCATTTTCCACTGGGAACTCTTGAAGCTGAGCTCACCACTTGGGGCACATTCTGGGCATAAATTCTAGGACACTGGTCCACGCATCTTCCCAAAGCACCTGGAGTGCAAATCTGAGGACTGCACATGTGCCCTGCAGAGTGAAAACTGCGACCTGTGGAAAAGGTTAAAAATAACACATGATGCAGTGCAGACTGGGACAAAAACAGAAACCAGAGAAAATAGGAGGAGGACAGATAGATAAAGCAAGATGCCTGGGCTACAGTGAAATCTGCAGCGGTGTTCCATCTTGCACTGGCAGCTGAAACAAGTGAATTCTTGCGCTGCATAGCCACCCCTCAGTGCAGTGTAAGAGCTGGACCTGCAAGGGCTCTAGAGATAGTACCAGGACAGAAGGAAGAGCAGTAGCACATCCTCGTTTCTCAGCTACACAAAATGGGAATGTGTGTGTGGATTATCACTGCAAAAGAGAGAGAGAGGTTATTTATTTTCTTCTTATCCTCACAAAAATAGGTGCTTGAAAGGATTTAAATCAAACTTCCATAGGAAAATTGACCCTTAAAGGTAAAACATAGATCAAGTAATGGGAAGTAAATGGAGCCAACACTGCCAGAAATGGCCTCTGCTGGAATATGCTTAGAGAGGGATGCTGATGACTGGAAATGAGACCAACGTGAGTGAGCAGAGGTCTGGAAAACATGGTCTGTGAAGAAGACTGAAAAAATGGGGTAGTTTAGTCTACAAAAGAAAAGTCTAAGAAAGACAGCATGCCTAGTCCTCAGACGTTTAAATGATTAACATGGAGAAAGGTAGCAATAGACTGTTTTTCATGTCCATTCACAGAAGGACAAGAAGAAATTAAATGAATTAGAAACATGGAAGATTAAGATTTTGATATTAGTGCAAGCTTTTTAAAAATAAGCCTAGCCAGGGGATGGAGACATGGCCAGAGGAGAGGCAGAATCTTCCTCAATGGCAATTTAAGAGAAGAAGCTGAAGGTCTGGAGGAGGTAGTCTAACTTTCCTTATTGGGTGTCGTGGTTTAACCTCAGTCGGCAACTAAGCCCCCCGCAGCCACTCGCTCACTCCCCCCCCCCTGCCCCGGTGGGATGGGGGAGAGATTGGAAAAGCACAAGTGAGAAAAACTCGTGGGTTGAGATAAAAACAGTTTAATAATTGAAATAAAATAATAATAATAATAATAATATGATAATAATAATAATACTCAAAGCAAGTGATGCACAGTGCAATTGCTCACCACCCACCGACCGATGCCCAGCCAGTCCCCGAGCAGCGGCCCCCCCCGGCCAGCTTCCCCCAGTTTATGTACTGAGCATGACATCACATGGTATGGAATGTCCCTTTGGCCAGTTTGGCTGTGCCCCCTCCCAGCTTCTTGTGCACCTCCAGCCTTCTCAGTCGGTAGAGCATGGAAAACTAGAAAGTCCTTGGCTAGTGTAAGCATTACCTAGCAACAACTAAAACATCGGTGCCTTATCAACATTATTCCCATCCTAAATCCAAAACACAGCACTGTACCAGCTACTAGGAAGAAAATTAACTCTATCCCTGCTGAAATCAGGACGCTGGGCCTCAGAGTAAGGAGATGCTCTAGATGACCTCCTTCCTGCTGCATTTCTGTGGCATCTGTGACATTTATAGCACCAGTTTAGTTCCATTCTTTTTGAAGCTTGCTGCTTCTGGTTGTGACACATGCAAGCCAGGAGCTATTCAATTCAGTGGAGTTACTTAATCAGCACACACATTAAATTGATTTGACCAAAGTGAGTGAAAAGTAAGAATTGCCACTTGCACCAAATAATAGCTATTTGTCAGCTTTAATAGCTGCTGTATAATTCATGGAGATAAAAGGCTACAAAATCTGTCATTTCTTTTCATCTTTAGAGTTTTAAGTACGTCCCAACATGCAGTTGCTGAGTGTGTGTGATGGAGGCTGTGGTCTGCAACAGATACTCTTCTTCCCCCTTGGAAGTGACGAAGGGGGGGTGACCCAAGCACCAAATCCCTTTATTTTAGCGACCTGCTTTACAGCATCTGCATGCCGAGACAAGCCAAATAGAATGGCTAGATGAAAGAAAAGCAAACCAGGATTTTTCTGGAGTTTATTTTACTCTGTAATTTTTTGAAAAGGAGGTTTGTGGAAGTTACTGGTTTTGCTCCACTTGCAAGGCCGGATTTACCAGCTGCGTGGATCAAGTGCTGTCTTTTTAGCGCACTCTGATAGACATATATTATGTCTGATGACCAAGGCTCTGGCTCTGCTTTCTAGATATTCTGGTCACCTGTATCTAACACCTGTCTAACACGTCTTTGAGCATGTTGGCTGTTCAGCATGACAGAGAATTGCAGCCAAGGTGGGAACTGGGAAAGAGATACTGCCCACGATGTTACTTCCACCGGTGTCTCTGCTTTCCTTGGCACCCAAAGGGGTAATTGCTGTCTGTGGGTTTTCTCAGGACTTGTTCCCCATCTGCAGCTTGGACCCTGCAGGAGGTGGAAATGCTTTCCCTGCAGCTGCCAATGAGAGCTGGATATCAAAGTGATCTCCGCCCCTGGCAGGCTCTCAGGGAAGGCAAGTAGTCCAATATAATGCCCTGTTGCTCCTTGTTGAAGAGTAGCACACATATTACTAAGGAAGTAACTGCACTTCATTTTCTTAATATCATCTCTTAAAAATTCTTTAAATCTAATAAAAGAGCTGCGATATCCAAGGGTACATAGCTGTGGATTAAAAGACACTGGAACAAATGTTTTACTTTGCTTCCTGAAAGATCCCAGCCTGTGTGATTTTCTTGATATATGTATTCATATATATTTATATAAAAATACATATAAATACTAAATAAATACTAAATGAGTACTAAATAAACAAAACAAAACAGAGGAGGGAGTATTCCAAGTAACCCTCATAAATTTGACACCAACCCTTCATATTCTTTAATATTGCACAGGGTGTTCAGCACCTGGCTGTGCTCCCAGGAGCCTGTGCTTTGCCTGTTCAGCCAGGTGTGCTGTCTGTATCTCTGCCATCCTCTGAGCAGCACAATGAGCCTGCAAAGGACCATTCTGTGTTTTTTGCAGCCTTTTCTGGTCATGTGCAAGAATTTCCTATTTTTTCTGCTGCATCCCTCCTCAGAAACTCAGAGAAGTCCCTTTACCCCGCAGATAATTTCAGATCCCTGATCTGCCAGAAGCCCTGGCAGAGGAAGGGCTCTGCCATCTGGTAGCCTGTCATACCTGAAGAGCCCTTGGCCTGTGTTTGGAATGAGGAGTTATTTTTGATGCCGGTTCTGACGTTAGCCATGCGTACTCCTGGAGTATTGCCAAGTTTTGTAAATGCTATTGTATCCTCTCCTTGGTTGTTTTTTTTTTCTATTTTGTTTCTGTGCTTGTGTCACTCTGCTTTACACCAGGTTGGAAATGGAGAACATGCCTTGGAGTATCCTGCACAAGACTCCTACTTCCAGACTTACTGTCTCTGGCCGCCCTTGGAGCACTGTCACCCCATTACAGTGAGCAGACGGGAACTCTCGTTAGGTGCTGTACTGAGCGTGCAGTGTCACTGGTGTCCCTACAGCAGCACAGCAGAGCGCTACATCAGGTGAGTTATGTACCAGTTCAGAGCCTGAGCTGGTAACAGCTTTTGTTTCCAGCTTCAGTGGTGTAATTCATATCTATCTGGTTTTTTTAAGAGTAGTGCCTTTCAGTTTGAATGACAGGCACTTTAATACATATCCCATGGTGCAGCTTTCACACCTGTGGGAATAATAGTGGTGTGAGTTAGTGGGAGGTCAGCTTTTACATCTGCTACAGTCTTCCTGAACGAACTTGGACGAGCCCTTTGATCTGTTTATGCCTCAGTCTGTCTTGCGGTGTAGATGAGAGAGGAAGGAAAAGGAACCCTCCCCTTGCAGCCCTTGCTCTTGCACAGTCAGAGAAGATGCTCCCTTGTGCAGACATCAGCTTCTGCTGTGTTTGGACATAACAAAGGTCTGGTCTCAGCAAGCTGTAGGAACAACTTACTGTAAATAATACTAATAACAACACTAATGCTCTGTATACTTCATAATACACCTGCACATCTGTGTGTGTTTAGATAAGCTGTAAGCAGCAGTATTTGGGCTTTGCACCAGCTGCTGTGACCATAGTGCAGTTATCTGCTGGTTTGTGTCTGTGGCGGTAGGTATGGGTGTGAACACTGCTCTGCATGCATTGCCATCTCCATATTTAGTGTCTGCTTTTGGCACCCTCATCTCTTTCATTTATGAATGAGTGGGTGAGGGAGGAGAGAGCTGGGCTGGGCTGACTCCTTCGCAGTTGAACCATAAAGAGCACAGGAGCTGAAACACAATCTCCTCCTCCTCCTTCCCTATGCTGTTTCACCGACAGCCTCGCTCACAGCTGGGAGGAGGATAGCCTCGCCAGCAGCCTGAGCAGGAGCTGGGAGAAGGGAGGTTTTGTGCTCTTCACCCTGCAGGGAAAACCTCTTTGCACAAACTCTGCTCACAGGTGAGTTTCATTTTTTATCTATTAATTCTTAAAAGCAAGTTAATTTTCCATCATTGAGACAGGTTATACAAGGTTATGACCCATGAAAATGTGGAGGACAGTTTTTTGGCTAGGTTGTTAAAGCAAAACAACGAGGCAGTCCAAGGACTCAATCAAAACAACATGTCCAAAAAAATTCACAACTTCAAAATTAATTTCCTTGGCAAGTTCCCATTAGTGGGAACTTTGAATAAAAGTTCTTCCAAGAAAACTTTTTTGAGTTCCACTTAGGCACAAGGAAAGCTGAATGTTGAAGTTGTATTGATGAAAGGGAATTGTTAAGATAAACTGAGAAACTATTTCATGTTTGCAGCGGGGAACAAGAGCAATAGCCAGTAGAAAAATTCCAGTAGTCATTTTCAGAGAACTTAGTAGGATTGTATAAGTTGACTAGATATAAGCTATTTTTAATGACTAATAAGTGATTTAAATACTTCATTTCCCCTGAGAACACGAGCCAAAAGTTACGCCTAACAGGAAACTGCTAAACCACATACCTTGGTGTGTGGGTGCTCTGTGTACACCTATATAGATTTGTCTTTGTATCTCAAAAGTATATCATTACTATATTTTCCAAAGAGTAAGCCACTTTTCTTGCTGCTGTGCAAAACTTAACTTGGGAAATTTGAAATGTGAAGGTTTGTTTAGTGAAATGAAATCCATTCAGTCAGCAATGAATCTATTTTTTTTTTTAATAGGATTAAAAACCTTTGTTCATTATTGTAGGTTGCCTGTGTTATGAGTACATTTTTCTGGTTCTTGACAGTCTTTGTAAAGCAACAAGAAAAGTAAATCACTGAGCGATCAGGTTCATGTGTGCATGGGGAGGGGAGCTGAGAAATAGAGAATTTAGAAGAATATAACAGCCATGTCCTGTCCTTTTCTGTTCAGAACACATGCAGGTATTTATTAATAAAAATTTAAGGAAACTTAACAGTGAGGCAAGGAAAAATAGCTACATGTAGGCTCATAAGACATGACACTGTCATTGTGAGCATTACGGGACTTTCTGAGCAGCCTGTTAATCAGCTCCCTCCGTGACTTTTTCCACATTAGCACCCTGTGTTCACACTGGCTCCTGAAGAGTACCGTGTCTGACCACTTCTTCTTTCAAGTTTGCTTTAATCAAGAAGCCAGTAAGAAGTGAGTCAATCCTGTGTATTTAACACACACTCCACCATTCCTGTTCTGAGGAAACAAAACTTTTTACTGTCCTCACCCCTATCCTTCCTGCCTCCCCATCTTATTGCTAGTATGTTGTTGTTCCCCATATCAATGCCGCTTCTACACATATAATTGTAAGGTCTTTCTGTTACGTGAGGGAAGAGGCAGAAGGTAGCTGTTTCCAGCTCATTTTACACTCGGTGCTATACAGCTGTAACTTAGATGATAAGATAGAAGGTACATCCCCAAAGTTTTAGGAATCTTTCCAGTGTCTGGGGAGTACATCGTGAGAAAATGCTGCGTTTATAAGATCAGACCAGTATGTTGTTCTGTCATAGCGGGGCACAGCTGGGGGGGGTGTGACAATATCTACATCACAGCATTATGATTTGAATGTCACAGTTTTAAATGAAGAAAGATGTGGCAGTTCCAATATCCCATTAAAAAAACTCATCTCACTTGACATCTGCAGTGAGATGTATTTATCTCACTTTGTGGCTGGCGGACAAAAATTGACTCACTTTGTTCTGGGACCTGAGGAGTGTAAGCAATCCTAGACAGTGGGAAAAGAGAGAAGGGAGATGTGGGGAAAGGGGAGAGAAGGGAGAAAAATGAGTCCCAGCCAAACTAGGTGTACATAGGTGTCATCATACTAGATGCGATCAAACAGAGCGAGCCTGGGGGATGACTGGTTCCTGAGGTTGGACAGACTGGAAACTTCTTACCTGTGGCTGAGCACAGTTGCATGGGGCCCGGTGTACAAAGGTGTGGGCACTAACGTCAGTTTTCCTCCCCTAACCAGCCCTGTGGATGTTGTCACTCAGATTAACCTGCTGATGCTGTAACTACAAGTTTTCTTGGCATCCCATTGAACAGTGCACGGAGAAGAAAATATTTTCCCTGCCAGTTTTTCTAGACCTGACCTGAGGGTGCATTCGTGTTGCTTTGGGGCTTCAGTCCTGCTAACTATTCTTGTGTCAGTGTGGTGATAACCAAAGGAAAAGTTATTTCAGACTCATGAGGATATTTACACAACTTGCTAATTATTTTTATGTGAAGAACTGTGGAAAGAGAACTCCAGACATAGGATCATAGAACAGTTTGGGTTGGAAGGGACCTCTAAACGTCATCTAGTCCAACCCCCCTGCCGTGGGCAGAGACAGCTTCAACTAGATCAGGTTGCTCAGAGCCCCGTCCAACCTGGTCTCGAATGTTTCCAGGGATGGGGCATCCACCACCTCTCTGAGCAACTTGTTCCAGTGCTTCACCACCCTCAGCGTAAAAAATTTCTTCCTTATATCTAGTCTAAATCTACCCCCCTTTAGTTTAAAGCCATTCCCCCTTGTCCTGTCGCAACAGGCCCTGCTAAAAAGTTTGCCACCATCTTTTTTATAAGCCCCCTTTAAGTACTGATAGGCTGCAAGAAGGTCTCCCCAAAGCCTTCTCTTCTCTAGGCTGAACAACCCCAACTCTCTCAGCCTTTCTTCATAGGAGAGGTGTTCCATCCCCCTGATCATTTTCGTGGCCCTCTTCTGGAGGGCCTTGTGAGGCCACCACATGGCGGCCTTGTGAGGCTCATTACCTTATAATTAGCTGAATGTCTCCTCTAAGAGGCTTGTTTTTCCTATAAAGCTTATTCTGAGTGGCTTTTAATGCTTGTTATGAATTATTCTGCCAGCTGAAGCATTTGCAGAGCTGCTGTCCCTGACAGCTGATGGCAATTGGTTTTGAAAAGACACAGAACAGCTTTAATGTTTAGAAGAAACTGGCCAATAATTTTAAGTAAAGGTATTAGTAATCATCAGCAGCTGAGAACAACATTGCAGTTTATTCTCTGAGCGATGCATCTACTGTAATTCCTTTTTCTCCACTAGAAACCATGCTCTGAACTCTGTTAATCTACCGGGTAGCAAGAGGAGAACTTTTTAGGCACTTCATCCGGAAGCTGTAGCTAGTCTGTCTGAAAAAGAAAAAAGACTAAATAATGGGTTTGAAACAATCTGTTAGAGGGAGGTTGAGAAATGGGCTCACCTGAAAGTATACTCTGTTCCTCTCCATGGAGCCCTCTTGCCAGAAATTGTTTCTGTGGCAACAAATTTGTTTCCAGCTGGGTTGTCTTGGAGTTTGATCTGGGGTTGCTTAGGCTCAGATCTGTCACCATGCCAGAGGCAAATAGAAACGCAAAACTGATCTGGTCTACAGGTAATGGAGAAGGCACTCTGCTGCTGTTACTGTTGCTCCACGAGAGATGTTCTCCTGACATTCTCCACTCAAAATTGCTATGGACAGCTATTGCTGCTAGCATGAGCTGAGTCTCTCATTTCTGAACATCGTTGCTTTATTCCACAAGCTTTCAAGCTTCCTTTCTCTCACGTTGTTTGCTATGGCTCGACAGTAAAGGCGCATGAGTTTGAAGAGGTTAGATAGCTAACAGAGGAAAGGGAGATCAAAAATGAATGTATTACAAAAGCAAATGCAATCAAAGTATCAAACTTAAGTCATTTTAATGACACCTGAATAAAATGCTAAAATGGGCAACATCACTAGGGAAGAATGGAAATATTATTACAGAGATCTCTTGGTTTGGCTTTCTTATAACTCAATATTTTAGTAACAATTAGAATTTGATCATTTTATATCTGGAAACATTTTGTCTTCCATCTGCCAAAGGAAGAAGGAGAATTTTTACTCTGTGATGGATAATGATTTAGTGTCTACGCTCATATCTAATTAGAGGATGTATCTGTTTTAAGCTCCGCATTTAAGAAGTGATCAGACATAGCTTTCAAAATAAAAATTGTCTTTTAAAGTAGGAAGAGGCTTAAACTAAGATCCCTTAAGTTATCATGTCAGGACATTATTATCTGGAAGTTGAACTTGCGTCCAAATTTCAGAGATGGTCTTACACCTCCACCCCAGAGCAGGACCTGGATTTCTGAACAGCTCTCAGGTTTGCAATCCCACATCTCCTGTGCCAGCTTTTCCATCGCCCGCCCAAGAGGTCATCAGAATTTCCTTGTAACAAGTATTTGATTCTCTTCCTTTTCTCTAGTCAGATGCGTGTTGGGAAGTGTGAACGGTTTACAGTAAGTTTGTTGCTTTTGCTCTGAGTTGCTTCTCTGATACTATAAAAGGTTTTTTTCATTTCTGTAAGGTCATGGTTCTTCAACTATTTTTTTTAATTTTTGTGTTGAACCTCTTTTATCCAGATTAATACCTTTATTGTAGGCAGGTTGTTCCCCCCAATTTTCCTTAAAAGAAGACTAGAGAAGGGTCAGTCAGTTTTCAAGCGTATGGATGGCTGAGTTTGTGCCTCCAGGCAGGATGCTGGGATTCGTCTCCCAGGAGAGAGGTGGCAAACCTGACGGGGGTCTGACACAGGGGAAGCGGGCAGTCACTGCTCGTGCAGATGCCAGTGTCATCCAAAGGTGGGAAGGAGAGGTGCTGGAAAGAACATTTAGGCTCTTAATCAGGACGTTGAAGTACAGGAATTCAGTAGCACTGTGCTGAGGAAGGCTTCTCACAGCGTGTGCAAGGCCAGACAGAGAGAGGCAGTTTCAAGGCATGACAAAGAAAATGGAGGAGGGAAGTCAGGCTCATTGGGAAATGAGGGCACTCAGGAGGAAGGGAAGGCCAGACTTTGTTTAAATCTTAATGAAAGCAAGGCACTAGTGTTTAAAATCATGTGAGCACTAAAAGAATTTTTTAAAAGAAAATTAAGGGAATTGAGGAAATGAAAATTCAGGAAATGAAAATGTAAACAAGCCTGCAGATACAGATGCCAGCACTTTGTTTAAAATGATTTATCTACTGGGGACTAGGTTGTTGGAGTCCTGTATCCTCAAGTAAAAAAAAAAAGAAAGGACCGAAGTTTTCAA
>NW_008824356.1:13114469-13134173 GCF_000699105.1 Pygoscelis adeliae | reverse complement strand
GAAGAAAACCATCTGCAAAGTGCGCTGCTTCTACACAATCGTGAGACGTCTGAGAAATAACATCGGAGAACAAGCCTTACATGCGAATATTGACTTAGGTCTACAGGAAACTTGGTTAACCTCCAAAAGGCAAACTGCAAAAAAGGAGGAAGCTTAATTAAAGGCAGCAAAAGGGGATAGCTTAGAAGAGTTATATCTCTACAGGCTAGATGGGGACTATTTGAAGACATGCACAAATGCATGGGCACACCCCCTGCCTCCAATGCTGGATCCAAGGAAGAAATACAGAAATACAGAACAGGGGCCAAAAAAGACTCAGCCAAGTCTGAAAGTAAACGAGCACAGCTAAACAGCAGTGCATGGAAGGGTGGATGGTGTGCTAGGCTAGAAAGAATTGGATCTAGAACAGAAACATGTTTGAAACAAACAATGGGGATGAGTGTAAACCAGAAAGACAAACATAGTACAAAGGCACAAAATAATTATTCCAGTTTTAAATGGTGACAGTGCATGCGATGTTAGGTGCTTCAGCTGAACAGGCTCCTATCCTATGATGAATTTTGTCTCTTTGATTAAAATAAATCCAAATAGAAGAAAAAGAATGAAGTCAAAGAAAAATGAGGGGAGGAAGGGAAAACTCTCCAAATATTGTAAAGAGTTTTTCACTTTACCATGTCTTAAAACTTTTACTGTACAAAATGAATCATATACTGAATCATATATGCAGAAAATAGCATTTAAAAGAGAGGTGACTTTATTGCATGTATTATTGTTTGCTGATGTGTGGAATAATGAAAATGTTAACATTCTCCTTGAACAGGAGGTGCGCTCAATCTCTTCAGACACGGCAGAGTTTCAACCACATTTCAGTTAGACCTAGCAAGCAAAATTTTTCTCTCAGACAGCCTTTGCTACTCGTCAAATGTTATTAGTCAAACATTGATTATTGATGTCCCAAGCTCCTGCTTGTCAGCAGCACTGCAAAATCAGTTCTATCCACTGAACTATCAGTAAAGGAGGAGAAAAAATTGTACAGATGGATGTTTGTTGCTTTGCAAACTACTTTCAGTTAATGAGATAGTTCTGTTTGGAGGGCATGATGTGCTGATATTTGGGTTTAATTATGCCTTGTTCCGTCTGGAGGCAGTAGCATTATAAAAGATGCAAGCAGAAAGAGAATTTGGTCCCTGCTTTGGTCTCCAACTTGTTAGTTTTCAAACAAAGATTTTCCCTTGTAACCAGTGAGTGATGCTGGGGAGGCTTGACGGAAGGGACTGCCTTGCATGCTGTTGGCACCCCTTCCCCTTTCTGTGAGAGCATATGGGTACAGAGAGCAAGTTGTTCTCAATATGCACATCGGCTATGTCTGTATAGTGCCACAAGCATCTGGGCGAAGATAAAGGCTAACATCTGACTCGCTCTGCCCGGCCTTGGTGTGTGCATGCTGCCTGGTATGGGATGCCAGCAGCGTGCTATGGCCCACATGCTGTAAGTGGGTGGCCCATGCTCAGGCTGCTGAGAAATCTGTGGGGTGGCTCCCACGGGGCCACGGCTCCCTTTGGGCAGTCACTCGGTGAAGCAGGGGCTATATGGCAGTGCCAGGGGTAGAGGGACACGCTGGCAAACCAAGGAAGGCAAAAATCATTGAAATGCAATACAGATATGACCTAAACCTTAAGTCACTTGATTTCTATGCAAGACATCTGGCGTTGCCTGATGGAGCACAGTGCTGGTGTCAGAGCAGGCTGCAGCATCAAAAGAGGCAGTAACACAGAGTTTGGGAAAATGAATCAGAAGAGTGATTTTCCCCAGGCTGTAGATGGTAAAATGGATCAGAACTCATTTAGTTCAGAACGGTGAAGTTCCTCTATCTCAACCACAGGCAACACAGTTGTTCCAGTCCTTGTTCCTTACTGGTAATATTACATGTTGATCATGGCTTGTGTGGCTTCTAATCAGTAAGACGTGCGTAATCGTGTCTTTTCTTGCACTGTCATTTTAAATGAGGATCAGTGCAGAGATTCAGGATTATAAGCAGTTCTGTTGTCTATGATTGATCCTTACTTACTTGCCTGCTGCCTGTGCAATAGAGACAGCACAGTGCTTTGGCTTCTGTGTCAAGGAGGGTTGTGGGGGAGAGGAAAGCTGAGCTGGCTGAGGTTTTAGTTGAGGGGAAAAGAAGATTTGGAGTTGTTCTCTGAGGAATACAGAGATTTAAGATTTCTGCAGAAAGTGGTGTGATATGTTTTCCTCCACCCACTGTCCTGTACTCAAGCAAGTCATCCACGAAGCCTCAAGGAGATGTCCCCTGTGGGTAGGAGCTAGTCACAATAGCTCAGCAGTGAAGCACTTGGAGGGTCATGTCGTCCACCTGGCTGACCTTTAACAGCAGGAAGGAGGGGGCAGATGAGGGTCATTTTTAAAAGCTTTGAGGCAACTATGGCATGACTAATTCCTGTTATGTGATTCACCATCCTGATACCACTTGGACTGTTTGCCTGAAATTACACATTGTATGAACTTCTTATTACCATAAATAGGGATTTTCCAAAGTGTAATTTCTTTTCAGCACTTCCCTGTGCTCAGCCAGTTGTTCAGACCTTGCATTTCATAAAAAGGCCCTAATCCTAGATAAAGAATAAGAAGTAGTCTGAGGTATTGGACTAACTATGCTTATTATCCTATCTGCCTTCCTTACCCTTCATGTCAAGTTGTCCTTCATATGTGCAGGCCTCATCTAAGAAGTCCAAAGTCATAAAAACCTGAAATGAAATGGTACAGCAGGAGAACATGGATTTTTTTGTGCCTGTGCAGTCATATAGATTTCACTTCGATATAGCTTTAATTTCTAGGAAAAAACTTTTAAAATGAAAAACATTTCATAAAAAATCATTGGAAAATGACGATTTGTTTCAAAACAAAATTCCTTTGTGGAAAAGATTTTACTTCATGTCAGATTTATACAATTTGTTTCCATGCTATTGCATGTCGCTAAGAGTGATGAGTTGCATCACATCACCTGGCAAACAGTAGTGGAGAACAGAATGGGAAGGTCCCGAGAGCTCCCCAAACATTTCTTTGCCTTCAAGGGGCATCAGCTGAACAGTGTTCCACTTGCCTTTGTTAGTGGAAAGTTTTTCATGGTGTTTAACCCAGCCTCTCTCATCTTTGCAACAATCTTTAACATGTTTGAAGGTTGTTGCTGTGTTTGCCCCCAATCTAGTCTTCTTTAGACTAAACAAGCCTGAGTCCCTCAGTCTTCAGCTTTGTTAGACCTCTGACCTTTCCCCTGCACTTCTCCTGACCACAGCCGGCGGATCCCAGAGGTTCTGTGCACCTCTGTAGAGACTTACAGAGGCGCACAGGACGGAGGAGCGGTACTTACAGCCTGCTGAGACATCCCAAAGTGATATGTGTGTGTGGGGGTGTTCTGTAAGAGTGTGTTGTTGACTTCAGTCCAGTATGTGACCTCTGGAACCCGCACATCCTTCCTGGTGTTCTACTGCAAAATAGGATATGCTTTATTACTGACTTCTCGTATCAAACGGAATATGTAATATGTCATATACAGCAGTTTGCACATCAGGTAAGAAAGAAGCTGGATACTCAGTGCTCTAATTACAATGACAAATGTGAGCCTAGGATGATAATCTCCTGGGTTATTCAGGGCATTTTTTTCTGAAATATTGACATTTCCCAGGAATGTAAATTTTGTGTTTCAACAAGTCCTCCCTGTGACCTCTCCCAGGGTAGCCTACAGGGTAATGTGTTATTACAAGTTACTGGTGTGTGGTACCTTAGCTCTCTTATGGCCATTCAGAAGTGATCAGCTGCTTGCTTTCTAGGTGGCTTCCTGCTTAATTGAGAGTGAGTTTGTTTGACTTACAAAGTGGGTTGAATATAGAACATTTAGGTTTGTGATCCATACTGATTCAGCTATTCCTTACAGAGCTTCATGATCTGCGGGCCAGGGCACTTGTGAGATTAAACTACATTACCATTACCATTACTGATGGGAAATGAGCATTGGAACTAGATTTAGAGGTCATTAAATTATTTGAATTAATTACGTGGCTAATACACATGGGCTATCTTCGTTGGCTTCTAGCTGCATTGCATTCATCAGCCCACACTGCTTATGTTAGGCTGCACAGGTCAAATTTCTCAGCTTATGGTGATGTCCAACCTAGTGCTTTCAACAATCATCGAATTCACTATGAAAAAAAAAAAAGATCAATGATTCAAGTATTTTAACATGAACCTGCTACTCAAATCCACATGATCAATTCCTAATGACAAATTTACAAGTTGAGGGCATGAAACCCTCAACTACCCCACCACTGTGGGCCAGATGGCATCTGAAGCTTTAGCGATGAAATATTTAATGTAACTAGCTTACTTCAGACTTTGGAGAAATTTGGTAAGCAGAAATGAAGAAGCTGGGACAAATTCCCAGGATATCAAAGTTCAAGCAAATGGAGTGATTTACCCAATGCTGTGAGTAATTGCATGTCTGTGTTAGGGAAAATTGGACATCCATGACTAATTAGTCTTTTGTTTATGTGGGTTCTGAAAAAATGTTGCTGGCTTCCTTCTTTGACAATAGGTTTATAAATGGAGTCGTACAATAACGACAAAAGTAAAATGATTTGTAATTTACAGAAAACTTTTATGGTTTCCTCCCACTGAAACAGATACACAGAGTAATAATTATTGTACACAGAGGTTCATGTTAGAAGGGTCCACTTGCAAGTTAACAGACACTGAATGGGTTGTGTATAGACCTAAATTAACTTTAGAAGGGAATTCGGTTTAAGGAGGAATTGAGTTTTTGCCTTTTTTTCCAATTTAAGTAAGATGTTTTCAGAGGTTTAAAAAGATACAGTCCTTTTTTTACTGTATGTCTCTGGTAAGACTGTCTTGCAAAGAGAAGGACATACAGAGTTTGTTCTTCTAATGTAAAAAAGCAGACAGAAAAAGATGGAAAGTAAGTATAGCAGAGAGGTAGCCTTTCTGCTTTACAAACAACAAAACCAGCAGAAGACAGAAACCAAACTCCTTGCAGCCAACTGCTCTTCACACAGAGGTTTGACAAAAACAAAGTTTCTGCATACCTTCTGTTGTTAGTGACTTATAACTTATACTCTTAAGGACCATGTATCTGTCTTTAAAGTGGTGTATGTTTAATTGCAGATTCACTGAGAATGATTTAGAAACTGATCCAATCAAAAAATACATGGTATGGTCAGTAAAGAAATTAATCGCATGCCTTGAAAAGATATGTTGATGGTGCACATAAAATGAGCTGCACTAAAAGAAGGTGAGCATTAAGGTCAAGTACACCAGGGTCAGGAATTAGAAAACTTAAGGTCTCTAGTGCAACCTGATTTTTAGCCCACTTGCATATTTAAACCAGGCCATGATCTTTCATGAGTAGAATCATTATTGCTGCTGGACTTTTGTCTCAATGTGAGCCATGCCAAATCCATCTGAGCTCAACAAAACCAGTGCCCTGCTGAGATACTTGAGCCATACTGAGCATCTTTCTTGTAGAAACATAATGCAGTAGATTGGAATCACCTTGGTTTTCTTCCTGCACCCTTTTTCTTTGATCTGCCAGGCCAAGTATCACACCGCTGCAGCTTTGCTGTTTCTGGTCCCTGAAATAACAGTCAGTGCTAGCTTGAGTATATCTCTATGGCTTTGCATTGAGCCCCTAAGAGTAGCTGTGTAATATGTTGCCTTATCCCAAGTGATGAACAAGGATAAAATATCTTATTCACTAGAATTGTTTCCACCTCTAATAAATGTGCCTATCGTCTACTTGTTTGTTTTATCTACAGCAGTCACTGGTAGGACATTTGAGTGCTTCACAAGCACTATCAACTTAGCTTCAGGAAACTCCTGTCTGTAAGGGAATATAATTTTGAATTTGTGAAGACAGAGAAATGGGGATTATATAGTTTGGTTGCCCAAAATATTTGGACTTTTTCTAATTTGCCTGTGTGTCTCTTAAAATACAAAAGGTTCCAGAGACTTTACCAATGGTGAGTAGAGAGGACACCTGACTTTGTGCCCTTTAAGTACTGCATCCCACTGTAATTCTTCTCAGCAGTAAAAGCGTGAACCTAAGTGCATTGTTATCCATCCTGCTGCATAGCCAGATATTTACCATTGCATACTGACAATCTGATTTTTTTTCTTTCCAAGCGTAGTGATTTTCCACTTGCCCTCAATGGATTTTGTTTTGTTTTCAGACCAAGATCATCTTAAATCCTGTTTGTGTTATATAATCCTTTCCAAGTCAGTATCATTTGTTGATTTAGTAAGTGCATTTTCTATCCCATTCTGAATGGGATAGAAATTATGAAATTATGAATAGATGAAAATACTGACTAGCATCCTGAAGAGGGCAGATTATTGCACATTCAATTCAGTCCATCATTCCAGATCAAGTGAACTACAGGTGGTTGCTTTTTGAGTGTGGTTGTACATATCCGGCAGTACATAACGCCTTTACGGTTTCCCAGGTGTTAAGGAGAATGTACATTGGGACGTGTCAAAAGCCTTCATAAAATCAAGATGTGTTACACTTGTTACTTCCTGTCTAGTTCTTCAGCCGCATACCTCATCAAAGAAGGAAATGAGATTGGGCTGAAACTACTGTTTCTCCTTGAATCGTGTGTCTCTTATTGCAGCAGCATCTCTATAAAGCAGCCTTCCAAGCTGTGTGGCTGCAGCGCTGCTGCCCTTGCTGCCTCTTTGTCTTCCCGCCCTATTCCTTCCCTGGCTTTCACGAGCCCTGAAATGCAGCTGCTGACTCTACTCCCCCTCAAGTCCTGCTTTCCCCCTGTGCATCAATAGCCCTGGTGCGTGGGGGCTCTGTGTGAGAAAGGAATTGTTCGGGTATCACGGCAGCTGAAAGCTGTTGAGAAGGAGGCTGTCATGTCTGATATCAGGCTGAAGAGGCTGGAAGGACAGCGATGGCACTGAGCTGTGGCAGGTAGTTTCTGGGAGCTGACATGACTGGGATGATATTTGGGTGTGATGCTGTGTGGGGCAGGATTGACCATTGGCAGGAAGGGCAGGCAACAGGTTCATGGATTAATCAAGGTAGATGAGACCAGCTTCCACTACAGTCCTTTATCTCTTCCAACTCTCCTTCGCTTTCTGCTCACTGGAGCAGCAACAGGATCTGCGGCCTGGTAAGGCTGCACATTGCAGGGAAAATAGGGCCCATCCATGCCTGCGCCAGTCCTCCTACAGAAAGCAGGTAGGACTGAGGCTGGGGCTTCTCCTGTCTTTCCAAGACGGGGTGTGAAGTAAGTGCAGCTGCCAACCCCAGCCCAACTGCATCTTCTCCTGAAGTATGGCAGGACTCACTTGGGGTGAGTCTCCACAGCTGTGAGTCACTTCTGTAAATGCACGGATATGTGTAGTGATTGTCTGATGACTTGTTCTGGTCGAAGCCAGGCTGACTGGTGTGTAATTCTCCAACTACTCTTTTCACAAGGCAGGTGTTATGCCTGTTTTACCCCAAGCCATCATAATTTCTGAAACATCATCAGCACTAGTTGACAAATTGCTTTAGCTAATTCCCTCGGAGTGCACATAAACTTTCAAAATATCTGTTAGCCTTTGCTTATCTATTTTTTCTAGGCCCCCATCCTACCGTTAAAAACAATTTTGTTACATGCTGGGTCACAATTTTGGCTCTAAAGTTGAAATAAAAAATAACAGCAAATATTTCAGCTATGTTTCGATCTATAATTTGTGCTTGTGCCTCATATGTACTTGTCTTTCTTCACCCTTCCGTTTCTTGTGTGTTAATAGAATCATCCTTCATTACTTTTTATGGCTCTTTCTATTTGTGACCCTTTTAGAATCATAGAATCATGGAATGGTTTGGGTTGGAAGCAACCTTTAAACCCAACACCCTTGCAATGAGCAGGGACAGCTTCAACTAGATCAGGTTGCTCACAGCCCCGTCCAACCTGGCCTTGAATGTTTCCAGGGATGGGGCATCCACCACCTCTCTGGGCAACCTCTTCCAGTGCTTCACCACCCTCAGCGTAAAAAATTTCTTCCTTATATCTAGTCTGAATCTACCCTCTTTTAGTCTAAAACCACTACCCCCTGTCCTATCGCAACAGGCCCTGCTAAAAAGTCTGTCCCCATCTTTTTTATAAGCTCCCTTTAAGTATTGAAAGGCCACAATAAGGTCTCCCCAAAGCCTTCTCTTCTCCAGGCTGAACAACCCCAACTCTCTCAGCCTTTCCTTATAGGAGAGGTGTTCCATCCCCCTGATCATTTTTGTGGCCCTACTCTGGACCTGCTCCAACAGGTCTGTCTTTTACATCATAATTCTTCCAATTGAATCCAAACATCATTGTGCATCTCAGTCATGCACCCCGATTTCCACTTTCTTCTACTTTTTTTTTTCCAACTTGCTCTAAGGATATTAGCCAGTTTCTGCCCGTTTTATATTTTTTGACCAGTCCCTCATCTCTTCTGCTGGTTATCGCTTCCCAGCCTCTTTACCTGACCTTATTCTTCCAGGCTTTGTGAACCAGAATCAAGCCAAGCTGACAAACCCTCAAGTGTTGGGGGAAGCTTTGTGTGTGAGTTTAAGGGCTGGTGTTTGTGTAGGTAATGATCTGAAACAATTCCTAAACTGAAACAACCTCAGGTTTCTGGTTCCAAGATATGCAGCAAGATTAAGTCCTGCTATGACAGCCAAGTGACTCAGGCCTGCCTGAGTGCAGGGACTGATTAAACAGCAAGAGAGCTACTGTCCCATAAAGGCACACGACCACGTTACGCTCCCTGTTCATGGAAACGAGTGCTTTGCAGGTGAGACAAGCTGTGTGTGAATTCCTACAAGGAAGGCCTTCGGCATAGTCCCATTTGTCTCTGTTAATAATATGTAGGTCTAATTGCAGACAGATTTCTTACGAGGAAAACTGTAGCAATGTTCACTGAAACTGAAAAAACCCACCCAGGCTCCATGCTAGTGCTTGGTCCGAGCTGAGGAGGCTGTTGTAGGCGGCTCTGAGCTATTTCCTGTGCCGTCACCAGCAGACAGCACTTAACATGTGAGCTGCTTCATGGTTCACGGTGCAGGGGGGAGTCATGTTTTTGTCAACAGTTGAGGCACAAAGAAGTTGGGAAAGAAAAAACCTGTTGTTGAACTGTCCAGTGAGTAATGAAAGTTGGCTTGGTTTCATTACAAACCAAGAAAAAGTGAGGCGCTCTGAAGCCCAGGGATCCTTGGCTTTATTTTTAATCCAGGAACGAGAGAATTGTTTGGAGCTCATGTAGATGGTGAGAGTCTTCTGATTTGTTTCCAAGACTTGGGCTTAGATGGGTATCATCTAAAAGATGTGGACATATATGAGAGAGAAATATTGCCTGGAAATGCCTGCAGACTCGTGATACTGAAGGTGTTACATAAACTATGCTCTAAAAAATCACACAGCTGCACTATTTCCATATTAAAGCTGTCTAAAAGGAATGCCTGTGTGTTCCCATTTGTAACTGCTTTCAGCTTTATGATTATCTGCACCCCAGATGTTTTTCATACAGCAGCTTTTTTTGGTTTTCTCCTCTCCCTATTCAGATGAGGTCAGTAAGTAATGGGGGAGCTATTCATCTTTTCTCTCCCATACCCTGCATCACCTTTCCTTCTGTTTCCACTTTTCCAGACAGCTTGTAAGGTATTGTGTATTATGTTCTTAATAACAGGGTGGGCTCTTCCGCACCCATTTGTTTAACACTGCCATTGCGGTACTTTGATACCAGGTTTGTTGAAAAATCATACAGTTTCACATACAGCTGGCCAGTGCAGAGCTATGTTTAGTATACTTGGTGCTGGGGGAAAGGTGAACTACCTTTATATTTCCCATTTGGCTACTGAGCCTGTCACTAGCCAGGCACGAGGGGTCAGAGGGCACAAAGGTGTCCCAGAGCCCACGCGCCGAGGAGGCTGAAACGAGGGAAGGATTTCTTGGCTTACTGCTGCCGCTGACCAGAAGAGCAGTGTAAGACAGCTGTTGCACAAGCAAGAATCTGGACCTTTGTTTTTCATCCCCATCTTTGAAATCTGGGAGGGTTTGCACAAGGCAAAGAGATTCGTAACAGCCAGCCTTCTCTTCCTGCCCCCTGAAACAGCCCACTCCAGCACTTCCTCTGGGAGCAGGAAATGTTGCTGTAATCATAAGTGTATATTATATCAGCATAATGTCATACCAGTAAGACTTTTGCTGTCTCCTTCACATTCTGCATTCTGGCAAGACTTTTAAGCTAAACAGCAATGATTTTTACAATCATGTTCTCCGTGACATAAACATAATTTAATAAAAACATTTCGAGTTCTTAGAGGAAAAGAAACATTTCAAAAAACGGTGCAGCTGTAGACTACATCATCTGCTTTTTCTCACACTGTGATCCGTATTGACTCACTGGGTAACACTGAATGAAACTCAGCGCTGTTGAACTATGCTAGATGTATAAAGACAGTTCTGACTTTTCAAAATTGTCGACGGCTTTTCAATTGCTATTTGGCCTCATCAACAGGAGCTGAACACTGACTGGACACTTTTAGTTGGTAGACTAGATGATAGATCCCAGATTTTTAGGCATTTTAGACTATAACTAGGTGTGCCAATCATCCTGTGCAGGCAAACTCGTACTTGTAAGAGTCACCAAATTATACAGAAATGAAATGGTATAAAATACAAACTCAAATACAATTATACTTGGCCTGGAGCTCTGGATTGGAAAAGGTGGGGTGGAGTAAGTAGGTTATCAAACCTGCCTCAGCAAAGATTCCGTGCACTGTCCTTGCGGGTGTACAGCCAGGTCTCCTGTAGACAGAAGAGCTGCATGATGGTTATGAAGCCATTGAGAAACTGGATGGTGTTACAGGGGAGCTAATGGCCCCTAAGTAACAGTCCTTTGGGAAATTTGTGCAAAACTTCAGTGATTAATTTCTGCTGTACATGTCTGCGCTGCTAACATTATCATCATTATTCCGTCTGAAGGTTACGGCAGTCTCTTGGGGCAAACCTCAAACTGAACCATAGGTATCTGTGACTGGGTCCCTTAAGCAGTATTTCTCCTGCTGTGCTTGATTTATCCGTTATAACTATTGTGCCACCCACAGTGGAGGGGGTGATTCTCTTAAGCCCCAAAGGAGCTGCGTGATAGTGAGAGGCAGAGAGCAGAGCTTGTACTGTGCTAGACTTGACCAGCCTTAGACACAAGTCGCATTGGACAATGAAGTCAGGAGTTTTGAGAGAGATGAGCTTATGTTGGCCTACTGTTTCATGACTGAAGGTATCTGAGATCCCCAGGAATACTTCCACCAAAATCAGGGCTGATGTTCTGTCTGTTGGTAAGAAAAAGAGGAAGAGCAAAGGAATGAAAACACATTCTAATTGTTAAATATTTACATGTATCCTTAAGTTTGCTGTGATTCCTGTGGGACTGTGCTACCCTGGTTGAAGTTAAACAATGAAAGTCTTTGCAGGTTTGGTCACTCATTTCAGCCAGGCAATTCTTTTCTCACCCAAAGGAAGTGATTTTCTTTTCAATTTCTACAGGAGCAAAGCTCACCGCTATTTAAAAAACATTTATTAAAAAAAATTTTTTGACAGTAGCATCCTCGAATGCTGCAGCTGACCGTAATTTTACCGTAGCGTGGTCACGTTTTCATAAGGGTTGCCTTAGAAAAAAGTGTATGTATGTTCCTAGACAGGACAGAAGATTATGACAAAAATATAAATTAGGATAGTAAACAGGAAAAAGCAACAAGGCCTTATCTTTGTCCCTGATAGTGCTGTCTCCTTTGGAATGCATATTAACTGAAGCTGTAGGATGAGTACACAAATTGTTAACCTTACAAAAGAATACACTACAACCATGCATTTTCTGGGAAGAGATTGCAAGAAATACAGTCTCCCTGTTCTGCATCACCAGGTAAAACATACATCCCCTTCAGACTGGGCACAGTTTGCCCCCCTGTTTTCCAGTCCTGAGCATTTGTGCCAATGTGAATATACCACACGAGGTGATAAAATGCTGAATGTGATACTTCGTTTAGTCTAGGGTTTAATCACTGTGAGCTGGCTCAAGACTGAATGCTTGTCCTAGTTGAACGAAGTGCTAACCTGTTGTCAGCAGTTCTTTCTGTAAGTGTCTTAAATAATAATAGTATAGTATAGGTATGGTTTGTATGGGTATGTGTTTGGATTATAGAAGATCCTCAGGTGAAAACAATTATGTTCATATTCAATAAAGATGAAAAGGAAAGATACAAATGTATAGTAACAGTAATAGTAATATCACATTACAGTATAGTAATGTATAGTAATGTATGAGTGTTTTTGAGAGTCGATGGCAAATATGGAATCTGCAGTAGCGTATCCTGCAGGACTGAGACCCTGGGGATACATTGTACCAGACTTTTACAGCATCCTTCCAACAGAGAAAGACAGCTTGCTTTCAGGATTGTGCTTACAAGTAACTGTAAGAAAGCCTGCTAAAAATTCCATTTTTTTTTTCATCCTGATGGGATGAACTGCATATTCTATGGTATCTTGTATCTAAAGGGAATTTAAGAAACGGAAATTAAAAATCAACTGTTTTGTGCACCCTGCATCCTCTAAGGAAGTCTGAGTGGACTGCTTGGTTTGCCAGAGACATTTTTTCCGTCTTGGACAAATCAAATTACTGCTTTTGTGCCTCATCTGTAAAACAGAGATGATATTTCTTCACCTTTTAGATACTCGTAAAGCTGAAGAGACAAATGTTTGTAAATTGCTTTGGAATTCTTGGACACAAAATTTTCTGTAGTAGGAGTTACTCATATGAATCATGATTTCCCAGATTTATCGTCTGTCAAAGAATGTAAGAAAATTTAGGGCTAGGAAAAGGCAGCTTACTGAAAACTGTACTATATATTTGACAATCGTATCCCTTCTGAAGATTTTTATGTGTTTTACCTTCAGGTTATTAACATCATAGAATCATAGAATCATTACGGTTGGAAGAGACCTCCAAGATCATCGAGTCCAACCGTCAACCCAACACCACCATGCCTACTAAACCATGTCCCTAAGCGCCTCATCTACCCGTCTTTTAAATACGTCCAGGGATGGGGACTCAACCACTTCCCTGGGCAGCCTGTTCCAATGTTTAACCACTCTTTCAATAAAGAAATTTTTCCTTACATCCAATCTAAACCTCCCCTGGCGCAACTTGAGGCCATTTCCTCTCGTCCTTTCGCCAGTTACTTGGGAGAAGAGACCAACACCCACCTCGCTACAACCTCCTTTCAGGTAGTTGTAGAGAGCAATGAGGTCTCCCCTCAGCCTCCTTTTCTCCAGGCTAAACAACCCCAGCTCCCTCATCCTGCAGCAAGTCATCACTTCAGCCTAAAGGTTTTGTGGAAGAAATAAGCGATACGTGAAACTGGATGAAATTAATTTTTACATCTATTCATTCAGGACCCTGATGAATGATATACGGGGAGAGGTAGAAGATGGTAAACTTCACAGAGAATGCAACTGAGAATTGCACTATTAATCGTGATATCCACCAGACATTATCCCCTGTGGTATACATATTTGTATTTATATTAGGCTTGCCAGCTAACTGCCTGTCACTGTACTATGGGTATTTACAGATCAAGGCTAAAAATGAATTGGGTATCTACCTTTGCAATTTGACTATAGCAGACCTCCTCTACATATTTTCTTTGCCGTTTTGGCTTCAGTATGTTTTACAGCATGACAATTGGACCTACAATGAGCTGCTGTGCAAAATTTGTGGCTTCCTCTTGTATAAGAATATCTATATCAGTGTGGGCTTCCTCTGCTGCATCTCCATCAACCGCTATCTTGCAGTAGTGTACCCTTTTCGGTTTCAACGGTTTCGGACAATGAAGGCTGCTGCAATTGTGAGCATCGTTATCTGGACCAAAGAAATAATGACATGCTGCTTTGTCTTTATGCATAGGGAGATCAGTATGGATGCTGACAGCCACATGCTGTGCTTCGAGCATTACCCCATCAAAGAATGGGAGCACAATGTCAATTACTACCGTTTCTCTGCTGGCTTCCTTTTCCCCTTCTTTCTGCTGGCCTTCTCTTACTGTGGGATTTTACGAGTTGTCCACAAGAGTCACGGCACTCAAAAGAAGAAGAAAATCCAAATTAAAAGACTGGTTTCAAGCACTGTTTTCATTTTTTTAGTTTGCTTTGGACCATATCACATCCTACTTGTGGTTCGCAGCTTGTTGGAGAACAACTGCTCATTTGCTGAGAAAATATTTAATATTTACCATATTTGTCTCCTGCTGACTACTTTTAACTGTGTTGCTGATCCTGTATTGTACTGTTTTTCCAGTGAAAGCACTTACCAGAACTGTGCCAAGATGCGAGACTCTTGTTTAACATGTTTAGGGTGTCTGAGGACTGAGACAAAGGAATCCTATCTGCTGAATGCTCCAGAAACTCGTAACAGGCCACAGCATGAGCAACAGCCAGGGTTATTACAAAAATCACATGATGGTACTGGAATGAAGGAATCCTCCACAACTAACGTGGGCACCCTATAGCATTCATCAAAAAAGGACGTTAATCTAAAATCTGCAGCTATGGCCGTGTTTGTGTATCCATCTGATTTATCCATGTATTACAACTGTGTTACCTCCCAAAGGCTTATTAGCAATGCAGCACAGTGAGGGCTTTTCTGGAGGTGCTTGGACCTTGGCAATAGTGAGGAAAGCACACGCTAAGTCAGTTCATTTACAATCATGTGTCTGTTGTCACTGTGGTACTGCTCAAAACCTGGTTTCTTGATGGCTGCATTGACTGGAATAAGCTAGTACTTATGGTGTGTGCTTCTGTTGAATTTGTCTTTAACTGCTTTCTGTTTGCCCCTGTAGCATCTAGAGAAAATAATTCTCTACAAGGTGTCATCATCTGTTGAAAAGGTTGGAGACAGAACAAATTAAATGTCCCCATATGTACTTTTAAAAAGAAAAAAGAAAAAAATGGCATTTCTGTAACATTTCTGCAACTCTCTGAAATAACTTCTTCAGCCAGTTTCAAGGCCTGCAGAGACGGTGCCAGAACCAACCTCCTAAAACAACCAATCCAATAACATGAGATGTTCTGGGAGGACATGCACAAGGAACTCAGCATCTGCTGAGACCTTCAATCTGTTGATTGACTGTTGAATCTCAGACTGTTGAACCTCATCATAAGGCTCCTATTGACTTCCAGAAGTATGAGATCTCTTGGTTCCGATGGGGATAAATAATTTGGTCTGTTGACTTGGAAAAGAACAGGAGATTGGTAGTACGTGAGGCGCTTTGAACCCATGCGCTTGTCTGAGTCACTGTGCTCAAAGACAAATTTAGTTACATCTAAATTCTACTAAACCTTGCTAAGGTTTGGACTGCATCCTTTGCAATTTGTGTGTCTTGTGCAGCATAGACCATGCAGGCAATTAAATAACAATGCATTTGCCAGGGAAACTGTTAAATGGATTCCGTTTAAACTGTTTTCTCCCACAGATGCTATAGCTTGGGGTTTGGTCATTGTTCAGTAAACACAGTATCAGAAATACGATGTATGAATGATCTATGTTTCCTGGTTTAGACAGAAACAAAATACAGGAGTAAGTGGAGATAATGGCAGTTAAAGACGTGGGAGTTGTGCTTTATAATATTGTTTCTACCACCATCTCCTCTCTAGTTTTTTTTTTTCCTTTATTGTACTAATGAATCCTGTGTGATGATTCTTCATGATCTGCTCATCGTACCTTCTTGTATCTGTGACTGTTACACCGTGAATATTGCTCTGTCCTTTCACTTCTCCGGTTTCCAACCTTTCTTGAAACACCTCTCTTTTTGCAACCTGGAGCTGATAACTTCCAGCAGTACAATCAGTTCTGTTTCTTTTTTTTTAGATGTCAAAAGATTCTCTAGACTGACGGTCTACTCCTGGTATCTGAAGCATGTCACTGTAACACAGCCTTGCTTGTCATCAGTTTCTAAAAGGCAATGTATAATAACAGTTTTCTGGAAACCACCTTGAGAGCGCAGTATTAGAAATAATTAGGGGATGTGTTTAATAAAGAATGTTTTTATTATTTTCTTCCTATATTTGTTCACTGTGTTTGAAATAACTATCTTATGGCTTTGGCCCACAGTTTCTATTTGTGAGACTACAGATCCTCTCCTCCCTCCTCTTGCAGAAAGGATTCATGTCCCCACTCTCAGCAGGGGATTAGGTTTGCTTAGGTTAACGTTTGGTTTGTTTAATCATTTTACATTTCTTTATACTTAGACCACTCACCAAGCTGGATCGATTACCTTATACATGCATTTTTTCTTCTGTTAGTGCTGTTTAGCTTTACTTTCTCCTAATCCTTCCTTTAATCTCCTCTGTCTCCATCAACGGTGTCGTAAGGCAGGGACTGCTGACCGCCATAATGCCGTGCTTGTATGCTGTTAAGCACCGAGCCAACTACGTGGACTCCCATGACCTGGCAGGCTGTAAGGCACACACGTGGTTTGTTCTAGGATGAAATATTTGTTGTCCTGTTTATGCTTTACTTCTTTACAGTTACCCACGTTGTTTAAATTAGACAGCTGGAATGCAGAGCATGCCATATTACATCGAATTCTCATCTGAGGGATTAAGGTTTATTTGAGTTGGTACTTTGATGTGGTCAGCTTTTGGCCAGCTGCTGCAGTTTAAAGTCAGATGGAAACTTGTGTAACGGAGTCCAGCATTCTGCTACAGTGCTCAACATTCAACCTGCTAACCCGCAAGAGAAGGGGGGGGGTGGTGGGGTGTCCTTTTTTTTTTTTTGGAAGTCAATATTTTATCAATTCTTTCTATATTGTAACTGTTAGGCTTAGGCTGCAGAACTGTAACCACTATGGGAGTAAGGTAACTCTCACTTAGAGCTTTTCTTTCCATCTCAGCCAGAACATCGTCAATCAAGGGTCCTACTACGGTTGCTAGAGATATGCTACACATTGATATTGGATTAAATACAGCGCTTGGGACTGCACACGAGAAGGGATTTGAAAAACACACGTTAGAGAAATAGACAAAGAAATTATTACATTTTATATTTCTTAATGAAATCTGACTGTTAAAACTTGCATTTTGGGGAAAAAAGAGCAAAAGCTTACTAGATGAAGTTTTTTTGACCAAAGTTAGTGTTTGGAAAGAATACTACAAATTGTACCTGTTAGTGCAATATGTCAGTAAGCTACTGAGCACCTAGCACACAGAGAAGGAAATCAGCTGCCTCTTTTCCCAAACAGACATCTTTAAATGATGCCAATTTCATTTTGTGGGTTCTGTGCAGCAGGGAATGTATGCCATCCTGCGGGGTTACCGGCTTTGGCAAAAAGCTCAAGCATTCATATAAAATATTTTACTTAATAGTCATAGTGGAGAGTTTGGAGAATTCTAAGGGAGCTATTTTCTACTTGTGAAACTTCAAAGATAGTTTCACTGCAACATCCTTCAAGAAGGCTTTAAATAAAATGAATCTAAAAAAATTACTGATCCATAAAATAAATGTTGGGAGCTTTGGTGAATGAATCTGAATGTCTAGCAGCAAGTCTGGCATTAAGATTTCTCTCTCTCACATGTGTTAATCTGTTTTAAGTCTTTAAAGGCTGTGTATCCTCAAGGACTTCAGAAGATTAATGTTCAAAGTATGCTGGTGTTTGTGGTATGAACTGATTTTTCTCATTCTCAAAAAGTTATGTGTTTGTCTTACGTAAGAGAAGGAAAATAAAACTCACCTGCCAGAAAGAGAAGTAGATACAAGGTGTTGCTGGCTGCTGGAAGTCCACTGTCCTTTGGAAAAAGCTAAACTTGGAAAGAATACTACAAATTGTACCTTTGGAAAAGTGGCTAAACACAACTGCCATTCTCATCCTGTTGAAGCACAACGGTTTGATGCTCGCCTTTTGTACCATTCTAATCATTTTATGACAGCTAAAGCATCAGTGCCTGAGGGGTGCGGTGTCCAATATACCCTCTCCTCTCTGCTGCGAGGGCTGACAACTGGCAGAACTTCAGCCCTGACACTCATCTGGAGTTGAAGTTAAATCACAGCTTTAAATGACAAAAGTCAGGCACAATTCACAACCATTTGTCATGTACTGGTTCGGCGGCAGTAGGCCTTTGAGATATAATTTAATTTTGCTTCACTTAGTCTCGTCAGGAGCTGAATTTCTATAACTGGAATTCATCTAAATGTCCATTTACATAATTTCATTTCATACTGCATGCAAATGTTTTTTCACTTCTAATCACGCTTTAATTTCTAAGCATTAATTTTTAATCACTATTTATGTATTTAATTCATTTATCCTTAACAACAGGATACCCTGAAATGTCTACAACCTTTCCGTGTTACCCAGAAAGGGACAAAATATATAAACGGCAAACTACTAATACGAAGGAGGCAAATGGTATAGCCTACCCTTTACACGGAAGGTCTGCAACGCTGCCCTTATTTTCATTAGCTCAGTTAAAGCTCTCCCCTCATCTCCTCACACTTCCACAAACTATCCACCACCGTAAGAAGACAGTGTTAGAGGGGCTACAGGAAGTGTGCAAGGGAGGGGTATTTAACAACTTCCACTACTGTAACACTTACTGGGGTTTTTTGTTTTGACCCTCCCCTCTCCACTGCAGCTGTTTTCCCCACCACGAGGTATTTTTAAATCCGAGCTGCTACACGAGTTACTTCCTGTTGCAGTTATGAGGTTAGTAAAACAGGAACAGCAGTGCAGTAATATTTCATTTTAATGACAAGCTTTCTTTGTAAAAGCCAGATCACCTCTTATTATATAATATCATTTAATACCCATTATCCATTATAAAATTACAGAAAAGAAGGGTCGACCAAATCATCATGATGATATCCCCTTCTCACTTCACAGAGATGTCGTAAGGCTAACAATGAAAGGTTGGGTGCGGCCAAGACACCAGAGATAAAAAGTCATCCTTTCCTGATCTTTTATACCTTGTGAGAGCCTAGGGAATAAGGAAATAACATGGGAGCAACTCTTGATACAGAAATCATTAGGGGCAGTCACTGCTGCGCTTCTTGCAGCAGCTTTTCAATCACAAGCGAATGGGTGTTGTAGAAGGGCAGCCCATCCACTTCCATTTCTAGACTGGCAGTTTTTCCACTGCGGACCCCGTGCTGCGCAAGTGTTTTCAGAAGCTTTTCTTCCTTAAAAACCAAAGAAATAGAATATAATTAAAATCCTGAATCAGGCAAGAGCATTCATCAAGATCTTTATTTTAATTCTAGGGGGGACTGACCACATCCTCCATATTTATTTTGACAGCAATTTGCTAACACCTTTTTTTCCTTGTCCCAAAGAATATGTGTAGCATCTGGACATTAGGGAGTGTCAAAAGGCTTATATTCTTCACTGCTGTTTAATTACTGAGTGATATCATTGTTCTCCACACTCCTTCAAACAGCACATTAGTGTCAATTCAGAAACATGAATCCTTTTTTGCCGGGTTTCAAGTTCCTGTATTGTACAAATCAGAATCAGAGGAACCTCCACCCAAAGTATCTCAAAAAACTACCTGTCGTTTCCCCAGCGTAGCAGCTGGCTGCAGCTGCATTTTTTTAAAGAAA
>NW_008824356.1:13106150-13114420 GCF_000699105.1 Pygoscelis adeliae | reverse complement strand
CACATCAGGAAAAAAGGTTACAGAGACTACCTGCACGGGCTGCACAATCACTTTCCTTTCTTGCATCTTCTGTGATCTCTGCGTGTCTTTTGCTCTCTGTCCTCTTTTTTTCCTATTGATTTTATGAGAATTCTGGTTGCTTAGGAAAGGGATGGGGAAAAAAGAAAAACCCCGAAATTGTGCTTCCTTGGGATTCTCTGAAATAGCATATACTTTGTTTAGAACTGCAACTCAATTTCACGTTTATAACAGTTATTTTCTTGCTTAACAGTAATGTAAGCAGATAACAAAGCACGTTCCAAGTTGAGCTGTTAAAGTACACAGAGGGAACAAAATCCTTGGTTGTGAGCTGCCGGCCAGTTAGCACTGCGAGGTGAAAAGATGGGATAAAGTCAGCTCTGAAAAAACACTAGTTCTATGAACAGTGAAAGTAGAAGACCTGGTTTCAAATGGATGTATGTCTAGCATAAACTGCTTTGCTTTTCATTTGACATGAAATGTACACAGTAAAACTCTTTCTACTGTCTTCGCATTTACTGTAAAGAGAATTTATGTCTCTAATTCTGTTAATAAAAATCTAAGAAAAATAAAAAGCCTAGTCATGTCTTAGCTTCCCCCTGCCCCGACCCCACGGTAATTTACATGAGACCTTGAAATACTCATATACCTGTCTTTTCTTCCCTTTCTTTGCTAGGAATGCCTTTCCTGGTCTTTGGTTTACTGTTCTGTTTTCATTTGTGTGAGACCCTACTTTGACAGAAATCGCTACTGAAACAGCCCTACCGGTGTCCTTGACAAACAGCTCTATATGTTTCAATACTTCTTGTTTGATATTCCCATACAACAACCTCCAGCAAAGTCCTTTATCTCCTGGACACAACTTAATGATGAAAAAACTATAAAGTTAAAATATCTAATATTCTCTTATTAAATGTTTGGGGTTTTTTTCTAGGAAGACTTCTAAACAATAAAGAATACAATAGCTTCAGATCTCAATTTAGACCCAATATGGCTGTATTTTACATAATACAGTATATGTCCAAAATATAAACAATTCTGAAAGAATTAAAGCATACCTTGCACAGTCAGTTAGCGGAGAATTTAGTATAATTTGCTAACCTGCCTTCTGAATGCACTTTATAAAGATTTGTCCTGTATTTCCTGGTAATGCATCCTGGTTCTTAGCTGCAACAAAGTTAAATGAGGGACTGGTTTTCTATTAAGGACAAAATATGCATAGTTATGTGGTGTCAGCCTTGACATCACGTAACAATACAGCAATGATCCAGCTATTTAAGGAAATTATCTGGATACAGTGGTAGATAAAAAGTGCTACTTTGTAATTTATAAAATTATAAATATACATCAGCTTATATCATATGCATGATCATATGTATGAATGCAAACGTAAGCACCTGATCTTTCTGCATGAGCGAGGTTTTTCTTAGCACTGAGTATCTATATGCAAAGTGGCAAATTAGATCTCTCGTGTCACAGAAGAGACACCTGAATTGGATACGCAAAATGTCATTTCTAATTTGAATTGTTTCTACATATTTACATGTTAGAGCTCTCTGATCTGCTTACATGGGGAAAAAAGGCTTGCTTGCTTAATACTATATAACTATGCCTGATAAACCGTATTCCATCATCAAATGCTATTGTTTCCATTTGTAAGGAACATACACAGTGTACAGTAGGCTTCCTTAGCTGTAAAGTGCTGCGGTTTGCTCACAGTTCTCTCTGTAATAAACAATTATGTGGGGAGTGGGGTAAGCAGAAAAATAATCAAATTAATAGAAAAAGCACTTTTAATTTGCACTTTATTCAGGAAAAAAACCCTCCCTTACGAATGACAAAGCTAATAAAGAATACTAAAACAAATGCCACATCTTTATATACTACTCATTTATAAAGTAATTCATATTCTTATAGGTCATAATTTCAAAATAAAGACTATACAGTTCATTTCTTACCATTAATAAAGAGTTCAGTAAAAGAACAACTGCCTGACATATTAACCTGGTTGTGAGGTGCAAGGAACTGCAGAGTTGACTGTAGGATGTTCAGCATTAGCTACGTTTGGGTATGGATGAATTAATATAGTTCCCTACAATCACTTCAGTAAAAAAGTACCACAAACATCTGAAAAATCAAACCAATATTGTATTAACCAACGTAATTATGATTCAACTCCACAACTGAAAGGTAAGTAAAGATTGTTGAGATCAAATTTTCTTGCTCATCAAGTCCTCAACAAGGAGCAAATGCTTTGCAGTATCTCGTATTAAAATATATGTGAAGACTAATCCACGCACTTAGAACAATCTTGGCATTCTGTTCAGTGGGAATGGAGAGCTCCACAGCCCTGTGGTTTGTTGCAGTGCTATCCTGACACTGCTTGAACACGAGGCTGCAGAGAAAAACCTTTGTGTTTCAGGGGAAGTCTTCATTTAGTAATTATGATCGATAGTTTTCATGGAAGGAAAGCCATTTTTGGAAGAAAAATAAAACACATTATAAGAAAGCTGTTTGGTGCTTAGGCACTCCTTCAAATGTCTTCTTTCCAATTACAAACAGACAAATACAAGCACCGAGGTGGGTATGTGTGGTGGTGCTCTTTATCTTATGAGGGTAATTATTATAGCATTAAAAGAAGCTGGATTGGGCAGAAAGTAGCCATATAGACGTAAATAGTCTGAATTTTTTTTTATACTAATGGAGTATGCGAACACTAATGTGTTCGATCTTCTGCACTGTTTACTGTTGCGTGATTTATAATTAAAGATAGCATATTCTCTTGTCAGACGTTTTGTAATTTTCTCTCCTCCACAAAACTGTTTCCATTAATTTTATCTCAGTAGATTTTAGTATTGCACTTTCAATAGCCCATTATTGGATCATTATCAATATTCCCAGCTGTATAGCTTAGTAAAACAAAAACAAGAAGGATTTCCTGTACACAATATCACATTTAATTACAGTATCTCATTTCCAGGAATTTTGATCATAGTAGTTTTTCGGATATGTTAATTTAAAGGGCAAAAACGGTAGATGTAACTGGAAAAAAACATTGACAAGTGAAAAGTAATTCATCTATTTTTGGAAAAGATTGCACTGAAAGGTGCCATATGCTTTGTTAAGTCAAAGTATAAGTGGCTATATGGCTATGCTAAACGTTGGGATCAGTTTCAGTTTTATGACCTTTAGATGAGAAATCAAAATAGCAAGAATCAAAAAAAAGTAAGACCTACTCTAAAATACTTAAGAGGTGCTTTGGTGGAATTTCACGCAGAACGTACTGTCACCTCAGGAGAAATACTCTGTTGTGGGCAATATCTATGGCAGATGGATTACATTTTGCTTAGCATTCCTGGAGGTCACAAACTTACTGGTTTTGTCCAAGTCTCTACAGAGGTACTCTGTCAATAAAACTGAAGTTTAAAGTTCCTAAGTTATTACAACAAACCTTACTTGATCATTGAGTGTATATATACATATTTTTTAAACACTGCCAAGTTAAAAATAGAGCCACGTGCGTAGCAGGATGAGCACAGACCACAGTCATTTCTCATCCCTCTCAGTTATTTTGCTTTTTCTCAGTCTGAAACCTTTGCGTTCCCAGAATATCACACTGTTCAGAACTGCATTAGTCAAAACACATTTAAAAATATTCATCTGCAAGTCTTTCTCCAACTTTAATTTAGAAACATTCAAAACTATTATAGAAAGGTTCTAACACAACTAGAAAAGGTGGAAAGATCAGAAGTAAGGTGCAAAGATCAGAAGTATGGAGTGGCTTCTGTATTAGAACTGTGACTTTTGATTTTGGAAGACAGACATCCAAAGGAGGATACAACAGAGATTTATAAAATCCTGAAGGATGCTAAGGAAGTGAACGGGGAATTTTAGTCACTGTATTGCAGTACAAGGATTTCTTGCACTGCCCATAAAATTGTAGTGCTGCCTTGTGCTTGAAGGCGCAGCACACAAATACATTCATTTATGAGGATTTTTATGTTCAATCTGCCTTGAATCCTTTGCAGAATATTCTAAGTACAGTGTGGCTGCTCGTTCACCAGGGATTCCCAAAAGTCACCATAAGACCATGTGAAAATAAGCTATTGAACTGGACTAGGCAGGATTTAGCGGCTCGTAGCCGATTCCATCTACATGTCAAGAGCAAGTCACAATTCCTTGGCCCTGCAGAAATTACCTTGCTGACCGATGGGAGTGCCGATAGCCAGATCCCCTTCTTCGCTAAGGGTGGAAACCCAACAGCTTTCCTCAGATAGCGGTCATGTATTTCACAAGTGCTGAGAATATACAGAGCGCAAGCAATGGCATAGCCTCCCCAGTTAGAGACCCCTGCAACAGAATGTCACCGTGAAACCAAATTGTAAAAAAAGCCTACAATAGTTATTGCAAAGATAGATACCTAACCTGTATAAGTCATTAGGCATGTACAACTGAGTCTCGCGTAGCGATGGTGAAATGGAACGTGGATATGAATTAAATACTGACATGGTTTTGGAACATTTATTTCAGAAATACACAATTGCTTAACATATTAAAATGTTTTCAGTAGTATTTCAGATATTGAATTTCTGCAAGTTTCCATCTAGCTTAGTTTGTGGTTTGTCTTTCCAACAAAGCAAAAACTCAAATGGGCACGGTCTATAACACAATTCCACTTGGCTTAATGTGAAGTCCATGAACTCTGAGGTGCTGTTACAGCACGGTGCCTTTTGCTTTTAACCACACAGAGGTAGGAGATTTTGATAAAGTATCCTAAACCAGGGAAATTTTCACTGGTGTCAAATTTTATAACGGAATGCTGTGTGATTGCAGAGAATCCCTTTTTGGTCACAAATGATTACTGATTAAAGAGTTCAGCTATTTTATAAGATATGAAGCCACGGTGAAACTAATTGTCTGTGTCTTGTTGATGTGTCCTTGGTGTAAGTATCATATACAAAAAGACATTCTAACATAGTTAATATTCATAAATTTTCTGTACACTGTTATCACATCAGTCCACAGAGTCTTGTCTGACAGTTTCTTTGTCAAGACTGTATTGGAGATCATTAGATTTGAAACTTCCTGTGAGACGTTCACTCTGCTGCCTGATACCTTTTCCAGAGATGCAGAATAGCAAAATTTTCAAAAAGTGTGGAAGTTGTTTTAGTGCGTGTAGTTTTCCACACTTAAACATGTCCAAACCTCCACCTCGCTTCCCTTTGCAGGGTCTGGGTGTGACAGTTGCTTTCAAAGTAAAAATCATCAGAACTGCCAAAACAGCCACCCTAGATACTATATACATAGAGCCGTAAGAACTAGATGTAATTATCACCACACTCTCATTTTTCCCCCAAAATTGCTGGTTTAGTGTCAAGAGTGTTAGACACCTAGGTTAGAAACCTAGAAACCTGAGCCTAAGTACAATATGGACCATTCAGTTCACAAATTGCTCCTTGCTGAACACATCTCTCTCACTGCAAATTTTATTTCGTGCTGGTGAAGACGTTAGGGTAGAAGAGAATTTTAACTATAGCATTTAACTTTTCATGTACATTAAGAACATGCATCTGTCCTCAAGTGGCTGTTGAAAGGACTTATCATCTCTTCATGTAAGAGCAATATGACTGATGACCCTGACAGGGTCACACCCACAGAAGCTCATCAATTATAATGAAAATTCTTATGTGCAAAGGACTTATCATCTCTTCATGTAAGAGCAATATGACTGATGACCCTGACAGGGTCACACCCACAGAAGCTCATCAATTATAATGAAAATTCTTATGTGCATAGACATTTTAATTCCCTGTCCTGGTTTCAGCAGGGATAGAGTTAATTTCCTTCCTAGTAGCTGGTACAGTGCTGTGCTTTGGATTTAGGGTGAGAACAATGTTGATAACACATTGATGTTTTCAGTTGTTGCTAGGTAGTGTTTATACTAGTCAAGGACTTTCCAACTTCCCATGCTCTACCAACTGAGAAGGCTGGAGGAACACAAGAAGCTGGGAGGGGGCACAGCCAGGACAGCTGACCCAAACTGGCCAATGGGATATCCCATACCATGTGACATTCCATACCATGTGACATCATGCTCAGTATATAAAAGCTGGGGGAAGAAGAAGGAAGGGGGGAATGTTTGGAGTGGTGCTGTTTGTCTTCCCAAGTCACCGTTACGCGTGAGGGAGCCCTGCTTTCCTGGAGACAGCTGAACACCTGCCTGCCCATGGGAAGTAGTGAATTAATTCCTTTGTTTTGCTTTGCTTGCGTGCGTGACTGTTGCTCTACCTATTAAACTGTTTTTATCTCAACCCACGAGTTTTCTCACTTTTACCCTTCTGATTCTCTCCCCCATCCCACTGGTGGGGGGGTGAGCGAGCGGCTGCGTGGGTGCTCAGTTGCCAACTGGGGTTAAACCACGACAGCGTGTCCCAGTTTAGTGGCTGGTAAAGCAACGTCACAAAGCAGTAGCTGTCACTTTGTTTCAGGAGAAGGCCAGAGGACTAGAAATAGCTGAGCTCTACTGCAGGGACAAGGTCCACCTCCTCTGACGGGGCTCAGAGATTGCCTGTTTAAAGAAATCTGTCTCTGCTCCTTCCACTACTGTTCGTTTGTTACAAACAACCCATGGGGTTTTTTCAATAGAACTCCGGGTGTTGTTTTTTTATCCCTTCCACTTCTCACCCCCTTTCTATTTCATAAGAATGTGTTTCTTCGTTCTAGCAGATCTGTTTGCCAGGTCAGGAACAGCTGGTATCGCCGCACAGGAGGTTGTCTTACTCTGGTATGTATGTGTTTATTTAAATAAATGTTACTTTCTTGGAGGGTAACAGTGAATGATAGAAGACAAATACCAAAACAGTGCAAGTCTTTCTCAAGACAGCATTCACTGAGTTATATAGGGCATATTAAAAAAAAAAACAAACCACAAAGTTTTTAATTATGTACAGCAGACAAGTCGATAAGGAATCATGCATGAAATCCATGCACTCTGAAGACCCATGAAAAGGAATTTCACCTCTTTTTATGAAGCTGAGCCCAAGTGATTAAAACGATTGTGCCCTATCATTTTAATTCTCTTTCCTCTAAGCTTTCTTTAATGGTGCCCTCTTCCATGCTTAAGCAAAATGATGAATTAATTCAGTTTGTCCCCTGTGGGGCAGAAGAAAAGCAAGATTCAACACGTCCCGTTCTGCCAATATTTCATTCACAAGGCACATTACATTTACCCATTTTTTTCCTCCTTGATTGTTTTATATTGTTATCCTGAGGAATGTACACAGATCATAGAATTTGTGACTGTGAGACATTCTGATAAGACGAGAAGTCGGATGTACTGCAAAATTGTGCAACATGATTTGGAACAAAGCACTGCTGAGAAGATGGGGAAGAAGGGAAGGCACAGATTTGCCAGAAGAGAAAAAGGGGCCGAGCTCCCCTTCCATTAATACTGTCCTGTCCGGGGTATATACTATTGAGGCAGTCGTACAGCTCTTACAGCTTCCACTGTCCTGGTCACAGCTGCATCCAGTGATCTTCCTTTGTGATATTTGGCTAGTCACTTGGGAGTACTGACATTGCCCGGCTTTAGCCCTTCAACTGAGATGGGAACCCAGGCTCTGGCTGTGTCCCAACGGCCCCTTTATAGCATCTGTGGTGGTATCCTCAAGGCCAAATGCCCTAACCATACCTAGTCTGTGGAATGATCTTCAGGATTCTTGTGTGCTTCCTAGCTGGAAATCCAGGAAATGTAACCAAGGGCCTTTAAACAGTGCTCCAGGGGTTGGATGAACCACATCCCACAGTGTCCCTGGTGAGGCGTTGCCTGAATCCACCAGTCCCTGTCCCACAGGGCTTTGTGGCATGGCCCTCACCACTAGGTCTTCACAAAATGTCCTGCCACTCCAAATCACAGAGTGCCTTTTCAATGGCTCTATGGCACAGGCAGAACATGCATCTTTTTCACACACCTATCGTCACATCAGCATCCAGGTCCAGTGACAGCTTCTTGTCCAAGAGATGGGGATAGGAGGCAGTTTTGACTCAGGAGGTGGTGTAGGTACTTCTCTTCAACAAGGTATATTACTCCTGAGAACATATTTTGGAGAGCTTTTCTGAAACAGCCACTTTCATTCATGGACTAACTTGGTTTAGAGCCTTAGATGAAAAGCAGTTTTGTATCAGAGTTATAAACAGAGTAAAATTTACAACAAGGCTATGAATAGTCACTCTTAGATTTGGATGCATTCCTG
>NW_008824356.1:13100333-13101957 GCF_000699105.1 Pygoscelis adeliae | reverse complement strand
TATAATTTAATAATTATATTAATAATTAATAATTTATTAATTATTAATATTATTATTTTATTTATGTTATTTTATTAATAACAAGTCTTCCTTGTTATTTTATTTAAGGTGTGATCTTTCAAGAATATTCAGGATTTGCCCAATTAAATGCACTTTCTTCATGGAACATCCTCAATTTTAGTCTTCCTTGTTATTTTATTTAATTATTAATTATTATTTTTATAATTATAATTTATTAATTATCAAAATACAGAGACAGTTTTGTTCGCTAATGATGACTTGGTCATACAAAGAAAGGGCCGATACAAATTAGTTGGAAAGACAGACGTTTTCTTGTCAATTCTATTCTCAATCATCAACAGCTCTCCCACCCCCAAAAAATCCCTTACCCGCTACAATAGTAAAATCAGCTTCAACATCACAAGCTATAACATCTCCGTCTTTTATGTGCTTCTTTACAGCATCTTTCACTTTGCCCATTCCTAATTCATTTCCTCCATCTCCAACACCTTTATTAAAAGAGAAGAAGACCAAATGAGTATGAACCCAGCATATAACTAACAATCCATTTGGAAAGCATCTAGTGTCTTCCCCAGAGTGTCTGTGATGGTTCATAGCTCCATACGAGACGATTTATCCTTTTTAATCAAAAGCGTCTAAAAACAAAAGACTGTGAATTAAATAGCTGAAAGCATCACCTATCACATGCTAACCTGTAAGTGTATATATGCAATATATGCTGTATTGGTGCAGACAAAAGAAATCAAAATTATCAAGTGCTCATGAACAGCAGACAGAATTAAGATAGTAAACCTTGCTTACGGAAGGCCTTAAATGAGTGTTCTATATAGTGCATTAGCACAAATAGAGAAAGAAGATATAGAAAACAAATCCAAAATAAACCTGAGAAATTAGCCTACGATTCTATAATAAAGCAAGCATAGAAAACTTTGGTTTGTTAAAAGCTTTAATTAAAAAAAGAGATTAAAAGTAGCAATTATTGCTTAAAGATAAGCAAAAATATACGTAAGGACTTTGGCAAAAGTAGGACTTACTGCATTGGCAATCTGTTTTATACAGATCACTATCATTGTGCCACAGTGTACAAAGAGCCCAACCCTGTGTACTATGAATGTTTTCATTTTTTCTAGTAATTTATGAAAAAAATAGCTAGGTTTTTTTTTTTTTTTTTAAGTGTTCGTATATTCAGGGTGTGGGGCCTTGATTTTTGTTGGTCAAGTAGAAACACTATGTATTTGTCTCAGTGATTTCAGTAAAATCAATGGGACCTATGTCATTTCAGGAAAATTCTAGGCAACCCTATGTTTGGGACATAAAATTGTTAGATGTCATTCAGAGATCTGGAGATGAGGGTAACACAGAATCATAGAATAGTTTGGGTTGGAAGGGACCTCTAAAGGTCGTCTAGTCCAACCCCCCTGCCGTGGGCAGGGACAGCTTCAACTAGATCAGGTTGCTCACAGCCCCGTCCAACCTGACCTTGAATGTTTCCAGGGATGGGGCATCCACCACCTCCCTGGGCAACCTGTGCCAGTGTTTCACCACCCTCAGCGTAAAAAATTTCTTTCTTATATCTAGTCTAAATCTACCCCCCTTTAGTTTA
>NW_008824356.1:13080840-13100142 GCF_000699105.1 Pygoscelis adeliae | reverse complement strand
AGGAGAGGTGTTCCATCCCCCTGATCATTTTCGTGGCCCTCTTCTGGACCTGCTCCAACAGGTCCATGTCTTTCTTAGGCTGAGGGCTCCAGAGCTGGACGCAGTACTCCAGGTGGGGTCTCGCCAGAGCAGAGTAGAGGGGCAGAATCAGCTCCCTTGACCTGCTGGCCATGCTTCTTTGGATGCAGCCCAGGATACAATTGGCCTTCTGGGCTGCGAGCGCACATTGCTGGCTCATGTCCAGCTTTTCATCCCCCAGTACCCCCAAGTCCTTCTGGGCAGGGCTGCTCTCAATCCCTTCATCCCCCAGCCTGGATTGATACTGGGGGTTGCCCCGACCCAGGTGCAGGACCTTGCACTCGGCCTTATTAAACCTCATGAGGTTCACATGGGCCCACTTCTCGAGCTTGTCCAGGTCCCTCTGGATGGCATCCCGTCCCTCTGGTGTGTCGACCGCACCACTCAGCTTGGTGTCATCTGCAAACGTGCTGAGGTGCACTCGATCCCAATGTCTATGTCATTGATGAAGATATTAAACAGATTATAAACATAAACAGATCATAAACATAAACTAGCAGCTTACATGAAAGCTACATAGTATCTTTAGTCTCTTACTAATGTATTAAAAAACCACAAAAAAAATCCATCTATTTAAATGGAAATTTACGTTCCTCTTTCACCTGTTAGTCTAAATGGCATCTTCTCAAGTTTGAAGACGTTATCAAAAAATCCTAGTTAATGTCTGTGAAACAGAACAGTGAAGAGCTCCAAGTCCTCACTGCAATGTATCATATTTGAATTTGAAATGTGACTGTGCTCTAATGCATAGCATGTGTTACAGGAGAGAAATTACAGTATTTATAATTCACACTTCAAGCCCTGAAAATTGATAAATTTAACAGCTTTAGTAACTGCATAAATATCTCACATAAGTCTGTAGCAAATTTCTTCTTTAAGTGAAATTGAAAGTTATTTCTCAGCACCAATTTTTTATTTAATTCCTTAAGTCTAAATAGTCAAGGGGAGCGTAACTGAGTGACGCATAACTTACATAAAGTTATGTGTTATGTGTTACATATGTTAACTTACATAAAAGGATTTGCAATGAAACAGATAATCTTTTTTCTTATCTGCTTTAATAATCTGTTCACATTTATTTCGGTGTTGGTATTTAACGGTGCTTTCTAAAATCTGTTTGTCGGTAGTACTTTTCAAATAGGTAATGACATAATCATGATGCCTCTATCATCATATATAAATATGGTAGTTACTACCGTTTTGTACTACTTTTTGTAAGAATCCACACAATGTTTTGATTTTTCTTATATTCAGGATCCAAAATTTTGCTCTTAATATTCTTTAAAAAGGCTAAAATGAATTCTTGTCCTTTGAAGATCATCAACAGTTTCTTTAACTGAAAGATACTATTCCATTGCTCAGGGTTTTCTTCTATCAGCCTTGCTTTGCTTTTTCTTGTCTTTGTGGAAGTCCTGTCACCAGGATAGTCTCGCAGTTAGTAGATCTGCTGCTGTGGATGGATCCCATTAGCATTACACTGGGAGGAAAAGAACACCACACCGAAAATTTTCCTGTACCATCTGTTTTCTTCTTCCTCTACACGTCGGCAGAGGACTACATTTTACTGTTGATTTCCAGAGTGAGATTCACCTGCCAAAACGCAGCCATCTACACATGAGCTGGTCAGCTAGACTCCTTTTAAAGTCAGCAGAGAGAAACAGACCCTTCAAACATTCAGTTCATCTCACCCCAAGGCAGACATCTCACATATAGATGTCTGAAAATAGACAAGATGAATCCTCTTCTCCTAAAGGCCTGAGTGCTTTCCAGGAAGAGGAAAAATAGTTCTGTCGGATCTTCCACGCAAGTTTTCACTGACTACATTGTTTTCTGAAACTACATTCACGAAAAATGCAGGAAACGTCAGTCTCCTGTGCTAAAAATCATTTGTATGAAAGGGAAACAAGTGAAACCACATTTTTTCATGCAGTACTTTGGAAAGCTTTTCATTAGCTCCTATATAAATAGCATATAGCTATGTCAATTGTATGACAGCTGAAAAAAATAGCATGTCGTTTCGGTAACATCCATTAATCTTTTATTTCAATCTTTTGGGGAGAATGAGTCCTTCCAACCTCAGTCTTCCATGTCTTCTTATTTTGTGTATACCTGAAGGTTGCTGCTTACTCCATGACTTTTTATGGTATCGGTACCCATACAATTGTAGGCATTGTTCATGCTTTGTCTGTGGTCAGACTCCTAGGTCAGATTTTTTTTAAACACAGAACTTGTTTTAAATGCAAAACTTGACAGCAATTAATCAGCATGTAACAAATGTTCTAATACTTCCCCTCTCCACCTACTAACACAGTACCTCTTGCTACTGAGCACACTATATAAAGACTTCTGTAAGGCTGAAAACTTGATCTTTCTAGTATCCTTTTCTAGTCTATAAAGTTATTTGAGTACTCTGCCCTAATGGGTGCTGTACAATATTTGCATTTTATTTTGGAACTAGACATATGTCTCCAAATTCCTACTGACCATGAAGAAAGCCAAAGATAGCCCCACCAGAAAAATTTATCATAATCAGTAGCAAAACATCATCATCAGTAATGAGAGACAAGATGCAAAGGCCACAGCCCAGATTCATGCCTTGTTAAGCTAGGCGTTGCAGAAATACACTGAAAAAGCCAACAACAGCCATCCCAAGAAATTGTAATCAAATTAAAAAACAGACACAAAAAGTTAGTGTGATAAGCAAAATAAGAACTGTTAACTAGGTAACTGACAACGTAAGAAAAAATTACATTGTTTTTCTATAGATAATCAATTAGTTCTCCAGCATAGAATATCCATGTACTCAAATTCCATGGGAGATCAGAGCAGATATCTTCATTGTTTTTTGAAGCCTATGACTTGTTAAATCATTTTCTAGGCAGACATCTCTTTAGAGAAAATTCACGGCAATGGGACGCAGTGAATCGGGTAACTGCTTCTTTTCTTCTTATTCACAAGCTTGTGGTATTTTTAATTAATGACATTTCATAGTGTATTTGAATATTCAGAGAATGTTTAAAACAAACTAAATTCTGCTGAAGAGATTCAAATTCCCACTGTGCAGAACACTCCATACTCCGCCAAATCAATAATATACTTTGAGCTGCTCTGGGAGATATTTTAAGAGATTAGGGTACTTTTATTAAAGGAATCGGGATGTGATGTTACCTAAGTAGCTGGAGAGACCAAGTCCTTGTATCAACAGTCTAAAATCGGGGACAAAATAATTGAAATTAACTGCAGCAGATAAAGCTCTGAGGCATTTTGCTAAACACCTTTATGAAAGAGAGATTTTCTATCCTTATTCAGTCAATCTTTGGCTTCTCTGCTGAGACTGCCAACAGAGTGCCATCTAGAGTGCTTCTTTTTGAATGTTGAAAGTTACTCCTTAGGAATAGGACAAAAATTTGAATTGAATCTAAGTAAAATGTATTACGAGTTTTAAGATAATACAAAAAATACCAGTAAACTCTTCTGCTATACAGCTTTTAAATGATTCCAATACGGTGAAATCAGACTACGCATGATCTCTGCAGGAGCTCTCTAAATTCTGTAGAAACATTTGAAAAACATCACTACCGAGAAGTCAAAGTTCCAGTGCTTTTGGTAATACTGAGGAGTGAGTCCACAGCACCATAAGGAGAAAAAAAGCCAGATCAGCAGACATGTTCTGACGTGACTGAAATCAGCCTGGCATGGACACTTATTTCTAATTATGTGACACTTATTTCTAATTTTGTTTCTAATATTTATACAGATTATACATCTCCTAACTCCATTTTGGGCTACACAGTGTAGCACGAAGCATTTGATTGTACAAGGACGTTGTACAACATTTTATATATATCTGGGAATCCTTGATCTATGGCATGTTCTTTCAAACCAGATACAAGTCAGTTTTCAGGAAAAAAAGGACTATCGACAAAAGAGAGGAGCACCGTGTTGACAACAGCACTCTTATTAGACCTATGAGTCAATGTTAACGTAGTTTTGGCAGGAAGGATAAAGTACTCCTTGAAAGATTATTATTGTATACATATATTTTGTTAGAGAAGGTATTATCATAATAGATGCAAACATGCAATCCCTGCTCAAGAGAATGTACTGCTAAAAGGCAATATAAACTAAGATTCTATCCAGACAGCTGTTTTAACACAGGTGTAAAATAACTATAATATTTTAATATGTAACGTTTCCATTCAGTAGTCATTTGCTTTCTATGCTGCCTTTCACACATAAAACACAGAATAAAGTCAGGGTCAAAAACTATGCTTAGAGAAGCGTATGTATGCACACTGATGTATAGATAATACACACATCTGGGCTTGATTTTTTGTCCTTAAATAAGTTTGAAATCAACTCCATTTTTTTTGGTTGTGAGAACCCTTCAATAGAAACCTCTAATTTTTCTCCAGCAACGGCCTCTAAATTCAACCACGACAAACAGCTGTAGCCCGCAAGCAGTTATTCAGCACCTGCCTCCTGCTCCCCTTCACTTCCAGTAAGGGTTCCTGTTTTGTGCTTCTCTTGCTTCTGAGAATATAACACAAACTCACACATACCTGTTGTTGTGACTCCTGGAATGGTTTGTGCAGCTAAAAATAGTTCATCTATGGGATCCACTAGATGTTTAATGTTAACTTTCCTGGCATTGTAATAATTGCCATCAGCAGCCATCCCAGCGCGCTCTATTGCTATCAGGTGATCAAATCTGGTTAGAGACGAGTGAAAGAACATAGAGGAGTCAAAGCTGTGATTCTCACATAACAAACTCTTCTGTTGGCTGCTTCTCCTGTTGTGGTTGGTTCTACTTTTTGACTATTTGGGATTCAAGATAAAGCTTGGATACTGATTTGCTATTTCTGAATGTAGTTCTCTACAGTTTATTTTCAAAGGTTAGTTTAGTTTCTTTATAGCTTTATAGCTATATAGCTATAGTTTCTTTATAGCTTTAGTGCAATTCCCTCAAACCACATCTGCCACCAAGAAATGGAGAAGTTCCTGAAATCCTCCTAACCAGCAAACCTTTGGGTCAGCCACCTGGCCTTGCTCTGTTTCATGTTAAAATACATAATATCTTGTAAGACATCTCTATAACTGTTTTCAAAGAAAACAAAAAAGTGGCAAATTAATGATCATCTAAATCCTTGTTAGTGTAAATATAGTCTCTGCTTAAAGTACGTTGCTTGGCAAATGTTCAATTGTTTCTAGTTAGGGAGTTTTTTGTTTTGGGTCTTTAGATTTGGGGGATTTTTCTTTAAGTCTATGGCTATTTTGCTAGATATGAAAGTAGACAGAAGTACTGCAGATGTCCTATGTTTTAAGCAGAATTTTAGTACTCAGTTCTGCCACTGTATGTTAGAATGAAGTTATTTTGCTTCTGTTTTTCCCATTTTACTGCCATGAGGTTACTAATTCTGCTGAATTACTTAATGTTTTTGGGGGTGGCTATCTACGGTGACTCCAGAGACCTTAAGCAGGTTAGCTGTCTACTTTAAAGAAACACTTACTTTAGCTTTTTGGGACTGTGCGATCAATTGAAATAGAAACTGACTGTAATTTTATTACGTATAGCTATAAAACACATTTTTAAAACAATACATGAAAAATGAAGACAGTATCATGCATACTATTACAGCATACAATTATAGCATACACTAACCTGTGGAAAGAAATGGGAATTGAGTAAGTTGATGAAGCAAATACCAGGGTGAAAGATCTTTTTATTAAAGAGAACAAACTGAAGGCAACTACATTAAAATGCTTTACAAGGGAAAATCAATAAAAATGACCAATGTATGCTAAAGGAAATGTAAGTTGCCTGCTAAGTAATAAAATGTGTGTACAGCTACTTAGCAAATTTTCCAGTGCATTAACCCTAATCACACACTTTGTATTAATCTGAATTTTTGCCCGACATTGTATACTCAACAAGGCATATGCAAACAGTTCAAATCATTATTAAGAAGTGCATGCATACATCTATAATTTTGGCTTCGGCTGCCTAAAGACAATAGGATGATCACTTTCACACTATTATAAACACATGACATCTTATTAAATCAGATCAGATTCCCCAGTTGTCAGACTTGAGCCAAAGCTCTAGAAAGTGAACACGCTCCACAACTCTTCTCCTAGCTCTTTCACTGACTCCGACATACTTCCCCTTTCTGATATTCACACTGATTTAAAAACTGGTAAAATAATATATTTTGTGTGTGTATCTGAATTGTATTATGAATAATTGTATTATTAATTATAATAATTGTATTATTATCTATGCAATAACAGCTGAAAAGCTTTTAGAAATTTTTCAAAGGAAAAGAGCTATTAATATATGAAGTATCATTTCTTTTTTTGTACTCCAGAAATTCGTAATTGCAGAATAACATGGAATTCTGTACTCTGTGTGCTCCAACACCAATGTTTGGCTTCAAAGTTTGTTCTGTTCATTCCAGGTCTTAAGGATTTACTTGTAACCATTATGCCTTCTTAGATCATGGTTGTTATTTTTATTATAACTACACAGTAGAGATATTCTCAAAAACTGAATACACGTACCTAGGTCTTCCAGGGTTCCCATTCTCACACAAAAACATTAAAGCTGAATCAGCATTTTCCCTTTGATAACTCAATAGAAGGACAGGTCTCTTCAGGATTCCTACAGGAAAACGAAATACAATTCAGATACTATGTACCTTTTTTTTTTTTTAATGTGTGTTTGAGTAACTTTAAAAAAAAAAAAAGGCAAGCAGAACAATTAGAATAGTAAGGACTCAATATTCCTGATAAGCTCCCTGCATCCTTACTTTAAATTAAACTCACTTGGATATTAGTGCTAGTAAATGGGACCTTGAGATAGACAACAGGTCTATAAGAATAAGAACAGACATCCAGAATTCAACACAAACAGCTAATCCAGAATCACTAATCAGCTATGTAAGCATTAACTTGATGCCAGCTAGGTTTAACAAAATGTCATCGTAGCAACGCTGATCAGAGTTTAGAGGATGAACTCTGGTTCATTCTCTGGAAAAAAAAAATCCTATACTAAGTGACAGTGAGATTAACTGAAGCAAACCTTGGCTCAAATTGGCAAGATAAAAACTGAGAAAACGTGTGTCTTACCTAGTTGAACAGCCTCTTCAATAATCTTTTTATTCAGATTCATGGCTCTCTGATCTGTTACTATGGCAACCTCTTTCTCCAAGGCCTGCAATATAGCTGCAATAGCGAGGGCTCCCGGGGGCCCATCGTTCTCTTCTGGTGGCTCGTAAGCGAAGTGGGTAGGAAATCCAGTTGTTATCAGCACCGACCGAGCATGGGAGATGGACAGGCAAGCCTTCAGCAGCTCGTCCTGGCGGTGTAGATGAATTATACCCCGGTCTCCTATAAAAGTGTTTTTAAAGAGAACAGTACACTTCAATATATCATTCTCCTTTTGAAGTTTCTGTGTGGGTGAACCTGCATACTTTAATGACATAAAATGGGTTAAAAAAAAAAAAAAAAAGAGAAAGAAAAACCTCTGGTCAAGGCAGGAATTGGGGTAATTTCCTCAGGAAACCTAGGAAGGTGGAGGATATGAGTAATGAAGATAATGGGCTGTGCTTCCAGGTTAAGAATTTCAGTTAACCGGATTTTGAAAATTTCTATACCTAGCATTTCTAGGTGTTAGTGTAAATAGCTTTTTCTTTTTCTTTTTCTGAGAGCTTATTGCATATTGTTTCCTTTCCTTTGGCCCTCTGCTTTCCTCTGATCTGTGGAGACAGTCATGCTAGACCATGTCTCGCTACTGAAGCTAGATTGCAACTCAAGCATCCCAGATCTTACAGAAATCTTGATGCAGGCTTCAGATGAGTAAGCTGGTCCTTTGTCTCTATTTAACTCTATCGCCTTAGGGAAGAGCTAATTCCCAAATAATTTCTACTTAATGAAATGATTAACCACAGAAGTGAAGTTTCAGAGATAAGTTAACCAGATTAACCACGGAAGTGAATTTTCAGAGATACTGTAAGCTACTAGGGGACTTCATAAACTCAGTTAATACAGTAGTATCCAGTTGACTGCTGAAAGATCTTGTAACACTTCATGTAGTAGAGAACCATGTTACCTGACCTTGAGAAATAGGTGAATATTAACGGATGTCTCTTCTCATGGGTCAGTCCCTAAAGAGGCAATGCTGTGTTATCTGTATATGTCCTTCATTGTTCAAACACTTCCTATCCCCTCTCCCTTCCCTGGCACTCGGAAACACAAGTTCACAGTGCAGTCCTTTCGATTTGCTAGTACTCCTGAAAACCACAAATACCAGCATGATGTGCCGATATTCATGGGCTGATAGTGAGAGGTAAGTCCTCACTATTGTTTTCTAGCCTCCTCACATCTTCATCTTTCTCACCTTCCCTGCCTCCGCACTTTCCTCTTTTTGTCCTCAATTTCCCCTTTGCCATTTCTCCCTCTGTTCCTCCTACATAACATACAGGTAATATATAGATAGTGGACACAGAAAAAAGTTCGGAACAAAACTTAAGTAACAGAAGTAGGGAATATTAGTCTCTGAGAAGTGGGGTATATTAACTGAGATAAAGTATTGTACTCTCCTCTAGCAATAAAATGAGCTAACTCTTAAGTTAGGTCCTGTATTTGTGCAGAGCATGGCACTGTGCCAAGCTGAAGTCCAGAGAGTGGGAAAAGGAGAGGCCTTGTGAGTAAAAATAACCAGACCCAAACATATGCACAGAGCCCAAACCCAGAGCTTGGGAGAGCTGGGCGTAAGCTGTTTTCCACTACTGCCTACGGAGGATTTCAGAAAACTTATGGGAAACTGAGATCAGAATTTACAGCAGACAGAGGGGACTAATTCGGTGGGTATTTTAGGAATGGTTGCGCTATTCAGTTTGGCTTTATTTCCCTCTCCTCTTCCTTGTGCACACATGCAGCCCTACCTCTCAACGTCCTGTGGTGATCAGGTCACTTTGGTCCATCACACAACACCTCAGTGATGAATGTGTCAGCAGAGCTTGATGTAATTCCACCCATCAGAGAGGGATGTTTGAAAAGCACATGCAACTACTAGAATTTTCTGGTAGGAGCACAGTAGTCATGAATATATGTAAAGAAACATGCTATTTACTGTACAGTGAATACCCTTGTAGCTGTTACCAGCATGCTGAGGTGCCCTGTACTTTACATACCAATTTCAGTTTTATTCAGTAACAGTTCTTATTCCCTGTGGACTCTCCAGTCTGCTGTAAACATGCATACATAGATGCTTCTATGTACTTTGAGAGTATACAGTCATCAAGATCAGATATTCCATTACCCATAAGGTTGAATGGTTTTGGCCAGACTCTGATATTAAGTACGGTAACAGAAAATGTAAGACCTAGTTATATCAACTCACTGTATTCCACAAAGAATTTTTAAAATCTTAAAATTGCCTTTAGATTCTTACCGTGTTCTTGAACTTTATTAATATCTAAAAAAGCAGGATAGGTCATATCTACCTCATAAAAAAATCCACTAAAGGAAGGGAGTTTTTGTTTTTACCTGGATCTATTCCAATTAGGGTCTCTAGAGTCTTTATCTTTTGGGCTGCTTCTGCTGACACAATACTATAATGCAGAGGATCTTGAGAATTCCAGTGGACTTGTGGGGCTTCTCTTGAGGATCTGACTGTGACATTGTCATTCTTTAGGTCGGTAATGAACATGCAGCCAGGAGAATGAGTAAAAGCTAATGGAGCTCCTAAAATGGGTGAAAAAACTTCAATTAAACACATAGTTATTGCAATATATTGAAATATCAGAATGATAACGTTGCAAAAAGCTATTTAATTTAACAACACAGAGTCCCTGCCTGGTGACATATCATAAAAACAGGTGATATTTTAAGTTACACTGTAGCAATTAATACACTTTGAGAAAGAAATGCATGCATATACATCTGAAAATGTTTTCACTTTTAAAAAGCTCACATGGGTTGTTGAGATCAGGTTTTTCTACGATATGCTCTTTGGTATAAACTTGAGGCAACTTAGGAACTGAACACTGTTACCCTCCAAGGAAGTCTGTCAGTAATTGGCAAATCTGAAAATTGGGTTTGACATGCATGAAGAAACTAGTGCATTGACATAAGAACAAGTTAATGCTTAAGTTTGCACAGTGTGTTGGTGATACTGTTTCTGTATGAATAAATTAATGTTCCAGGTTCCAGAGTGCTGCTGGAAGCTATAGTGTCTCTCTTGTACCTTTGAATATCCTTGCAATAGTGATACGACAAAATTATGTCAACTGCTGCTTGCTGGCTAGGAGTAGTCATTTATCGGATTAAGAAAATGAGGAATAGCATCTCTGCGCAGTGTCTTGCCGACCTAGCTAGGAGACCTATAAACTGGCAAGCAATAATGACAAAAGGTGACCAGTAAGCCTTAGCAAAGGGAATCTGAGTAGCATCTAAAACCTGGTGAACAATAAGCTTATTTAGACCTGACAGTGTAGTAGCTCCCTAAGCTGAAAATATTTGCTGTCCTTATACTAATTCCAGAAGTCTTGATCTAGATTATACTTGATTTGGCAAAATTGATATCTTGTTGGATAATCACAACTGGTACAAGCAAAATCTTACCTTGTTAGAATGGTGAAAAGGAAGGATATATTGCTTTAACAAGTACACATGTGCTTGATCTGTGCTAGATCTGTTGGGAGTCTATGGCTCGTTAACTTAAAAGCAGCTGGGGAACAGGGTTGTTGAGGTTTAATATACCTCACCAAACCATGTGAGTAGACAGTATGTTTTCTGACAAGCTAGCAGATTCCTCTGAAGTATGGGAACTGGTGGTATGGCAGAATTTTGACTACCTAGATGAGAAAGGAGCACAGAAAGATACAAACTGCCAAAAAATTCCTGGAATGCATTAATGACAACTGGTTTTAATACAGAAAATGGAGAAATAAACAAAAGTAAAAGCCGGTTCCAGGCAAAGGCAGGATAGACAGCTGCTTTGGGCAACAGATTGAGGAGAGGTTAGCAAATTTTTCCTCTCCTTTCCCTGCAACAAGGATGCATGAGGAAGATGAATAAAACTGCTGGAGAACACAGGAAAGAGCGGTGTTTTCAGTTTGGATTTGGGACTGGAGAAAAGGGGTTGTATGTAAGAAAGAAAAAGAAGTCTCTGCTTCTCGTGCTGAACATATGTACAGCAGGTGTTGAGAGCAGTTTAGATAAGCATCAGTAAGGAACCACAAGGATGAAGCAGATCCTGCAAAGGGAGAAGGATGAAGCAGATGACCTCCCAAGGCTCTCCCCGTTATGCTGCCTATGATTATTAAGCTGCTTCTTCAGTAAGAACTAAAATATGAGATTTCATTACACACTAGTTACTTGGAGCAGTATATAATACTGTCACTATGGTTTAGTTGCATTTTCTTGCCCTTTGTGCTCATGCCTGTTATAAATGACTGGATAAAGTGCAGAACAGCTCTGTGCCGAGGACAAAGCTTCATTTATGTAAAGTGTGTCACATTTACTTCATTTTAGAACAAAACCTAAAAGCTCAAAATTCTTTTTCAGGTCAATCAATTTGCTAGCTCTTGACAACATTTTGGAAAGATTTCTGGCTGCTTTTTTTCCCCCCTTTACTATTGTTTTACTGCAGTGTAATATAAAACAATATTTTAAAAGGAAGAAGCTTAAAAAAGAATGCCTTTAAACTTCTAGATTTTAATAATGCTTAAAAAAGACATTTTGATGCTGCCAGAGCTTTAGATGTCTGCCTTTAAAATACTCAAACAAAAGTGATGGAATTTCAGTAAGAACTTCCTTGAAGGTAGACCTGTATTTCACAATGGAAAACAGTCCTGCCAAACGATTTTTTTTGTTGTGTGGGTGGGGTGGTTTTTAGCTCACCCTAAAATCAAGCCTGCTAATCAGCCAACTCATTCAGTCCATGTTTTTAAAAAAAGAAAAAAAGAAAAGAAAAAGAGATTGAAGGATAATTTAAAAAGAGCCTCCGAGTGTAGTACATACTGCAGTTGATAACTGCTTCTACTCCTGTTACTCCACAGGCCCAAAACACTGGAATATCACCAGGATGAAGGTGAACTGGATCTCCATAATCTGGTTTGGAAAGATCTTGTATTCCCAGCAGACCTGGAATTGATCAAAAATGAAATAATGAGAGATTCCAATTAAGCAATACTACTGCAAAGCCAGGGAGGGGGGGCGGAGGACCCCAAACATCATTCAATGACACTAAGCTAGAATTGCAACAGTGGCAAGTCCCACTGAAGTGGCACATTTAGTTTGCCTTTGAGTGCATGTCCCCAGAACCTGAGCTGACTTGTTTTCCCTTTTTGTACTTGATGACATCAATAAAAATGTATTCACTTTATTTCTGCAACAAAATACAAGCTAGATGTGTATGTTGAGTTTCCAGGATATTATAAATCTTCTCTATCAACAGAAGAATTATATTCATAACACTGGCAAACAAGAATAAATGACTGCAATGCAAAACGGGTTCTTTCTGAACATGTTTTCTACTGCTTTAGTTTCCTACGTTCTTTAGCTAGAGAAATGAGCAACCACTCTTTTACCTCTCTGGGTTAGATAACTACATCTCACTCTTAACCAGCTTTCACTAAATTGTCTTTTGCTTTATTCTAACACCTACTTGTAATATTCTGGGTCATTCTAAGCACTTGCTCTCTTCCCTTGGTTTTCAATTCTTCAGACGCTTTAATATACCACTGTCTTTTCTGGAATTAATTTATATAATCTGTATATATAATCACTTACTCTTTTCTGTTAAAAATAAACAAACAGTGGAGACCCTCACTTGCCCAATCATCTTGTTGCTCTACTCAAAGTAATGACTTATTACTAGTTCCTCAGATTTAAGCACTCAGACCAAATATATTACTGGGGTGTACTGTTACCAATGACATCTCCTTCCATGCTCTGCGATGGGATCCTTCTGCGTATGCAGTCCATGAGTCTACCAACTGACAAATTTCTGTCAGCAGAGGGGAATTTTTTTTTTATTGTGATCTATCCTCATCTTACAGGTGTTTGGTTTTGTTTTTTTTCCAAACAGCCGCCTGTTTTATCATTTTTTTCAGCTTTCCCTTGCAAAGAATAGACCTATATTTGTTTGAGCTGGATTTAAAAAAAAAATATATTCTTGTCATATTTCTAGTTGTTCTAAGTGTGCTCAATGTATCCTATTTCACTATTTTTAAAAATAATGCAGTATTTACTTTCACAGTCATCCGCTAAGACATAAAATGCATCCACACATACTTCTCCCCATGCTGTCAATCATTGCTACCCTGTCACTGGAATCTCTGACAGCAAGAAAGTATTTGCATATAAACGAAACTGCATACATTTTAGAAAAATGTGATTATACTTTTTACCAAAACCACCCCTGCCATATAACTTATCTACATCAGACAGCTATCTTTTATCCAAGAAATCTCTCTGTTCAGCTCAGTCAAAACCTACTTTTTTCTTTCTCCTCCCCCCCAATTCAGGTTTGTGACCATTAGAAAGGATTAAAACATAATAAATTTTCTGGTGCAGGTATTTCAGTCCTACCGCTTCCCGTGGTTCCCCCCTCCATTTTCACACACAGCGAAGCGCGTGCAGAGTGAAACATGAAGAGCACTGACCAGGGTCACCCATGTGAATTGGTGCTCCATGGGCTGCTTTTGATTCGGAGGTTGCCAGCACAGCTGCTTCCAACTTGCTTTCAGGAATAGGTCTCATTGTGACTACGAAGTTGCAGCGAAAAGTAGAAACGCTGTAGCAAGGCACAGCTGTCTGCCAGTTCAAAAGAATCCAAGGCGTTAGCAGGAATATTGAACAATACTTCTAAAGTATTAGAAGAAGTAAGTCTAAACCTTTGTGCTGTACTTGAGCTTAGAAAGGCCGCATACTAACATTCATTTTAAATCCTTTAAAAAAAAAAAAATTCTTAGCATCCTTTTTTTTTTTTTTTTGTAAGATCCAGCAGTGCAGGAACGAAACATTCCATCCTTGAGCTTCTGCATATTGATCACTATAATTTTCAACATTATGCGTTTCTTGCTTCGGTAGATGCAGCATACAGTGTGGTGAGCTCAGTATATACTGAATATTGTCAGAAAACAACCGTGTGCTTCCCATACAGAAAGGGAAAAAGCTAATAAAAAGTATCACACGGCAACAAACCTACTTGGTCTGAATCTATCCTCTGTGTTTGAATTCAGGGAGCTACGGTGTTCTGTAACTCGCGAGGGTCAGGAACTCCTGCTGCTGGCAGTACCCACTTCTACAGAAGCAACGTGCCGATTCCACACATGCAAATCTTTCGTGCCTCTAGAGAGGTTCTATGGAATTCACCATCCTCACTGACGGGGATGCTGAAGCACCTTTTCTATTCAGAAATAAAGCAGTCCGGCTTCTTAGAACAAAATGTCTGGTATCTAAGTTGCATTTGAACGTAAACAAGATATGTAGACAGATAGAGCTGTTTAGAAAATGTTCATTAACAATCTTTGTAATAAAAATCGTTATACCTGTCACTGAAGAAACACGCTGTACAGTTCTTCACAGTATTGATGTGCTAGAAACTATGAAATTTTCCTAATTCTGAAATGTTATAAGCAGATACATAGTTGTATTTTTTTTCTTTAAGCTTGGTAGAAGGACTTGCGTATGAGATACGTTTGTGCCTTCATTTTGACCAGGAGTATAGCAAAAAGATTGTGAAATGATAACACTGAAAACAACAATGCTGTTCTATTAGACAAAGGTTATAGGAACTATAGGAAAAAGACATGCAGATGTGTACTTAAGTGTTCTTGATATTAAAGGGTGTACCTACTGGAGCCAGAATTATTTTAGGACTTCTGCCAACGTTAAAATCTGCACTAATAAACTTTCTGAGCACAGTTATAATATTCAGTGCTATGGTAGATGCCTCAAGTTTTTGGGAACATCTTCTGTCCCAGAGGTCTGGGTTCGTGGCAAATATGCAGTTTAAAGTCTCTACAGGAAAAATCCAAAATGTGGCTGTCATACATGCAGAAGATACTGCTACTGTCATGGCTCATAAAAGGAATATTCCTACTGCAAGCCAGAGCCGGTATGGAGAGCAGGACGTGAATAAAGGCATGGTCAGAATAGTGCATGGGTCATCGGTTGAAACAGAGAAGGCAAACCAGAACAGAATCCAAATGAAATGGCTGCCACAGCACACAGGGAAAAACGTTGTCACCGTAAATGAATAAAAAAGCAGATTGGCCTTGCAGAAAGTTGAAAAAAGCACTGAACTGAGGCTGGGCATATTTTACCCTGTATTTTTATGCACTTAGCACTAGCGTGTGCCTAAAGTTACGATGCAGGTAGGAAAAAAAAATCTCATTTTGAGCAATAGTTATATGCACATAATGTGAATATGGACAAATACTCAAAGGCAAAATTACGACAAAGACTATGTGTGTGTGCACGTACTTACCTTATACATACTTACGTTACATTTTTGCTCAACATTTCTTACGGGAATGCCAGCATTTTGGACTGCTTTTTCAAAAGAGAAGCTGCAGCCTAAATAAAAAGTCACCATGTCCTTAAGTTGTTCAGAATACTCCTTTAGGCTTTTCAGTGATCCAGTACAAGCTCCATGCTCGTATATTTTGTACTGTAGGCAGTCTGTTCTAGTGAAATAAGAAGTTATCACAGCTTTATCATATTTTTTTGAAAACAAGGTGAATTGTTTGAATTGGCATTAACCCAGTATCAAACCACAAGATACAGCCTACTTTATCTATTTCGTTTCTTTCTGAGTAACAATGAAACAAACACATGCAAAACCACCAGAACACCTTATTCTGCACAAAAACAAGCTGGTAAACAGAACATGTTAGACTCTGGTATTTTTCAGGTTTTATAGGTAAATTTCCCTTATACGTGTCTTGTCGCAGGGTTTCAAAAATTTGGGAGCTCTTTTAAGTCTTGCTTTTAGTGTTTACTACAAGAGTACATCTTTCAAATTTCAGAGGCCCCACAAATATCATGTGGTCACCATGCCTGCGTTACTACTAAATAAAACAAAGGTAAAACCCTATTATTTAACTCTGCTGGCTCAGACTGCAAAGTATTTAGAAATTACACAAAATTGCACTTTTGCATTAGATAAATACTTGTAATACTGACAATTATCATAACATGTTTCTCAAGAACAAGACGATCAGGCTGTTACACTCATGCATAGTTTTCATTCAAAGGTATAACTCCAAGAAAAGAAACTTGTTCAAAATGTACAACGGTGTGAGCGGGCTGTTCCCTGAAACCCTCCTGATCACCACCAGCATTCACTGCAGAATTTTGAGAAGCAGAGTTGGTCCGTAGTTACCTGATATCAGAATCACTACTCAGAGAAGGACGTTTCCAATCACCTGGTTTACTTCTGTACAGCAGTGGCAGTGGGCCATTATTTGCATGGCAAAACTTCTCAAAGTCATCAGCCAGGGACTCGTGCAAAATCACGACATTGGCCTGTTTATAGCCTGAAATTGTGGAAGGTAGGAACGACTGGTTATTAATTCAGCTTTTTGTTTGTGAAGCAGTAACTTTTCTGTACAGATTTCCTTAGATGGTCTATTAAAAATTACCTCAAGGAAATTTTTGATTCAGAAGTCCGTAACTAAATTAAACATCTTTTTGAAATGTTTTTAAAATCATAGCTAGATGTACTCTGTATGTGAAGTTGTTCACAGCTAAAATAGTTGGCAGATATGGGTAGTACTAGAATATGAAGACAGCATAATTACCTTAATAAACATTTCTATGAATTTATATATAAACAATTTATTACCTAACCTGGGAAATTAATATTCTATAGGAAAATACTTTACTTTGCAAATGTTAGCACAAAGCCAAAGAAAGGCTATTGCATACCACACTTTCACCATTTTTTTTTTTTTTTCATTCAATAGCAAGCTATAAATCATGGCCAGTTCAACAGTAGCTCCTGGTATCTTGATGTTATGTAGCCCATTCTTGTTGGCTATGGAATTTTACTGTGGGCTGTGATTTAACAGACATAATTACAGCTCAGGAATAAACTCTTGTCTGTCACATTGAATCTCAGTCATTTCTACTATTTCTAATTTAAAAAACTAAAATTAACTGCTACACTTTCTTCACTTGGAATCAACTTTGATTTAAAAGGTTGTTGACTACTACCATGCAATGGCTTCTAAAGACACTAACGTTTTTGCGATGAGTATCAAAGCTCACATTCATTTATTTAGCAAAAATTTATTTTCTAAACAGTAGCAGTTAATACCAATGTCATTTTGATTTTCCTGCATGTAAATACCAGCTGTTCAAATACAGAGAGGAAATTAGGAGTACAACTAGTCTGTGGTGTATAAAACTGCTAAGTAACAGTCCCTAACTCCTGTATTGATGCTGTCTTGAAAAGTTATTACCATGTCTGATATCAAACAAGTGAGTAAGAGGCTGCATAGCAGCTCTCACTTTCTTAAATACTGTGGTAGTCTGTCATCCAAGAGGCAATCATTTAGCTGAAATCAATGATCTGCCTTAAAAGGCTGTAGAAAATCAGCCAAATCTTACTCTTGACCAAAGCTAACAAAGAAACCAAAAGATAAAATTCTATTCCTGATGGAAAAATGCAAAGCAAAGGCTGAGGTAAGCATGTATTTGCACACTGAATGTGCCCACAAACTGCTCTTTTGGGAGTACTCAGCACAAAAATTCATTTTTTTGCTAGCAAAAGTTACTAAATACAGAAACAGTTTCTTGCTAAATACAGAAATACATTTTTGTTAAATAAACATACTAAATTTACCACTGAATAAAATACTACATTCAGTTATCCTTCAACTTCATTCCCTGCCGTCCATGTGAAATCCACAGGCACTTTCTACTTTGCTGGTGATATTCACACATTCTTAAAATTATGGTTTTAGTCAGTGCATTCGACTCAGACAACGCTGAATTTAAAATACTAGTCACAGCTGACAGACTGAATCTGTAGGTCACTGAGGTACTCTACAAACTCAGGAAGCTTCGTTGTAACTCTTTGACAACTTTATTGCTCCTCCTGATAACTAGCCTTACTTTCTTTATAGATGAAAAGATATTTTTCTCCTCCCAGTTTACATATATACTTGCATTATGTATCTATCATTATGAACATATTCACGAGCAATGTTAGTGAAGCTGGACATGCTGATCAACCCATGCATTAATTCAACGCACTCATGTCCCAGTTCAGAGAAGTTTAGAAAGAGTTTTTAATTTCTTTGGCGAATGACAATGACAGTAAGAAATAATTATTTTAGTAGTATATCACCCAACAACGTAAGACAATTTTAAGGATTCCGAGAAATTCCAATTACCCTAGTTTCATTAGTCTTTGCATAACGGAGCTGTATGCTCATGGCTAGAAGTCTGAACTTGTTTTGTATGTAAACAGTACTTTTCTCAAATGTTAAAACTAACACATTTAAAACTACTGCAGCAATACATGCACTTAAAAATACAGTTGGGGCAAACTGCAGATTAACAACATTGTAACATGTTTTCCATTAGTATTTTTCAACTTATGTACTGATGGAAAAGAAAACCATAATTTCAAGACTCACTATGATTCTATAAAATGGCCCTTAATGTTCTTATGTTATAGTAATGCTACTACACACAGCTTTGTTGATCAGCTACGTGCCATGGTATTTTTAGTTATGTTGTTACATTTTAAAGTTGATCAGAACAATGGCACAGACTTCTCTGCTTCTGTAAAAGTCCAGCCATGAGAGGCAAGACAGAAATCAGTTTTCCAGAATGCATTCAGTTATCTGAGTATAAAACTATTTTTTCCCTCCCCCTTATAATTCCCAGTCTTGCTGAGTCAGTAATTTCCAACTTCTGCAACAAATGAAGCAGAAAACCACTTCTGTAACTACACATCTCTAATTCTTCCCCAAAGTGTATCCGATGCACTAAGTAAAGCAAGGTCTCTGTGAAGAACTTAGCATGTTATCCTACAAATGTGATAATAACGTACGCAAGAAAAGCCAGATTTGGTTAAAGATTTTTCAAATATTTTCTGCATCTGTAATTTCTCACTGACATAACTGGAAGCTGAGGGATGCACTGCAAACTTTGAAAACAGAGTCCATGTACTTTACACAGGTAGGATGATACGTT
>NW_008824356.1:13067450-13080805 GCF_000699105.1 Pygoscelis adeliae | reverse complement strand
CCAAATCGTAGCTTTACGATTTAAGAACATAGTGTCAGGTGCTTACAATGTGATTTCAAAAACACCCAAGTGACTTAAGAACATAAGTCAACTTAACATTTTCTTCTGTTTTACTTCGGTGCTTTTGATATTCCTACATTCCTTCACAAACAAAAAAAGAAAACACATAGCTATGAATCTAAAATGGAGTCACTTTTGCACTTAGAGCTGTTAGATTTACTTACCCTCTGCCATTCCAGAAGTATTACTAATACTGAGTCTGTTGCATCGAATTATTCTCCTTAGCACATGGGGAAGGAGAGATTTCAAGCCTCCTGTCAAAATCATCTCTTCAGCCTTAACAGAAGGGTAATTATAAATTTAAACACAAAGCACGTTTATTTTTTTGACATTTTAAATTCTGATTTGCTGGAGAACTTAGCTTAAGTTTCCTCCTCGTGCTCTACCAATGTTATTATCACTGGGAAATTCTAAGTTACAACCCAAAAGGCAGATCAAAGGCAAAAGGTTATGTCACTTACATTTTATGACTAAAAGCAAACTGAATCTGAATCTTTCAATAAATTAGCCAGAGACATGCACTTTAACATTTGGGATAAAATGCAAAGTTTTGCTGGCCTGTAATGTAAGAAACAGATTTCTTTCCTCCCTGATAAATATTCATTTCCTAGAGTATTCACTTTTCCAAAATTCATTGTAGCTTTAAAATTGCAAAAGCACAAATGGATTAACCTACCAAGCTATAATCTGTAATATTACTTCTCTGTTCAAAATGCTTTTAGACAATTAGCAATGCAACCTTGCAGTAAAGAGAGAACTATATTCAGAAAATGTCATTTTAATAAATTCCACATGTACTATACTTTCAAATATTAATTAGGTAGAATTGAATACTCCCATGGCTATTCTTCCACTGGAAAAGCAGACATATAGATGTTTAAGCCACTTGTCATACAATATGGAGTAGGAACAGAGATAAGTACCCTAATTACAATCAATATCTGACTCTTTTTACATCTTTTGGAGATTTAAGATATCTTTTTTCTGCAATCTAGTCAAAGTTCACACAAGGTTTTTCCCTCAACCCAAACTACCTAATAACTAAAAAGGGTTTATTACATCACTGTTAGGAAAAAGTAAAAGATAGCTCAGGGTAAAATAATAACTTGGCTGCTTATGATTTTAACCCTGGTCACTTTTAAGTAAAGAAACTGAACTATCCTCTAAATAATCAAATTACCAACCTCCAAGTTTTTCTTTAATTCAGAAGAAGCCATTCTTGATGTCATTCATAAGAAGTAATAAATATGATAGAAGCTGAGCTGCTTTTTTTAAAAGACGCCAGTAAATTAATGTACAATGAGATGTTACAACCTCCTAGCAAAATTTAACTTTTCTGTTAAAGGTCTACAGTTTTTGTACTATAACTATGATAGTACGAAGTTTCACTCTCGCAGTGGAACGGAATATAAGTGAAACATTTTATTGTGAAAATTTATACCTCTGAGGAACTCATTCCTTGATTACCTTGAAGTAAGAATAGTGATATGTTTTGACTGAAATTATACTCTCATCATAGGTTGTCTGTCCAAAATGTTTCCCAAAGCTTGCAGAATTCTGAGAGGTTAAGTTGGGTGCACTGAAATTTAGAGTAAACTTTGTATCTATTCTTAATTCTGAAATCTTTATATAACATTGTCAGCCAAAAGAAATCAGTATGGATTTTTTTTCTGAACTCTAACTTACTACTTTCTAACTCTTCTCATTTTTTCTGCTTTTACATTATCACTCCGTATGCTGCAGAAAAAATAGTCTTCATTACAAAATCATGAACAATTCCAAATACACACTTTAAACATAACAAGAAAGTGGATTTAGAAATGTAGCTGAGCTCTAATCCAGGCCTATAAGTGTCAATTTAAGAGACATTATTCTTACTGCAAAGAAAATTTCTAACACCAGTCTGGAATTATTCATTCAAGAGGTTTCAAGTTAAATACAGTGATCCTAATAAAAAATTTCAGGTGTGTTCATTAGATTCTTTGAGATTGTTTTTCTTTATTTCTGAGCATCTTTGAAACGACCTAAATCATCTATAGGACTGATGGCCTTAAGAACTACTAGCTTACTTGGATTTGAAAGACAGTCTGAATTTCAGGAAACTAGTTTGGGACAAAAGCTGTCTTCAGCTAGGTATTTTATCACAAGTGCCCTGGTCTGATGTTGGGCAAGCTTGATTCTCCCCTCATAAAGTGTGTGCCCAGTAGCAGAAATGGAAGTACCTATGGGATTTTATCAGCAAATATTTAGGGCCCTGAAAGTTATAGGTTCATATGACAGCAAGTGGCTAACAAGCTACAGGACTGTGAATATCAGTAGTGCCGAAATGTTGGCTTTGAGTACCTTACAGAAACACTTGGGCTTGTGGTTCCTATTTGTGAACCTAGCTCATAGCTGCAAAGCAACACATATTGTTGATGACTGGTTAGGAAGTGAATAATTTAAACATTAACTTTGTATAAAAGCAGACTGATTCATCTCTTTCAGATGAGAGAGAAAACTCACCTTATGACCATTTGCTATCACTGAAGTTCCTGTGGTGATTTTATAAAACTATAGGGAAAATCCAATAGGATTACCATTCTGAGTTATAACTTTAGACCACTGTATTTGCTATGTGATATCAATAATAGATTTTCTGCTGTTTTTCTTTATTAGTTGCTAAATTCGGATAGACGATAAAAACTGTTAGATGCGCATAGTAAAACCTAGCTTTTGCTATTTGACTTCCTCAGGAATAGCTAGTTTCTGTGCAGTATGTATTTCCTTATGCTAGGGGGCATTGTCAGGTTTAGATTCGCCAACCATCTCTAGGACCTCCTGGAAAAGTGTTGGAGCCATCATGACCATGGCCCGTTTGGAATGGTGGGGGAGAAGCACCAAGATAACTCAGGTCTTACAGCATCTTCTCCACTTTGTCCCATCAGGACGCCTAATGAACTGTACAGACTGGCTTCATGGGGCCCTCAAGCAGCACTCTAACTAAATGGTCTGGTACAGCTGTTAATCAGTTATGAGGATCTGTCCCCTGGCAGAGGTTCTTCAATTCCTTTCATTTTGTTCTGAGACAGTTTCAGATAATAGTATAAGTATCAGTTATCTCATGGGGGTATGTTCGATAGTGATACAGACAAAACAGGGTGCAGGATAAGTGTTAAAAAGCCCTTAAGAGAAGATGCTGACAGAGCTCATGAGATGGCTGTTGTGCCTGAGGACATCCTATACGGTGTCCCCTCACTAAGGGACCCTAAGATCTGGCTTTCCAGTCTGGGTTACCTTTAATGGAATGAACCTCTAAAGCAGACTAGATATAGTCCTGGGTAACCAGCATTTGAAAATCAGGTCATTTACTGGCTGCATAATGACAAATTCATACTTAAAGCACCCAGTCTGAAAAAAAACTTGTTCTAAGTCGTTGCTCACATCAGACTCCCTGACTTACAATATCAACAACCAATATTGTAAAGCTTTGTAGCACTGAAGTGTCAAGATCACTCTTAAAGAACCTTTTCTTAAACATTTGGTTCCACATTAGAAGCATGATAAACACTTTTCTTTTTAGAGGTTTACATGAAGATTCAATGTATTTCATGTGTATTTTGAGTTTTACATACTGAACTTAAATGAATAAATATTAAAATATATTGCCATCTGACACATTAAAATGGCACTTACCCACTATTGACTTGTGGGCACTGCCATGTCCTGAGCTGCACATCCAGATCTTGACAAGGATGATGGAACTTCAAAACTGGAAAGAGATGATAATGTACAAGAATGATCTATAAGAATGATGTAAGGAGCTCTGTGATGAGACAATGACGGCGGTATGGCATATGCCGTATCAGTAGTTCAGAATAATGAATCAACTTGTCAGAAACAATATTGTATTGAAATGAGATTATATTAAAAAGATATATATTTTCAGGAAAAAACATTTCTTTGCATCGACGTGGCAGTCAGAAAGTATAGATATGTACCAGCTTTGGTAAAAGTTCTAAACAGATCTCAGGTCTGGTTTTAATAAGTAACGTAAAATTGTTAGGTGACATCTTCATTTAGTATGCATCTGTATAGCACCACTCCAGTGGAGTTAAGCAGACACACACTACCTGATCAATTTGGCCCAGCTGACTTGCAAAATATCCCATTACCTAGAAAACAACATATTTCAGGAAGGCCAGATTTGGAGGGTGAATATTTTTGTATTCAGAAATTGTGATCAATTGTTGCCATGTGAAGCTCTAAGTCATTAACCATTTCTACGTGCTGTTCTCAGCGGACTAATTGAGCATGGGTGACTGTGTGCAATGAGATGCTGATCTTTGCTGAGGTGATTGGAACAGCACTGCTTCCAAGCCTCATCTTTATAACTGATTGTAAAGAATATGCTCTATTTCCCCTGAATCCCACAACTCATGCTAGGAAAAAGGCATGTCGAGAGGAATGTTACTTTATCCTGTTAAAAAACCCTGCTGCTCTCAAGAGGCATACCCTTGCCTGTTGTATCACTTAGAGATTCACTAGTTTCTATCTTTAAGCTTTGTCTGGTAACAAAGTTAGTTACTGTATATCAAGGTAAGAGTTAAATATTCAACAGTAATGCTTGGAAAAAGTGACCAACCCCATCCACCTTTGCCAAATAGTCTCCAACCCAACATGAAGCAAGAAAAATGCAGTTCCACACAAGTTTAATGAAGAGGTTGCCTTGTATTTCAAATTACTTGTATGATGGACAGAGTAGCCTCTTCGTACCACCCTGTTGTTTGCATGTCCCAGGCTATTTCTTGTTTCCTCCCTCTTTCTTTTGTCTACAGTGTGCCTCTGTCTCTGCCTTTTTCCTCCCTGAGTTCAGACCTCTACCTCCACAACTCCAAGCTGGACTGACCTTCGTAGGGCTTGCTTCCTTGGTTTGTCTGACTGCGTCCTCTGGCAATATAAGAGTTTGGATGCCTTCTCTCCTCTCACTAGCTCTTTTTAATTTATATACTTGCTGTATCTCTCAATTGTACCTTAAACTCTCTCTCGATTTTCAACCTTAAATGAGCTTTTCCTGTTCTCCGTCTGAGACAAAATAATCTAACTTCAGAATCATAAAACAAAACAAATGCACAAATGGTTTCCTAGACTTGTAAGATGCAGACTCCTCTGAACCTCAATATCTACACCTACGTGTAAAGAGAAATATATATCTCTCCCCTTTTAATATTACAGATAGGCTTGGATTAAGCATAGTTTTTCTAATTATTTCCTCCTTAATTTTTGACAGCGGAAACACCAACTAGCCTTGCAAAGTTATGTATTTTTATGTTAAATTGTTGACTGAGCTACAGTTTATCAAGCATTTTTACAATCTGCAGACCATAATCTCTTTAGAGAAAAAGAAGGAAGTACAGTAAGTGAAACATTTTGTATTATCTTAGAGCTTTCAAAATGAAAAAGTGAATCTGTAAATTTTGCAGGTATTTAAATATGAGCATAGATTCTTTCCAGGCCCACACTGTAAATTATTCATTACCCAAGAAAATGGAAAAATGTCATTTAAGTGTCAGAAAGATTATGCTTTGAGATGCAGTGGGTGTGTCCATACTGCTGTGCTAAACCACACCAGATAAAAATGAATCAAAAAATTATATAATAACACAAAAGGATTAAAACATCCTTCAGAAGTGTCAGTGTGACTGCTTCGCCTTTACACGTGTCAAGTAAATTCATGAAATAAAACTTAAACCATATAGTATTTCTGTGGTTTTAAAAATGGACCACCGAGAATAAACAGCCTATAAAAAGTACTGCTGATAAGAGTAACAAAGAAGTCGGCTTGAAGACTGCAAAGTAATTAATACTAGTTTCTGATGTCACAGATTACAGGTCTGTTTCTCCAGTGGTACTGATACACTAATAAGAATATGGTTTAATGCAGTGACTTTTCAAAGTGTAATCTAGAGACTTGCTTGCAAGGAGCTCAAAGACTCTTGCGAAATACAATCTTGCATTATCACTTTTGTCCTATTCTCAGTTTAAAGTTTGATAATAAGAATGGGTGGTGGCATGTACAGGTTCATTGGCCAAAAAAGTGCAGGGGTCACTACTTAACACTGCTGGGCAGGTTTTTTTAGATATTGTCACACAGATAGCTTATCCAAAGCTACCGCTGCGCTAACAGGAACAGCAGTGTAACTTGAAACATGAGCCAGCCCATGGGCTGCCTTTACTGATACATAATGGAAAGTAATCTAAACTAATTATAATCTAACAAACCCTTTGTGTACTATGCCTTGCCCTAGTATGAATATGGTTACAGAGGTTTGTTAACGTAAACGTGGTTTAAAATGACCTGCTGCTTAATCATCAAGCTGATTTAAAATTCTGCCATGAGACTTCTGTGAAAAGCACAAACTTCTCTGAAAATTTACTCCACTTGATTTTCCAACCGGGTCTCTCAGTTATACTTGTGATGTTTTATTTGAAGAATCAATTAATGATCCTTTTTCTCCCCATCTGCTATGAATCATTTCAAAGCACAGAAGTGCTTTGTGTATTTTCAGACAGCGGCTCATCCAGCAAATTAAGATTTAACTTTGTATTTGAAATACAGGGTATTTGCCTTTGAAGTTTATGCACCTTTAGATGAGCACTGCAAATAGAAATTTAAATCAGTTTCCATTAGTGTTCTCTCTGCTGCTTAAAACAGCTAGCCTATACTCAAGATCCTGCAGATTGTGTCAGGATGAGAAACTGATGATAGAATCAATGTATCTATGATGCAATCTTGTTTACTTACAAAAAATACACACAATGTTTAGTTTCTCCCGTATATTAAGAACAAATAACAGAAAGCAATTACCAGTTCCAAAGCAGCCATTTCAGACAGCGCTGCATGTTAGCGTGACATGTCTTGCACAGGCTCTGTGAACTTCCACCGCTGCATTTGTATTATTTTACACTCGGCTTCTACTCTGGGACAAAATAAATTGTTTCTCAGGTGGAGAAATATCGTAGAATCATAGAATCATTAAGGTTGGAAAAGACCTCCAAGATCATCGAGTCCAACCGTCAACCCAACACCACCATGTCCACTAAACCATGTCCCTAAGCACCTCATCTACACATCTTTTAAATACTTCCAGGGATGGTGACTCAACCATTTCCCTGGGCAGCTTGTTCCAATGTTTAACCACTCTTTCAGTAAAGAAATTTTTCCTCATGTCCAATCTAAACCTCCCCTGGTGCAACTTGAGGCCATTTCCTCTCGTCCTATTGCTTGTTATTTGGGAGAAGAGACCAACACCCACCTCGCTACAACCTCCTTTCAGGTAGTTGTAGAGAGCGATGAGGTCTCCCCTGAGCCTCCTTTTCTCCAGGCTAAACAACCCCAGTTCCCTCAGCCGCTCCTCAGAAGACTTGTACTCCAGACCCTTCACCAGCTTTGTTGCCCTTCTCTGGACACGCTCCAGCATGGGCAGAGACTAGAGAATATAGTTCACACCAGGGCCCTGCCCTTGCATGGGCACAATCTATGCAAGATCTTGGTTGTTTAGGCTTTTTTATTCTGCAAAGGATGAGGCCTCGTGACTTCACACATCCTTCCAACCCCTTGGGTCATACCCTAATACCTGCATACCCTGTCCCATCATCTTACAAAAACACATGACCAACAAGCTTTAGAACAGCCACCTCATTTATGTGCACCTTTGGCAAGATACGGTACACACGTAAGAGGAGACAAAGTCCTTTATCGAGATTCAAAAATGCCACTTTCATGCCTTTGCTGACAGGAATACTCACCAGCTGCAGTAAGAAGAGACAGCAAATGATCTACCAGAGGTTGTTTTCATATAAGATGACAAGAAGTGCTTATTCAACTTCAAGAAATTGAAAAAAACATGAGGGTGGCATTTAAATATAGTTTCCCAATCTACACTGAGCTACAGAAGATCTTTAGAATTGCTCCACAATTCTCAGGGCTGGATCCAGCCACCAGTTCTCTATCTTGGCCTCTTCTGGCACTGAGACAGCCGAAGGTTGCAGGAGGACCCTGCCTGCAGGCCACCAATGTCAGCCTCTCCCCCGCCCCTCAAAGCAGCACTGGCCAGCCAGCAGAGCACTGCGCATTGGAGCCAAGGCGATGAGCATCGACTGGATAAAAATTCTTAAAGCGAGGAAAATTTTCTTCCCAGTCTTACTCATGCAGAATGAAAGTGGAAGTCCATAGGACAAAGTACAGTGACTTGTACTGCTTTGTTTGCAAGGCAGCAGTCACAGGTGCTTATTTTGATAAGAAAGTATGTCACCGCCTAGGTTACACCCAGTCACATCATGCATGGTCACAGAGCTGACGGGGTGCCCATTCCCCCCAAGGAATTCCATCTGGAGGTAAGCAGTTGAGTGATGTTCTGCTCCCTACATACCATAAAAATAGTACCATGCTTCCAAAAAAATGTGCCATGCTCCTGCTATCAGGTCATTCAGGCCACCCCCAGGATTATGCCATTTCTTTTGGGTTCCCATGTCTGCCAGCATCCATTGCTCCTCACCAAGCAATTCTCCTCAGATATGTCACTAAAGAAATGACTGCAGCCTATGTATTTACACAGATACACAGACATCCTTGAAATGTGGATGTCTCAGTAGGCTGTGTCTGGGGAACCTCCAGTGAATTGTACCTCTCCAAACACTACCAAGCACAAACATCTTTGCATCCACAAATACCTCTGATGGAGAGATACTGACTTTCATTGTTCCACTGCTTCCTTAAGCTCTTAGACCAAGAAGTACTGTGAACAGCTCAAAAGGACCAAGCATCATTTCCCTGATGGAACTCCTGGCTTAAGCAGTGCTATTTGGATAACCAGGTGAATCAGCGGCAGGCTCTGCAAGAATACCTCACTGCAACTTCCAGGGGTAAGTGTAGATAAAGTGCTGTTAGCAACTGTGCTATGTGATGGCAAATGGTGTGCACTTGGACTGCTATTTTATCTTGGAGCATCCACGCTGCCCACTTATTAGATGTTAATCTGCATCAAGGATGCCTGGACAGCTTTGTTCTGCAGCATCCATTCCAATTGGAAGGGCTCCATGAAGTTTCAGACAAGTTATGGCTGCATTACTATGTTTTCATTACTGCATACTTGACAACTATGGTACTATGTGGCAACTATAGTTGTCACGATCTGGAAACTGCCCTTGATGGTCTGCTTGGTGCAGCCACGCACCTGCAGACACATTTGCACTCTACTTGCAAGAGCCAGGGCCTGACTGACCAACCCTGAGTATAGCAGCATGATGAAAAGGAATAGTGATAAGCAGTAATATCAACAATCAGACATACACTCTAAGGCTGACAATGACCACAATCTCTATGGAGAAGAGAGTGCTGCTTTGTCCCTAGTGAAGATGCTCAAGCTCTAGAAACCACAGATGTTACATACTTATTTGGCAGACTGCATCACAGAGCCCATATATCATCAACAACAATGTTCACCGTCCTTGAACTTGTGAACAAGAACTTGCAGAATCAGTGAGCTACAATCCTGAACAGTCAAAGCCCCTTGTGGTGGGACCCAAATGAAGATCTGTACATCATTCATAGATCTTCTTCCCCTGCCTGTACAGAGACAATATAAGCCTCTATGCCACGTGAACCTTTGAGGACCTCAGCTTGGCAGTAACATGGGGGATGGAAGACCTGGATGATGTGGCAGTTCAACCAAGCAAATGAATGTTGCTACACTGACCTGATTGTCCAGTCATCTGTAGGAATAAGGAATGAACTAGTTTTATAGACAAATGGCAATCACACTGACCATAGGAAGAGAGATGTGTTGGTGCTGCAGAGTATCAACAGTGCCTCCAGTTGCCCTCTCCATTTCTGAACACAACAGTCATTCAAGACCAGCATATGATGTAATCCCACTGGGCAACTGTCCTCATCCACCAGAATAATCCTTGATGAAGCAGAGAATGAGTTACCCTTTAGACATAGGCTGCAATGGTGCCTACTGTCTAGAAAAAAGATGGGCTTGAACTGAAGCATTGTGTTCTGAAAAGGAAATCCCCAATTACTTTACACTTTTAAATTGAGGGAAAGGATACAGGCCCTTATCAAACTGTCCTGGATAGCCTGACCCACAGCATGTGGATGGTTCTGATGCAGTCAGTCTATCATGGTATCCTCAGAGCGTCACCATTGGCGGCAGCAGCGCCATGGCTGTGCCACAAGTGCAAAGGAGAAGTTTAGGAGCTCTGTTAGGCTTGGGTCCTAAGACAGGTCATGCAAAGAACTTCTCATATAAGCTTCTGGTTACAGACTAGATCAGGCATCGGATGCTGTCACTCTGTTAGCTATTCAGTGGCTTATACAATACACTACCGTGTTCAATGCAGTTACAGCAGACAGAGTGAATATCTCAAACCGCTGCCTTCATGTGCAGGTTTCAGTGGAGAACTCAAGAACTTGAAAAAATACACAGTTCACCTTTCTCGTTCATAGAATTAATCCTGAACTTTTACTGCTTTTCCCTATGTTCTGTGGGTAAATAGAGTAAGACCTGCAGGCCTATCACCCTCATACCTTTTATCACCATTAATTTTTTTTTTTTTCTCCAAAAGCAGCTCGGTGTTAAAGAGATGACTCATAATGCTGCAGCATCAGTTAGCTGACTTGAAAGAGATGTTAATGTCATCATTTTGATTTTCATTACCAAACAATAAGAAGGTAAGGGCTGAAAACGTCTTACACATCTATCGCCTCATTTTATATTTTAAAAATATAAATAAGATACAGCGCTTGATGTATCTTGGTGTGCTCTACTTCCAAAATTCCATTTTAATACAGATTTGAGTGCATATTTGGTATAGAAGCAACAAAATTTAAGCTATTACTGGGTTTTGTTTGTTTGTTTATTTATTTAGGGTTTTGTTCCCAGATACGGTTGAGGTAATATGCATAAAACCTTGTCTCAGAGATTACAGTTTGAGGACTCAAGCCTATAGTGCTTCTATGAATATAAGTAACAGAGATAAGTAGATAAGTATTCCTATTGAGTTCAAGGGCAGATGAAGTGCTTAAATATTTGCTGTTTTGTACTTCATCTGCATAAGTGTTTGCATACAAGCCATATACTATACACAGATCTGAGTAAAGAAAGATGTGACAGAAGAGAAAAGTTAGTTTGCAGTAAAGACAGAAAAAGATATAAGCAATACACACGCTTTTTATAAACACTTGTATGGAACAAAGTAACACCCTTGATATAAGTCATAATTAGTATTGATGAAGTATACAGTTCAGAAATAAGGTTTAGCTCTTTTTCCATCTGCTTAGCAACTATTGATCCTTTTTTCTGTTTTCTGTATACATGCCAGATAGGCAATTGCAATAATGTACCTTAAAATTCCATAGCTTCTATTTAGGAGGTGCTTTAAGATATTAAGTTTCAAATAACCATTTTTGTTCTTGGATTTTTTTCACATAACTTATAATACATCCTAAGTATGGAGAGTGTGCTAAGTTTTGTCTTATTTTGTTTTCAAATGGGAGAAGACTCTTGGCTTTTTTGAGCATTAGGTTTTGATCTGGCTGAATTTCCCTCCTTCTCTGAAATGGATTTTCACTTTCCATTACATCATAGTGCCTTAAGAGTTTCATGGTGTGGATTAATGCATGAATGAACTCCAAATAATTAAAAATATTATTACAACAGTATTCTTCAGAAGATAGGATTAAAGCTACATCAAGCCCAGTATCCTAAACTTGATAGTGGCCAATAATGCATACCTACAGAAGAGTTTAAAATCAGAGCAAATATTGACAAAACTTAGCTGGTATATTCTTCCAGCATTCCATGACCTGTGGTTCAGGACTTCAGAGCTAAGGGTGATCTCTTTGTTTGCAGAGGTTAACATAAAAACCGATAGCCAAGTGGACTTTATCCCATATAACTGCAGTTTGCAGCATATCATATGGATTCCAGTAGCTACCTCCTAAATTAATTTACTTGGGGAACTGTCTAGATGCAAAACCCAAGAATTTTGCATGGATTCCAGTTCCAAAGCTAATATATTTGAAAGTAACTAAACTATCTTTATATTAGAATGCAATCTAAAAACACAGACACTCCTTTAATCCTAATTCCATAAATATATATCCTCTTGAGACAAGCATCTAGAGTGTTCCAAATACAATTAATTAGCTATTACCGGCAATATCTTCTCCCAAAGACGGGTCAGACTACACAGTATTATGAAAAAAGACAAGACAAATTAAAAGCACTCAGCAGCTTGCATTAATGGGCTCCAAGTCTAAATGTACAACTAAAATAGAGCATTCACATTTGCAAAAACTTAACTGTGAAAATCTATGGGTTTTCTCTCCAAAAGATTAGTCAAATGTGTGGGGATTTCATTGTGGAGGAAAGGGAGTAGTGAGTTTGGTTCAAACCTACGTGTAGGTTAGCTAGCTTCTCCTTTAATATAATTAGTATGAAGACACATTTCTGGAACCACCGAGAATTTTGAAAATGGAGTGAGTATTTAGGATCAGCATTTCTGGACAGAAAAGATAAAGTTACAAAAGAGATAATTGCTCAAGTACTTGGAAATAAAAACAAACAAAAATCATACAAAGCAGGGTATATTGTATGATATATTGCTATATCATACCTATCAGGGAGTATTTTTAATAATATGCAAAGATGGAAGAACATTATAATTTAATATAGGCTGAAGGTGTTTCTCACTACAGAAAGAAGAGAGGGGATTTTAATCAGCTAAAAGGAAGATGAACAGGCATCAGTTGCTAGAACCTGCTATGATTTCCAGTCAGACTGATGGAGCAGTAGAAGACTGCTATTAAAAAACATAGTTGCTGCTACTAAAACATTTGAAAAGATGATGATAGCTAATGACTTTCAAACTCCATTCTCTACTGATAGATTTCCCTAATGGAAATCTCTTCTCTATTCTCATAACACTTGCCTTTGTAAATTAACCAACTTTGACATAGAAAGTTTGCTATACAAGGCTAATTTTGAATCTATTAAGCACTTCAAACTGCAGATATATGAGATATACAATCACTGTGTCCATGGCAAAACTGTCAGAAATAATGCAAGTTCACTGGAGCATGAAAATACAAGACTGGAAAGATGTGAGACTTTCTTGCTTGACATCAAAAATATACTTTACCAGAAGGTATATAAAAGAATATGAAACCATAGATAAAAATTAGCAAATCTGTGTCCTCCTGATCAAACAATAAACATGTTTCACCCCCCCCCACATTTACGGGAACG
>NW_008824356.1:13058524-13067376 GCF_000699105.1 Pygoscelis adeliae | reverse complement strand
AAAACTTTTTCCCCCCCCCCCCCCAATTTACTGGAACGTTTAAAACCTAAGCATTCTGAGTAGATCCAGCTTCAGTTTGGAAAATATTACGCAGTATTTTCCATTCCTTTTGAAGAAGGAAACTATTGTGATCAGTATTTGGTTTCAAACTCTAGGCAAAAAAAAGTGTGTGCATATATATATAAAATATATATATGCATTCATTCCATGGTTGATCACATAAAGCAAACTGGTCTCAATTAAAGAGAGTTATTTGAAGACTGCATAAATTTAACAGAATAAAAGACAGTCCAAAGTGAGTATCTTATAGTTCACAGAATAGAATGATCTGTATGTGACTTTTCCATGGTTACTAAGTATACAAAAGAAAATACGCACAACAAAGTGTATTAAGCGGGCATTGTTTAGGATATAATCTATGTATATTAAAACCAGCTAAGAATATTAACAGACATGCATCTAACTTCAGTGACCTTGGGTTAATGCGCTCTGCAGAAGTCACACATCTCAAATGTCTTTCTTAAAAATAAACAGGAATAGAGAGGATACCATGCTTATAGATGGCCCATTTTGTTCCTGTTAGACATGTATTTTTGATGGACAACCAATTTCTGACCTTTATAGTAATTATCAGCTTCAGTGAAAAAGCCAAAGTTTTCCCAGTTTTCCGTTGTGCTCTAAGGGCTTTTATCATAGCACATTAATGAGAAATTTTGGGGGGCACCTTTTTGTTCTGGGTCTGTATATTGCTCAGCACAAAGGGGTGCCAATCTACAGCAAGGGCTCTTCAGCATTACTGCAGTGTGATGCAGTCTCTTACTTGCACTGAACACTCGTCCTGTGACTAAAAGCATATGTTTTCAATCATAGATCGAAACTTCTGCTGAAAATAAACTCAATACCACCTATAAAATAACACTTAGAATTAATTCATTAGATCTTTTTGTAATAAATCAGAACACATTTGTGGCTTCTTTGAAACAGCTGATGAAAATTGTACGTAACTTGACTGCTGGGATATTTACTGCATGAGTATGTGGACTTAATAGGTAGATGCAAGAGAAGCAAATAACCAGGAAAGGCAAGAGATAAGCCTTTCTGAAGTAAATAGCTAAAGATTAGCAATGAACATTCTATGAACAGGGGATAGTAAGATTATTAATAAGATGGATAGGTAGACTTTCTTTACATGTTTTGGGTTTATTGTTATTCTAGACAAGGCTCTGTTTTAGTAAGACTGTATGATTTCTATATTTGTCACTTTTAAGAATCTCAACAGGAATAAAGTTCCAAAACCAAACAGAACAACCAAATCAATAGGGCCAAAATAGATTGAATTGTAGCCCAAAGCTTCAACTATGTAAGAGGATGCACTGTGAAGCTCCAGCCGAGAGAGGTAAAAGCATTAACAGGAAGAGATGAGTGATGATGTGCAGATGCGCAGCATTAGCTGCAACTATGACAGTAACATCCTTGCCTGTGCAACTGAAGACAAATGAATGTTGCTGTTACTGTAGCAGCGGCAAGGAGTGGGGGGGAAGGCTGCTCTCCTGGGGCGTGTAGGTGAGGTGAGAAGGCATTTACTTCTGCAGAGAAAGAGAGGCACTGGGAAGATTAGGCAACTGTTGCCTTAGAGGAGGAATGATTACTTTTTCATGGGGTATCTGAAGTCAGAAAGGGTACATAAAAGGCTACAGAAAGCATGGTCCTGGTCTGGCTTGAAACACAAGATTAAATAAGGGATTAACACTCACTCTGTGTTTGTCAAGAGCAGGGAGAGACCCATGATTTTTGCAGAAATCCCCTTCATCTCCTCCCTATATATCCATCAAAGGATAGCGCTCCACGACTGCAGTGGGTTCATGTCCAACCTCAAACGATTTATAATTCTGTTGCTTTGGTACTTGCTATCCAAAAGCAATTATTTTGTCTTATGTATAAACCAAACCAGTACCTCACGCTTGTCCACTGTCTTCAATCGCATAGCTTTCTAAAGAAAAATATTGTCACACAGTGGAACAGTTTAACCAATTTATTATCTAAAGACTTAGGAAAATAACGAAAAGCATCTCACAGCAACCCACTACAACCCAAAAACAAATGCTTTGGTGGGAAGACATCATTAGGCCACGTTGCAGATATATGTTACTCAGAGAACGAGTGATTAAGTTGAAATCATACCCTAACTTCTCTACATATTACAAGTACTTCTAAGAATCTGTGGGGTTCGCCTCATTTGACTTCCCATTTTGAAGATGCATCTCACTGGAGTCGTAGGAAGGCAACACTGAGTCCAATGGGAAGCAAATCACAGAGTTTCTGTAATGACATGGTGGATTTGGTGTAATAAAATCTGGTTGAATAGGAATGTGTTCTTTTGAAGCTGGAGAGAGATGTAGTATTAGTGTAAACCTTCATTAAATCCCAGAAAATGCTGGGGGGTGAGGGGGTTGAAGTAGCTCAGAGTTAATGGAGTTATTTAAAATGTCAATAATCTGCCCTGCTGTAATGTTCCTCATCAATATGTTAACAAGCAGTCACAACAGAAAAGTAACTTTGAATGTGACATGTTGTAAGGAGGAGGATGACAAACCTTACTCTTAGCCAGACTTAATAAATGGCACCCAGAGGAAAATTGCTTAATGGGACATTTCTTTGCAAAGAAGTCTAACGCTTCAGAGAAAATGCAAATCCTGAGGAATTTACAAAAGGAGTGTAAAATGCCTTCTGACCAACTGGGGTTTTGATATCCTCTTAAAAGACTGTCACAGCAAACACTTTACATTAGAAAAGAGGTCTATTGAAACTGAGGGTTCTAATGTCTAAATAACCTCAGTTTCCCCTATAAACCCTTTACCTAAGAAAAATGAAAGAAATGAGGCTGTGCATGGATTACTGAAAGCTCAAAGAACTGCTAGTGCCTGGTGCATAACCTGTACCTACAGTAAATATTTTATTGGACATTTTGAGGCGGGGGGGACTAGTGCTTCAAATTCCAGGTTTGCCTATGAAATAGGGGCAGATCCAACAAAAGCATGGAGGAGATAAAAGGTAACGATTCTTCACTCTCTTTTTTAACTAAATCATTACGGGTCATCAGATGAAACTAGCAAATGGCAAAGTCAAAGCAAACAAATGGAGGTCTTTATTCATAGACTGCATATTTAAACCTTAGAAGTTTCTTACCACAGTTTGTCGTGACGCTACACAGCTGGTATTGGCCAGCGCTGGAGACGGGATGCTGAGCTAGACATACCCTAGTTTGTATCCTGTATCTCAATAAATCAGTATGGGATGAAAAATTTAAGAAAAACAGTATCGAAATTATAGAATTGCTGAGTACCAGTTACCAGTTAGCTCTAGTCCCAAGTCATACAGTTTACAGTGCCATTGTCAATTATGCAACTTCAGTTAAATATCCCCATTTTTTAGATGTATTGAAAATTTGTAATTTATTATTATAGATACTGATTTTACTACCTGATTTTTCACAGTAGTATTTTATATCTGGTGTGTGTTCACGGAATCATGTTTATCTACTGTTTCTATAATCCTTTTTTCTTTTTATTCTTTAAAACTAAGTGTAATCTTTCAAATCTTTCGTCAAAACATTTTCCTGGTCCTTTTAAAGAAGTTTTTAGTTGCAATGCTGCTTATATTAAATCATATTGTATTATATTACACTATGTTAAGAGGTGCCTTCCAGTCACCTGATATAGTACATGAAACTAGTGGGAGTTTTCATATTTTTTCTGAGGAGCTCCAAGTTTTTTCCAAACTCCAGGAGATACACCACCTGAGTCTGGAATATATTTCTCTTAATCTATCCATCTGTTTCAGGATTTTCTCTTCTGTTATTTCAATTCATGGGAGCATCTTACCTTTTTAAATTTAAAAGAGTAGGTTCAAAATCAATAACCATACAACTTTTGTCAAGGTAAAGGGAAAAGGAAAAAAAGAATCTCTGCAATACTGTTCACATCATTAAATCTCTTTGTTGCTCTATGGTAATTTAACAGATGCAATATCTTTAAATACGTCAGTAGAAAAAAAGTTGTGGAAATGAACTTCTTAGTTTTCATTTATGCTTTTCAAAAAACTGCCCTTCCCCCTTCATTTTATGTGGCACTTCTTTTCACTTACCTCCTTTTTGGTAGGCTCTTTTTAAGAACTACAATGCATACCTTTAAGCTCTGCCATTTAATCACTTTTTTCCTCATGTTTTTCTTCCTTCTTTGGGGTGGAAAGCAGATGCATGGCTTCTGCAACTATCAGGATGTACTCATGGTCTCCATGCTGAGTTAAAAGTTTTGATTTCCTCATCTCTAGCTTTCAGATCATCTTGATTAGCTTCTCTTTTCTAAAGTCCCCTTGTCCGAAGTTTACAGTCAATTTTCAAAATAGTGAGAATTCACATGTGAGTCTTCTGAAAAGGATTTTGAGTTTAATTACACTGCAGTCAGTATTACTCAGAGGTTTAATAACTCTGAGTTATTAAATCCAAAGTCAATTCTTTGTATTAACTAGAAATTCCATCTCTGCCTAGCCTAAGCATTTAAGCATATCAGAAATTGAAATAAACCCCTATTTCTGTTTTAATAGACAGTGCTGCTTCCTTTCCCCTCTGGACAGTGTTCATTCATTTTTCTTTTCCTCATCAGAAACTGAGTAATATAACAAATATTTCTATTGTTTCTCTTTTATAGCCATGTAGATTTTTAACAATTAAACTTTTGAAAACGTTGCCTGGAATACTAGTTGTAACTGTACTGTAACTGAAGAAAAAATAAACAAATGAATTTTCAGTGAAGAAATGAATACTAACTGAAACAGGGCTTAAGTTTAATCAAAGATGTAACCCTAGAATCAGTAACACATCTTCACTTATATGCAGTCTTTCAAGAAATGATCCATTTCCTGACAGAGTTGTACCACTTCCGTTAAGAGAATTATTAGGCTTGGATGCTTAGCATAACTTCTCCTTTCATGGTAAGACATTAAGTGGTTTTAGAGAGATAAAATTGTTGGCCAGAGCAGTTTCACACAAAAATGCTTTAAACAGCACATTTACCTACCCAATCTACTTTTCTGACAGTTATCAAGCACAAAATGTTCAATTGCAGATTTAAAAAAAAATCACAGAGGATATATGTAAACTAGAAACTAGAACTAATACTCTACTAAAATCTCACACAAAAGCTGTTTCATGTCATGACTGTCTTTCACGGGGAGTCCTTCCCTAATCCATTTCTTGGTTTCCAAAATTTGATCCTCTTTTTCCCTTACTGTGCAAATGTTCTCTGTGGAGTGATTAAGGGGAACATGTTGTATCATCTGGCTTTCCAACATTTGTACTTTGAAAATAACACCTATTTCTGTAACAATTCAATGACCATAAGAAAGCGCCAGATGCCTCCAACTTTAGCTCCATAGAAACTACGTTTTTCATATGCAGCTCCCCTTCAGAAAGAAAGTCAGTCAAGTACCTCAAAACTGTAAAGCTGTGACACCCTGGAAGTATGCAGCTACAGCACTCATTTTCTTCTCTCTTTCTCTCTCATTTCCTCTCAGAAGTCTGTACGCTGAGCATTTCAATTTCACCTCAGCCCTCAAACCAGCTTGGCACACCACCTCTTTTAGAACCAGAAAGGAAATGTTGTGACACTTTTTCTTAAATGAAGTTCAATAATATCTTTCCATGTGGGTATTTCCCACAACATTTTTCCTCCCTCTCTTCACAATTAGGAATGGCAAGTAAATACACATATTTTTGAACAGTTGTGTTGTGGGGTAGAGAAGGGACATCTATCTTTAGAACTCTGTTACTCCATGTTCCCAAACTTGCAGCACACGCTCAGCCCAAACATTGAATTGCTGGTTGATTGACCTGTCAGGTTGCTCTTATCGTACACATGAACTTAAGAATGCTACTTAAAAAAAAAACGTTTACACTATGGAGAAAGACTGGCTCTGCATCACCCCATAGTTTTTAATCGTTTTTACATCAAATATTTTTCCTTTTAACATTGGAGAGGTAATTTATTGAATGCACATCATACAAATAGTATTTTTTTGTTCTGTGTCATAGCACACACATAAACGAGTATTTAAAATGCAAATAACATTTTCAGTCAGTTAAATTGCACTCAGAGCTGCACTTCTAAAAGCAGAGTTTACATAGCAAGGGTGGTTTTACTTCTCCAAACTATAAAGGAATTTCTTATAGACCATTCTCTACTCCCTGTGGGTCTATAGCCCATCATTGTTTCTGTACTTTCACATGCCTGCTTTGGCTGCAGGCTCAAGCCAAATTTCCTCCCCTCATCTGACTCTGTGACTGTCTGTGTTAGTGATTTAAATGGGACAAAGGCAGAATCTGAGCGCTGGCACATGACTATTCATAATTCTGACTGCTGGCATGCTTTTGGGAATGGTTGGGCCCCTGACTAGTCTCTCCCAGGCAATGCCCTCGTACAAGTTGGGGGCTACCATAGCTCAGTAACGGTTTGCAATCTGTATAAATCCAGTAGGCAGTATGGAAAAGGCCACCGTGTTTTGAAGGAGAATTTAGCTGTGTGCATGTGAGCTATGCCACGCCATGTCATGCCACTTGGCCTGACACCTAAAGAACAAGTCCTAATCTGCTTTATTTTCTGGTACAGATGTAGCCTGTATGTTTCCAACTACCTGTAAATCCTGTCTACCCTTAAGGCTGACAAAACCGTGTCCTTTTACAACCAACCACAAAGCCTTGTGATACTGCTTCAAAGACAAAGGTGATGGAGGTAATGAAACCAGCCCACTATGCCTGGACCATTCCACCGAAGGTAGGTCCACTTAAATCAAGCACACGACCAAGTTTAATCCTCCACTGCTCTCAAAAGTTCAGTTGAAATGAAAACTTGAGCATAGTCTTGTACTCATGGACTACTGACAGGAGGTTTAGGACTTCAGTGCAAGTGTAGCTCTTTTGTCTGTCAAAAGGTGGGATTCTTTCCAAGCATTTGGTGGGGCTGCTTTGCTGGTTCTGGATATGACATGAGAATCCCACTGCAAAAATCTTTTAACACTGGAGAGATTGTTATATAAAAAAATCTTAATTTTTTTAATGGAATGACCATGTTGCTCCGTTACTTTTTCCAAGGTGCAAGCAAGTCAGCGGGTCCCTCAGTGATAACAATGAACTTGCAGTTCATGCAATAGTACTTTCCAAGCCCAGTCACAACTTAAAAACCTAAATATTACAGGGTAATCACTGTGTCTTGCTATATGCATAGTCAGCAGCTACCACAATGGATCATTAACCTTGGTTCGATGTTTTAGGGTTATCACCTCATTCTTTAAAGCTGTTTTAGCTTAAATTTAAAAGGAGAAAAGAGAAGGTTTCAGCCTGTGGCAAATAAGCATATAAAGTCTGTCAAGCTATGAACATCTGAAACCAAGACTATTAGCAACTACTGGATTCATTGCCAGCTCCACTCACAGAGTGCTAGTAAGGAACAGAGTGGAGTCAGATTTCAGTTCCTCTCTTCTGAGGCTGCCAGGGACAGTTAGTCCGAAGCGTAGGCTAGTAGAGCCACTGGATGAAATACAGCACTAGTCTCTTTGAAATGTAACATCTCGGACACAGAATAATCAGAAGTGGTTGTTACTCCTTGTAAAGAAGAAGTAAAACTGACACTCCCCACTAGTTGTACAAAGGAGACATTAGTTACAAAGATGCAAAAATTTAATTTAACAATGAACTTTATCAGTTTATTTTGCATTTTCTATATTTTCATTATTTTCCCTTTTGTAGTTTAATATTATGCTGATGTAACATTTACTGTCTCTGCAATAGAGAGGCTTCTAAAATCAAGTGACAAAAGTTAGTGAATCAATTATTTTTTGGTATGATAACATCTTCTGTGATCAGACTTTCTGTATTTATAGTTTTGATATAATACTGTCGGAAAGGCAGTAACTGGATGGACATTTTCAGTTAAGTTATATGTGTATCATATGCTACAGGGAGATACCTCAATGGAACACCTGCAGTGGCAAACTGCGGAAAACACCTTCGAAAGTTTTACCAGGAATACTATGAAACCTTTAGATAGTATTTTTAATTTCTGGGAAGAAAACCAATCCCCAAAGCGCCCCAAAAACGAGGTTTGGTATTTAAACAATTCTATAGTAGAAAGTTCTTATCAACTTTAAATAGTTGAACTCAAGCTCTCTACAGGAAACTGTAGAAATGTGTGTATGTATATATGTACATGTATTTTTTTTGTATACGCATACAAACACACACACACACAAACACATATAATACTGGAAAGTGAATAAAGGATTAACAGAAGACATTTTATTTCATTTATGTTTGATGTACCGGAATCAGACCCTGCGTGAGCACCGCTGTTGTATGTGAGACGTGGCATTGCAAATTAGCATCTTGTTATACAGTGTCAAAGGACAGGAAGCAACAGCATTCAAAAGCAAAAGGTCAGAAATTACTGTAAATAAGAAATGGAGAGAAAAGTGATTTGTGTGATCTGTCTGAAGGAAATGTGGACTGCTTTAGACACATCAGATTGCTTCCAAAACATAACAGACTAAGAGGCTTAAGTGAGATGAACAGGTCTAATACGATTCAAAACACATCCTCCTTAAAAACGAAATCAAAACCCGCCGTCAGGACAGCGTGTTCCACGCAGCTAATAGAACCAAATGAAACCGCCCCAAGCAATGTGAACTGGGTACACGGACACCCACCCAGCCTCTTCTCCCACTCCCGCCTCGCAGCACGCCAAGGCAGGCAGCCCCCTAACAGGCACGTCCCGAGCCGGCATAACCGCGCAAGCTCCTCTTTG
>NW_008824356.1:13025385-13056735 GCF_000699105.1 Pygoscelis adeliae | reverse complement strand
GGTGAGGAAGGAGGTTCAGGAGAGTTGATCGGGACCAGTAGGGAAATCTCGGTGAGGAAAAAAAAAAGAGGATGAGCTGAAAGACATGGGCAGAAGCGTGTAAGATGGGGGCTGGGGGGGTCCCTTCTTTTATTTCTGAAAAAAGTATTTCAGTTGGACTTCTGCTGCGTACTTGGCTCTCCTGTTCCACTTCCTCAGTGGTATTTGGCGCTTTTGAAGGAGATAAGTGTTAGAGCCATTCTTTTTTTTTTTTTTAAATCGTGTGTTTGACTTTTATGGCTATGTCAGTATTGGGGTGGGGGGTGGGGGTGTTAGCTGTTAGTTACAGTCCTAAATAATGTCATTTTATGTGACAGCTTTTCTCTGACCTCGGTGAAATGCCGGAATTGTAGGGAGGGGAATGTGCCAACATGTAACCGCAGGGTTATCTGCCTTTTCAGTCTGTGAATCTCCTTGTAGCTCAGTAGTTACTGGAAGACCCTCTGGAGACGTAGTTCAACACGTGAAACGTATATGACCTTTCAAGATACAGCAGAAATGCTCTGTCGTAGGTTGTTGTGTTGGGGAAGATCTTTATATATTTTTAATAGGCACTCTGTCCTTCTCGGAAGTTTCCAGGCAACTTGAATACTGCACTAAATCTAGATTTTACTGTTACTTTAGAAGTGCGTGTAAAACGTAATCAGGATGTATATTCTCTGTATTTATAAACAATGGAGGTGACATTAACCCATGTCCTTCATTCCTTTTCTCTCATCTTTTTTTCTCCATGATGAAGTAAAAGTAAGTATATGATGCTGTTCATCGCAAAAGTTTGAGAGAACCACCCCCCGGGTTCATGTAGTTGACATTCTCTAATGGGCTGATGGGGAAGGCAGGTGGTGGTGCTGGGTCTCTTCGGTCGTGTTCAGCCTTCTGTCCCCCTGTCACTCGGGTCTCGGGGCTCAGTGAAGGTGCCCCAGCGGAACGTAGCTATCACTGCAGCTTAAAAAAAAAAAAAAAAAAGGCGCTCTTCCTGATAGCTACGCAGAAACCAAAGGGACTGTAGTTTCCTTCTTATAAGAAGAAGCAAAAGAGCTGGTGGAAAACATACTTGTCTCGTTGGGTGTTGCTAGATTTCAGTGTGCAGGAGAAAAACGGGTAAGGGGAAAGGAAGTGGAACACATTTATTCTATATATTTACCAAGCTATGTCTAGATTTCTTTTACAAAAGTTGAGACAGCGCATATCCCAGCAGGATAGTTATTTAAAGATAGTTTGAGGAACAAACACATTCATATAACCTAGACAAAGAGCTGTCTAACATAGCATAATAATCCATTTTCATTTTGATCCTGATCTTAAAGCTTTATAGATTTAGGAAGCACCGATGCTCACTTTTAAATTAAAAATTCTCAACCTTGTTTGTGTCTTTTTAAGCTTCTGAAATTCAGCTTAATAGTAATCAGTTGCTTCTCCCCTCCTCATTCTCTTCTCCTTATTAAGTATTTAGAAAACTCTGCTTTCTGAAAAATGCTTTCTAGCAATGGCTTGTCTATTTCTGGAGCATTAGGGTGGAGGAGGGAGCTGCTCTGTCATGTACTCCTGGGAGACTCCTACTCCTGAAGGTGTCAATAGTGTCATCACTATGCAAGACACATCAAGATACTGTTTCAGAATTTGTCTCTACATAATGCACAGATACGATAATTTGAGGAGAAAAATTGCAGTTCATATATCAGCTTCTGTTGATATAGAAATAAATAATCTATAGGCTACTTTAGATATTTTTCTTAGTGTTTTGTACTGGGTTTGGCTGTGTGGGTGCCTAGCTGCTGGCTAGGGTCAACCCACCACAGTTTTAAAGTGTGCAGCATGATTATTTACTTTTGCTTCATTTTGGGAAAGATGGTGAGGGGACGTGCAAGAACTAGAACTGGAGCCAGAGGATCTTTGTTGCTCTTAAATACTGAGGTTGTATACCATGAATATCCTTTTAATATGTGATTTGTTTAGATTCTAGTGTTCCCCTCCTCTCTGTGTTCTTTCTTTGATGTTGCTAGCTCTGTGACTAATTGAATGATTTAGAATTACGTATCGAAAGTAGCTGTCAGTTGGCAGATGAAAAAGAGGTCAGTCTCCACTGTGCTTTGAAAGAATGTACTATTGTGGTAGAAATAGTGGCTTCTTTGAGAAGGGAGTGTCTCATTTTCATATTGTGGAAGCTGTTGCTTGAACCTCTTGATAACAAACTTAAAGTACAAAATTATATATTCAAATCAACTAAATGCAGGTGAACCTACAGTTATACTTTGCATTTGCAATTACTTGGGTCTTGGAATTGCTCTAAAAATATTAAACGAGTTAGAGACAGGCATTGATTATGGTCAATTGAGTAAGTGAACATACTATAAAACTTGAATTTAAGACGAAATGAGTATCTTAAAGAATGAAACAGATGGTTGTTGTTACCTTCAAGCAGGTATTGCGGCATACGAAAATGCACAGTTAGAGCATATGCAGTGCAATTAATACACAGCTCCCAGCTGATTGTTAACCCTATCATACCATGGTTTGACTTCTTTTAAACTTTAACTTTGAAATTATAGTGCTGGCTTTGATACGTAGGGTCAACCTTAATTTTAGCTCTATATCCCATATTCTTAGGGCCCTGAAACTCCTCTGTTACGTGACCAAAAAGCAACTGCTGAAAAAACATCACTTCATAGGCATGTAGATTGAGTCTGTGATAGGGAAGGAACTGTGGCGCAGAACACTTGAGTGCCTCTGTGAGATGCCATGTGATTTGCTGTATTACAAATACTGGGCACTGCTCTGTGTATATATATTTTATTGTAATGATGCAAAGAATCAGAATGTCCCCGTACTGCTGGGGAAACTAAGCAGCATGTGCTTCAATGATTGTTCCTTCAGCTGGTTATTTTGCAGATTAGACACAGCAGTGACTTTTAGGACACGTTTCAGTTAATAATGATTTTCTCCTAATATATGTAGCAACTTTTTTCTCTTTTTTTTTTTTTCTTTTCCTGTCGCACAAGCCATTTCTTTCTCAATAGAAACCTCACAATTCAGCCACTTCAGAATAGTCACCATCTTTCTTTTCTCACTTTGGGAAGGAAATGAGTTTTTGGGGAAAGTGGAATCACCTTCTCTTTTCAGGAAGTGGAAGAAAAAAAAAGTCAAAGATCAAATGGTAGGAAGTGGTGACTATCTGATTCTCACTGAAGGTCTCCAGTGAAAGTAATGAGAAGATGAATTTTTCTGCAGCATCTGTTTCTGGAATCTTGTAAAGGAAAAGGTTTTATTTTTTGAAAGCTAACCTCAGAGTTAGTACAACTTCTGATCTTTTTGGAGACCTAAGAAATTAAGTATTATTTATAGTGAAAAAAGAATATTGTTGCCACTTTACATTTTCTGTTTCCTGGTAATGCCATGGAACTGAACAATGGCAAATGTAAAGCCTGTTAGGGAAAAATTTTTCTGTGACAGGGAAGGCTATGAGCAGAGAGGGAAAGACTTGTGTAGGAAGGCAAGAAGGAGATAGAACTGTTAACAGTGAGATTCCCCCCCCCCCCCCCATTGGCTTCTGTCGTAGCTCTTGTTTTTGGGGAAAAAAATAATGTAAGGATCAAGGGATCCTGAACCTTCAGTGTATGTGACTAGGTAGGAGGTTGCACATCTTGCAGCGTGCATGTGCACTCCCTGCTTTGCCCAGTGAGAGGCAGAGATTAACAAAACTGGGATCTTGAAGGGAACTTCTGAGACATTCCGTGAATATATGGGCGATAGGCTGTATATATGTTGTTTGTTTGGCTTTAAGACGTCGTTCTTTTCCTTTTGGCAAGTCTGTTTTGAAGAGGATAATCCAGGATAATAATCCAGGATACTGGATTCATTTTAATGCTATCAAAAACCTTGGGGTAAAGGACTTGCTTTAGTTTACAATTTGTCTGACTGTAACACATGACATGGGAAAAGGCATGTGTAGCCCAGAAGTCAACGTAGCAATCAGCTGCAGGGCTCCAGAGGCAGAAGAATTTGGAACTTCCACTTGAGTCAAATAGTCTAACTTATAGTTCAGTATGAAACTATAAAAGGCTTCAGACAATAAATACATGGACTATTTGAAGGGTTTAGTATTGCAAATTCTTAGTTACCCCTTCTTGAATGAGAACTTAAACTAGAATGGATTTATTTGTAAACTGTAAGGTTCATGTTATATTATAAGGCATTGTGAAAATTCCTATGGCTAAAAACCATGATGAATCATGCATTAAATAGAGTATTCAGCCTTCACTATGGAGCTACACCTGGCACCTCTACAGTATTCTATTTTTTATTTTTAAAAGGCAACGTTCTTATGAAAGTTTAAAGATACTTTTAAAATTATATTTTCTCTAATACAGATTTTTTTTATTTGACTCTGTGTACTAATTCTGTATATTGTTTAGAGATCAGGAGCTATTAATAGTTGAATATTTCAAAGCTTGGATTGCTTTTACTTCTACTTTTCTTGTTTGAGCACTAAAATTTATGTGTTCTCATATTGCTGTGGGAAGTATAAAGAGTGTTTAAAGAGAGTAAGTTTATGAATCATCCTTAACACAACTTAAATCTCTGGATTTTACTCTTTACAGAATCAGTACTTTTTAAAAATGTTTTGTAGTTTAGGAATTTATTATTATTTATCTTCTGGTAACTTTGATTATGATAAGCTTTGATCATGAAGGAGCAGAATGACTGCTGATCTCTTGTTGTTTTGTTTTTTTTTTTTCCCCCAGGCTTTGGAATCTAACAAACCTGGCTAAAATGATCTGTAAAAGGGTCTGGTACCATTGCTCATTTTGCTCTCATTGTTTCAGTGATATTCTATAAAATGTCCAATATAAATGAAGACTTAGTCGCAGTCTTCATTGTCAGCCTGTTCTTTAGCTTTGTTCCAATGTATTCTAAATGCAATGGTATAAAAGCTCATGCTGAATTCCACAAAAGAGTTAGGAGGCTTAAATGCACTTCAGGACTTTATTCAGGAGGCAGTTCAGAAAACACTTGCCAGAGTTGCTTAAATATATGAGAAAGCCTGCGTATCTGAGGGTGTGATTTGCAGCTATATTCTTCATGTAAATATTTCTGTTGGATCCCCTTCATTGCTTGGCATCATCTGATATCTTAGGGTAAACATTCTTTCTTTCTGTGTCTTTTTTTTTTTAACCATTATACAATCCTAATGATGAGGTGCAAGCTCTGCTAAGATTTCTTTGCTTTTGACTCATTCTGTAGATAGGCAGATGACCTGATTTATGAAGGACTCGCGTTAGACTCAGTCACTTTGTTTTTGTGTTTAGTTTTGGGATCTGTTGCGACTTGTTTCCTCTTCCCATTTTTTGTTGATGTCCATAAATATTTTATGCTGGCTTGGGCAGATGGTTATAAAAGCTTTACCTGAGAGAGGATAATTCTGAAGATAATTCTTAAGTTTCCTGGTTAATGTCTACATAAACTAATATGTAAATACCTCCCATCAACATTTAAATTGTCAGTTGCCCTTCTTTTGTTGATAAATTAATCTATGTTCTATTACTTTTAACACTGTGTCCAAAGTGCCTGTGATTGAATAAAGTGTATTTTTTTTAAGTGTTGTACTGATTTCTGATGATAGAGAAGACCAAAGTTGATTCATATCTTGTACTTGGATATAATTTCTTGTTTGAAAAGGTATGCACCATCTTTAGATATCTGTTATTTTGATCTGACTGTTTCAACTCTGTTCAGCATTAGATTCTCTATAGCAACTTTATTCATTAGCATCTTTCCTAATTAAATTTTGGGTTTTTTTGGCTATTATGTGATGTATAGTGTAACTGCACATTAAGCTTCTAGCTGACCATGGAGGTGCTTCTGGGTTGAATCTCGGTGACCTTATAGTGATTCATCTTACAGTAATGACAAACCTTACAGCAAAATCACCTCTGTAATAGCAAAAGGGCTACTGCTGATTAATGCAAATGGATCTTAACATGGAGCACTTTCCATTTCAGACTGTTATGAGTCTGGATCGTTAATCTCGGATGTCCGCAGTTTTATCTTTATTTCAGCTTCTGATGTGCAAATGATAACTTCGGTGGGATAGTCTTCTGGAGCTTCAGCCTATTTTCATAATGGTAATGATAGTTTCCTGTCCTGTTCCCCACAGCATTCCATGCTTCTGAATTTCCGCATACTGTATTCCACTTAGCTAGTACTTCAGAGGTCTTTGTCATCTTTGGCTCTGTAAAGTTTTGGCTTCCAGGCCTTCTAGAATGGAATCAGCAGCTTTGTGAGAGCTTGAATTTTTTTCAGTTCAGATGGCCTTCTCCTTAAGCATCTAATATTATATAGATGATGAACAGTTGTCACCCCAGTTATCTTACTTGTGATACTAGAATTCAGAGTAACATGAATTGCATTTTCTCTTCTTTGATGTGAGTTCAGAACTGTGTACATGTTTTTTTTGCTCTAAATTCTTTTTTGGCCTAAGAAAAATGCAGGTAGTCCTTGTGATGGTATGCTTTTTAAATTCCATTTTAAGTTTGTAAGGTAGTTCCCTGTCCTGATTAAATGGTGTTCTTGTTCAGTGACCTGACAATTATTAGTTGGTGATGGTCTGTCAGATTTCAAGGACAGGAATATTTTTCACTTCCCTTCACAAATAGTTCTCTGTTGCTGTAACCAGTTGCAATCAAAGTATAATTTTATATGTAGCAGAAAAACAGTATAACATCCTAGATGCATTTTCTTCAGTGTCTAACAAGCAGTAGTTGTGTGGTTTCTGTTACATGGTGGGTTGTTTTTTTTCCCCCAGAAAGGAATGTGCTAGTTTTGCTTAATTTCAAGGAAAAACACCCACTCTTCAGTCTGAGTAAGGGATAATCTCAAGTTTGTGCTCATATAACTTTGAAAACAGCATCTGTTCTTTGTTGCTGTGACTTAAAAAAGTAGACCTGTTAGGTGAGTGGAGATGAGCCATTCTCTGAAGTAACAGGTTAGAATCGAGTTGATCTTGATACCAGCCATTGGACGCCTAATAGTTTGAATTACAGAATGTCTTCTGTCCTGTTTTCCTTCTTGCTTTCTCTATTCTGCTTTAAATTGTCTGAGGTTCATTGTTCTGCTCAATAAAACAGAGTGGGTCTCACATTGCAGAGAATAGCATGGACAAGTTGCAGCTTTCAGGCAGAGCTTGTATTTGAAGGTCGCTTGATCAGTTCAGTAGAAGAAGCTCTAGTTTTGTCTGCTTCAAAACCTGTATGCAGTGGAGTCCAGAAAGAGAGGACACAGCACATTAACTTGAAAACAACCACTGTTGAAATATTATTTCTTAAGATCATGAAAGTACAATTAAAAGCAAATAGTCATTACACAGTACCAGCTTGCACAGTTCTCAGTTCACACTTGGCTGTCTCAAAGTTCAGATATAGTGCAGGTGACAGTCCAGTCTCTGCCATCTGGAGATCCTCCATCAAGCAGAAATACTTTGTTCTGGTTCCTGGAGTTAAACAGACTGTCCTATTTCCAGGAGGCTGAGAACAATAATACTGATCTCCATGCATTGGTGTCCCTGCATGTGGAGGTTTGTCTTCGCGGTGGGAATATTTCTAGATATTTGCTTTCTTTTTGACTTCGGAGGTGATAATTGCGAGCAGTACCACTATTTCATCTTTGTTTTTATGGATGCCATGATGTCTTGGCCTTTCCCTTTAGTCTTTGTTTCTGGGTTGATCTGTTGTATCTCGCTGTTGCCCTCAGTTGCATACTCCCCTTTTTACCATGTTGGTCCAATGCTGATTACTGTGGACTACAGTAGAAAATCAGTAAATGGAAGCTTTTCCTAATCGTGCACCTATGCAGTTAGCTTGTCTCCTAGAAGGTGCTGTCAGCTTACTGCTTTTTTTTTCCACGATATGCCACCATCTTTATACTGCTGTGTCATGTGTAGCTTCAGATCATTGGAGAAACTCTCGTCCTGTTGACTTGGACAGTACTTTCTTCCTGTCCAAGCTTGGTTCCCTTCCTTCGTACTCTTCAGCTGATGCATCAACAGACTTGAAGAAAAAGGGCATGGAGAAGTAAATTTTCTGTTTCCAAAACTGCTTTCCTTGTGCTCAATTCTTAATTTAAGTGTTTTCCCAAAGCCGCTGTTTCTGAATAGCATCTTTGCACACACTGAAATGTTATGGTACTATTTGCTAGAAATACTGCTAGCTAGGTGCTGGAGTGCACATCCTGTTGTACTCTTGACATAGGTTGTCTTTATGCAGGTTGCACAGGCAGTTGTTGGGTCAGGTTCTGATACCAACGCTAGCATGGTGATGTCTGTGAGGTGGGAGAAGCCTTTCACTCTTCTGTCAGTGGTGGTAGTAGTGGCCTTCTTGTTGCGATCCTTTAAAGCCTCTCAAACTTGGAACAGTTGTCTTGTAATTGCAGAAAGCATTACTTGTGAAAGGTCCTCCAGCAGTGCTCATTTAGGTTCCTAGGAGCGATTGGTGAGTAGAATAACTGATCTTTGGGGATTTACGCTCTTGAAAGCAAGGTGAAGGAAATGTCGGTATGATGACTTTCGTTATGGAGAAACTGCACCTCACCTCAGCTAGAATGTTGAAAAGTGCTGTGCCTGGTTTCAGCAGATGAAGACAAAGACCTGCTCTAGCAGTGTCTTTGGAAAGAATGTGGCAAAGACACAAGCTCTTCAGCTTGCTTTTCTTGGAGTATGACTTAAGAGATGGACTGAGTGCAGCAACTGAGGCTGTTGGAGCAAGCCATTACCAGCCATGGCAACACTGGGAGAAGCACCTTCTGGGAATTGTTCATCTTTTCTTGTAGCTTTGAAGATTTGTTATTTTTATTTTTTTTTAAAATCAAGGATAATTCTTGCTTTATAGGGAGTAATTCTGAGAGAGAGTTTGTATGTCTCAAGTGACCTATCATTCCTCTGTGTTATGCAGCACCTTTTAGCTATCTGATCTCGTGGGACGGCTTTTTTCCTCGGTATAATGCAAAAAGAATGAGGTGGGACTTATTTTATAGTGATCATATGCTTATTTGTGATGTTGCTTTCCCCTTATACTATGAAAATAATATTACAATAACCTTCAAGACAATCCTAAATGAAAGTAAAAATGTGATTAAGTGGATAGTGCAAAATTACGGCTCACATTGAAACAAGTACATAATGATTCAAGCTAGGTATCACTCAGCTTTTTACTGGAAGTGGGAAAGGTTTTACTAAAGTTATTGAATGTGGAATACAAGTTAAATTGAGTTTATGGTACAGTTTAGATTAATGGATTGAGTGTAGGACTTGATCTCTTTTTAGGACTATAGCCAGCACTACAAATCTTCGTGTTACTGGAGATGCAGCGTTTCTGTGTTCTACTCTGTCTTCCTATTCAGTTCCAAGAATATGGCAGGATTAAATGACTGTTTTGCTTTCTAGAAGGGTGTTTAATTGAAAAGCCTTCTGCTGACAGCTCTTAAAGGATGTGAGATGGTAAAACCTTTCTGGAGTACTCCATAATGGAAGATCCAAATCAGTGGATTTCTTGGTGAAAAATTTCTTCCTGCTCTGAGTTCAGCACTTACTTAGCTAGTATCGAGAAAAGTTCTGTGTCCTGAATCTCTTCAGTGACATCCACTGCTTCATTAAAACTGTGGACACTCTAGCCCTGGTCTCTTTAGGATAGTCCCTGACTCCTGCTGTCCCTGGCAGGAAAGGCATTGTTTTGAAACTGTATACACTGAGTACCATTCTCAGTACTTGTTAAGAAGAGTAATATGTAACATTACGTTGCTTCAAGTCAGACTGCTTTCTCACTGTGACACGACATACTGTAATTATATAGACACTAACTCAGTCTAGATTTGCCTTACCTGCTATTACTCCTTTCTTGGCACATGAGTGCATCTTCCTTACTGCTGACTTCAGCAATGACTGTGATGTAGCACTAGCAACAGTATTTGTTCTATTTGCAGTGAAAATAGTACAGCAAGCTTCAATTCAACTTGTGGTGCATATTGCCTCATTGATTTGTTAAGGATTCTGGTACTGTTTTGCCTAGTACATGTTATTAAAATGGAACTGATCACAAAAGTAATATTGCTCTAATAATTTCACTGTGCTCTGTTTTTGATTTTTTTACATGTACTATTAGGATAGCTTGTAGATTCCCTCAGACTTGCAAAAATCATTGTCATGTGTACTTCTGTTTGTACAAGAAAAAAATCCTGAAAGCTCTTTTAGACTTTCTAATCTCCCAGTAATTTCAAGTGGTCTCTCTGCACTTATTCCAAGTTTGATTAATCCCTAGTAAAGATGAGTGATAAGAATTGAAAATAATATTTTAGATGAGATTTCATCAGTGCCTTGCATGAGACACTGTTACCCTATTCCAACTAGATGCATTTTGTGTATGTGTACAGATTCCTAGGATTGTTGGAATAAGTCATAGAATCATTAAGGTTGGAAGAGACCTCTAAGATCATCGAGTCCAACCGTCAACCCAACGCCACCATGCCCACTAAACCACGTCCCCAAGCACCTCATCTACACATCTTTTAAATACTTCCAGGGGTGGTGACTCAACCACTTTCCTGGGCAGCCTGTTCCAATGTTTAACCACTCTTTCAGTAAAGACATTTTTCCTCATGTCCAATCTAAACCTCCCCTGGTGCAACTTGAGGCCATTTCCTCTCGTCCTTTCGCCAGTTACTTGGGAGAAGAGACCAACACCCACCTCGCTACAGCCTCCTTTCAGGTAGTTGTAGAGAGCGATGAGGTCTCCCCTCAGCCTCCTTTTCTCCAGGCTAAACAACCCCAGTTTCCTCAGCTGCTCCTCATAAGACTTGTTCTCCAGACCCCTCACCAGCCTTGTTGCCCTTCTCTGGACATGCTCCAGCACCTCGACATCCTTCTTGTAGTGAGGGGCCCAAAACTGAACACAGTATTCGAGGTGCGGCCTCACCAGTGCTGAGTACAGGGGCACGATCACTGCCCTACTCCTGCTGGCCACACTATTTCTGATACAGGCCAGGATGCCATTGGCCTTCTTGGCCACCTGGGCACACTGCTGGCTCATGTTCAGCCGGCTGTCAACCAGCACCCCCAGGTCCTTTTCCGCCAGGCAGCTTTCCAGCCACTCTTCCCCAAGCCTGTAGCGCTGCATGGGGTTGTTGTGGCTGAAGTGCAGGACCCGGCACTTGGCCTTGTTGAATCTCATACAGTTGGCCTCGGCCCCTCGACCCAGCCTGTCCAGGTCCCTCTGCAGAGCCATCCTACCCTCGAGCAGATCAACACTGCCGCCCAACTTGGTGTCGTCTGCAGACTTACTGAGGGTGCACTCGATCCCCTCGTCCAGATCATTGATAAAGATATTGAACAAGACTGGCCCCCAAAAAAGATATTGAACAAGACTGGCCCCAAGTCACGAATTTGCTTTTTCATTTATTTAGTGTTTGGAGTTATACTTGTTCCTCCTTTGCAGAGAGATGTCTTTCTGAAGCTTTAAGTGTTCTGTTTGTTTTGAGTTGCTGAGTTACTGCAGCTCTGTGAATGGAGATTAACTATACATTTTGATAATTAATTCAGAAAGCACACTGTATTGATAAAATTTCTTAGAAATATCAAGCCAAATGAGAATTTCTATTGAACAGAGGAAGTTGATATTAATAGCATTAATCTTGATAGCATCTCCTATCAAAGAGTTTTCTTCTTTTGGTTAGGAGATCTTTGTACTTGAAATCTGTGGTGCTGCTGCTGAAAGCTTCTTGCACATCTTTCCTAAGCCTTTTTTTTTTTTTAACTAGCCTTTAAACATACAGTTTGGCTTGAAGTTGCTCTTTGAGAGGCATTCTTTTAGCAGCCATGCCAGCTTATGCAGCTTCTGCTGCTTGATGCTGCATCCTTAATTGTGCTAGTAAAACTGCTTATACAGCTGCTCATTAAAGTGCATCAGGGAACTGAATTTGGTTAAGAATAATCACTTAGTTACTTTTTTGCCTTACTGCTTTTAACCTGGATCATTTCAATGAGCAGCTTTGCTGAATGGCCTGCAGTCATATTGATGCAAATGGATGGATAATATTATGATAGGAATGAAAGAGGGAAAAAATGGGAACTGCTTAAGGCTTTCTTTTAGCAGCTTATAAAAGGGAAAAAAAACCAAACCAACAACAAACCAACCCACCACAACTCCTTTTTTTAAATAGGGCTCTTCACTTCCCTGCTTCAAAAAATGTCTGTTAGACAAAAAAAATACTCGCAGTGGTATAGATTTGTATAAACGTAGAACCTCCCTCTCCCAAACTCCCCAACAAATGAAACAACTTTGTAGCAGCTTAGATTTTTCCAGACTTGTTGGTTATGTAGACTCAAGCTCTTTCCTACTCGATAGTAGTGGAGAGTCTGTATAGGTTTATTAATCCTATGTTAAATGCATGCATAGTTATTCATTATAGTCTACTTATGTCATCCCAAGCGCCATATAATCCAAGAACATGAGAGTATTCAGGGTGCTAGGGCTACGGGATGACCTGATCGCTGTCTATAACTATGCGATTAGAGATTACAGACAAGGTGGAACTGGACTGTCTTCAGAGGTGGCCAGTGATAGGGTGAAAGATGGTGTATACAAGCTAGATGGGCTTCAGTTATTATTCTGTGATTTTATACCTCCGGGAACACGGATGGCAGCAAGAAAATTGTTCTCCCTTGCTTTTCAAGTTAAAAGAATACAGTATGCAACTAGAATGTCCTTTTAGTGCTGCTTATGTGGTTCATCTGCTAACTTGTTTTTACTGAAGCTGTATGTCAGAATGATGTTTGTGTACTATATATCTGACGTGATTTTTTTTTTTCCTTCAGCAAATTTGACAGGCCATGCAGAGAAAGTTGGCATTGAAAACTTCGAACTCCTGAAAGTTCTTGGAACAGGGGGTAAGATGCACTGTTTTTCTAAATTTAATGTTAGAAGCACTACTCTTAAGTGTAGTTTTGTTTTCTAGCTGAGATTTTGGTAATTAGAACATTCTTTAGGAAGATATAGCACTCTTGTACTGCATAGCATAATTTTCTTCACTTTTTTCTCACAAATACTGTGCAAAATTGGAGGTCACATGTTCTAGCTTACAGCACATTAGAAGATGCACTTTTTTTAAAAAAAGAAAGGAAAATAAATGGGTTGAGATTTGTGACAATGTAATACAGTTTGTGAAAAATCTGATTAGTTTAAGTTAAGGCATGATCTTGATAATTTCATTAAATTTTCAGACTATGTTCTCATGAATTTCTGGAAAAACACAGTAATGTTAGTACATTATTGAATAGGATGCTCCACTCTAACTATATGTTTTAGAGTTGGCATTGCCTCTACTAGTCTTTTTCTGTCCTATTCAAATCCCAATAATTAAGATGGAAAATGTGCACTGTTGCATTGTGGATTCCAGCACAAGGTTGGGTATTTGTAGGATGTTGTAGGATTGCTGCCTGTAACCAACAAAAAAGCTTTGTTTCCCCTTTGTTAAAGGGGGATACACACAGGCCCATACAAAAACCAAAACTAATGGCTTTTATTCTTCTCAGTGTGTTTATGCATTTTTTTGTCAGTATTAACATCAGATGCAGTGTTGAGTAGATTGGGATAATCATGAAGGTGGACTATCATCAAGGTCTGTAGACGTTTTTAGTTATGATATTAAATTTTGGATGTTATCAGCCATTAACAGCTAGCAGTGAAGCTATAATTGCACAAGCTGCTACATCACTGAAAAGAGCAAAGGGTTTTGATTTTCACATTTGGCTGTCATACAGATTCTTTCAAAAATTCATTAAGCTGTTAAATCACCTGAGAGTACATTTTTCTGTTTCTGAAGTAATTTTTTTTAAATTTAACAGGCTTAACAAATCAACCCTTGCTGCTAAATTTCAATAGTTAGTGGTAGAGGCAAGGAGGCTCTAACATTCATAGATATATGTTGCCTGTTCGTAGGTAGAAGCAGCTATGCTGTTCTGAAGTGGTCAGTATTGGTCTGAGTGGGGTTCACAAATGAAATTACTTAATTATGCATTTATGTGAGGATGACTTTTTCCCCTGCTGATGGAAACATTGGCTGGATTTTTAATGTACGTGTGTGTATGTATATGAAGACCAGTTCCATACCTGAATTTTTTTCCTCTTTCCTTACTACTGGCATTAATCTGAGATCACCTTAATATTTACAACTGTTGCATTTGGAATACAAAGTAAGTTTTGGTGGTTTCGTAAGTGTTGGTCTTCCAAGTTCAGACTAGTAGTAGCCTGACCTCCTTCTACTGTCTTTAGGCAGCACCTCTGAAATACCCCTTTTGCTGCTGTTAAACTGTTGTCTGTCATTCATTGCTACCTTCCATGCTCTCTCTTCTTCATGAACAGATTAGCCAAATTTCTCTTGGCCTGGGATACTCTTAATCATAGCAGGTAGTCCTTAGGCTCATAGTGCAAAGCTATCCTATTCACTCCAGTTAATAGGGTAATTTTTATGAGTGACCCCTTTCAGGAAAGGCTACTTCAATGGGTTGACAATGGGATTGACAGTATGTGTATGTGTGAAGAAAAAAAAGCTGAGGAAGCATGCCTGTCTGTCTTCATCGTGCTCTAGTGGTTGCATTACTCCACAAACATCTTCTGTCTTAGTAGACTTCAAACTATTTCAAGAACTGACTAAAAGATTCCTGCAAACTTTAGGAATCCAAGAACACCTTGGGTATCCTGGAATGGCATTTGTAGGAAGAGTATTTTTTTGTCAAGGAAATGCTAGTTGCACTTTTTTAATATGTAATTTCAATCGTGGCCTGAGGTTCTTGCTTCGATAATCTAGACCATCAGGCAGTGAAGAAGCTTTGTTCAGTCATAAGTGTATCACAGCTAAGACTAGTGCACTAGGTATGTCAGAGGTTGTGGCTTGCCAATTACTGGACAGCATTAAATGCAAATGACCTGATCAGAATGGAGCTAGATCTGTTTGCTTTTGGGGAAGTGACCAGCTGTGAATTGTCAGTGTTTGCAGTAATGTGGAGTTACTGAAAACAGGACTGGAATGGACTTGAAGAGGTTCTCTAATTGCTTGGCCCAAGATACAATCAGTTATACCTGCATCATCCGTGATGATTCATTCTTAAAAGCCTCCAGTAGTAGAGATTCTGCAACCTTCCTAGATGTTCTTGCTGAGGATGCTTAATTTCCTAGCTTGAGAAGCATTCTGGGGATTGCAATAAGGAAAATTCCTCTCTGATTCTTGCAAGAGATTTCTGAAAGAACATTATTTCACAATAGGATATACCTGTGTTAAGGCATTTCTTCTGTAAATATCATCCAACAAATCTTTGATGCAGTTCTGAACACCATCTTCACTTTCAGTGTATTTCTAATTGTTATGGTCAGAAGAGTTTGTGTCCTTTTCATTGACTTGGCAGAGCAGAACAGAAACTGAAGCAAGATGTTGGCCATTTGGCTAAGATGATCCTGAAATGTTCTACTGTGAAATAAATTTTTGTGAGTATTGCGCCTGCTGTTACAGAACCACAGAGAACTTGTATGAATTGATTCTGGTGCTGTTGGCTTAATAACATACAAACTCCTTTGTAAAAACTTAGTTTTTAGAAAGTTCTAGAATGACCTTGTCAATAACAAGAATTATTGTGCAAGCCCTCCATCTTAAGTATGGAAAACCAACTTAAATGCCATAGACCTTGCAGTATCTCCTGCATGTGAAAAGTCTGGGGCTCTACATTCAGTTATTTAGCTATCTTACTGACTGTATGTTTTTCCTGTGCAATGTACCTTGCTTTTTTCCCCACAACTTCCATAGCAAAGAGATGATTTTTCAAAAACTTCAGAAGATGCTAGCCACCTGTTTGCATGCAAACTTTTGCTAAAAGATCTTAAGTGTGTTGTGTCATGAGTTGTGGGGTCCTGTTTAGGCCTGCAACTTCTTGTTCTTATGCTTGACTTGAGGTTGGAGGAGTGAGTATGACTACTCTGACTTCTCAAGTTCTTTGTACCAGAATATATGTTTACTTGGGGGAATGAGAAGAAACATAAAGAAAACTGTCTATAATCACAATAACGTAAGTCAAATATTTGGAATAGCAGGTTCTTATTGCAGACTTGTCTTAAATGATACTGTACAAGAGTAAGGCCTCATTTAGAACTTGTACTCTCTTGTACAAAACTACTTGTCTGCATTTCAGTTGTCCTTAGTCTTGCTCACAAAAATTGAAGAAAAATTTCAGAAGATATTTGCACGCCTTCTGTATTGATAAGTAAGAGTGAATTATCTTGTTCTGTAGTTTTCATTTTATTAGAAAAAGAAAGGAGGATATTTTCTTCAATGTATATCTAACTAGTTTTTATCTATGTATAGTTGGCAATCTAATTATGGGGAAGCTAAATGCCATTCCTCTAAACAATAACTGCCTGTTGGCTAGGTTGTAAGTTGCAGGTGCTTATTAGGTGCCTTTTACTTTTCAGCCAGGAAAAAAAGTGATTATTTCATTATTTCAGAAATTTGAAGTATTTCAAGTATTTTTCAAGTGGGGGTGGGTGTGTGTGTGTGGGGGGGGTTGTTTTGTTGGTTTTTTGTTTGTTTGTTTTCCCTTCATTTTTAATCAGGGTCTGTGGGGAAGGCATGGTGATTCCTGGAACACCATGAGAGACCTCTCCAAACAGTCATTGTATCTCCATTAGTGACTTGCCACCAAATTATGGGCAGGATGATAAGAACCAACCATGGGTTTTTTTGTTTGTTTTGGGTGTTGGGTTTTTTTGACAATTCTGAGAACTTCTCTGTTCTTTTACACGAGTAAATTCTATGAAGTTGAAGATGGGGCTGGGGGTTGAGGTCATCTTAGACAAATTGATTCACAGAGACAAAAGGGATACTATTGCTTTTTGGGGAGCAATTTAAAGAAAAATGAGGAAGAGGGCATCTGATGGCTTCTGTTTACGTGTTGCTGTATATTTTTAGGCAAGAGCTATCTTTACTCTGGGAGTGAAAGCCTTATCCTGGTGTGAGCTTCTGGGTATTACTGATATTACTGTAATATAGCTAATGCTAAATAAAAGCTGTGATGCTGTTTTAAAATTCTTCACTGTGGAGTTAAGGAGCATGCAAAGTGTTTTCAAACCATCTGATACTTAAATGATCTACAGTAATGCAAGGCAGAATATATTGAAACCTCATAGTCATATTAAGTGATGACCATAGATGCTATTTTAACTAATTACAATATTTTAAATATAGTCTGCTATGAAGCAACTGGAATAACTAAAGAAGATACTCAAAATATGTTAAATTAAGTGATACCTTGCTTAAGTATATGTAATTGTGGTAATTTCATACAGACTTGGTGGGTTTTTTTTTCAGGTAACAGCAGTGAAGGTTTGTTTAAATCTTCAGTTTTAAGTTTTATTTTTTAAAAAGTCAAAGAAAATTAAGATTATTAGAAATAGTATCCTTCTCCTGTGGAAGTGATTTTTTTCTGTGATAACATTTTCTCCATGCTATGGCTTAGCATAATTTCATACTTATTATTGTCTTCAATTTGCATTTCTTTCTTTCTTGCATTCCTTTATGTCTGGTTTGTTCTTGTACACACTCTCTCAATTGGAAGCATGCTTGTTATATTTTGCTTTTTGGTGTTAAAAGAATATCATAGTATGCACATTCCTCTTTTGACCTGAGTCTCACAGGAAAAGACAAGGAAGCAAAAAACTGAGTTAGTAGCCTTTTAATCTGAGTTGGATCCTTTTACGTTGCATTAAGAAGTTATTAATAGAATAAACTTCCCCACTGAAGAAATCAGTAACACTTTACATCAGTAAAACAAAATACATGACAGTATGCCACTGTTAATAACGCTATTCATAATGTACTTGTTGCTCTGGGAGCAAATTATTGCTTATTTGATGACTTTGACTTGCCCATGTTCTACTCAGTATATAAATTCTGAAATTCTCCTTTTGTTTTCTTTTAAGTCCTTTTCTCCTGCTGTTACTGTATAGCCTTGCTAATTGGAATTTTCAGATTTCCTGTCTACTGAATTTGTGTTTCTAGCTGTCCCTCCTATCTAGTTAAAGCTTTTTTCCTGTGACGTAGAAAACTAGTGTCTATTCTATAGAACAAGGTTACTTTACAGCAAAGTAATCTAATTGCTTCCCAAAGCCACAAAAGGAAGAACAAGAGAAGGTGGCTGTGTTGGTTTATGCACGCCTACTTGGCTTATTTGCTTCATTCTTTGTAAATGTGTTTTTAAAATAAAAAAATTGTTAATGTAGAGTGCATTCTGGGTCATACATTTTTCCACACATAGATTATTCCATTTTTCCTACTCCACTGTTGCTTCTTTTGATTTTAATAAATGCTGCTTTAGTTCAGCCTTCCAACTGTGCTTAAGAGACAATACAAGTGGTTCCTGAGCATGTGCCCTAATAATCTGCTCTACTGCTTGAACATCAGTCTGCTAATGAAGACAAAAAATAATTAGAAATAAGAGTATAACTGCCATATATAAAAAAGAATATTTTATACATTATCTTTTGGCATTAACTGCTTATATGGGAAGCATATTCTCCTTATATGTGGAAGATACTTAGAATCTGAAGGATATATTCATATGAAGGGAAGAAAATTGGTAGGATGAATGTCAGATTTAAATAATCGGTTCAAAAGTCTTGATACGTGAGAAGATATATTGAAGTTCCATCTAAGAGGTCAGAAAGTATTCTGACAAAGTTAAGACTGAAATTGTTAGATCTTTCAAAGCATATTGAAGAAAATATAAAATATTCTTCTCTCAGGAGGAGAAAGAAAGAAGTGGGGTTACTATGCTCAGGAGAGTCAGCCAGAATTAGGGAGTGTCTAAAAATAATTCCAAACTCCGATTTTTTTACTTCAGTTTCTGCTGAGGAAAGATGCATACTGAATGGAAGGTGGGATGGTTAATCAGAGACAGAGTTTAGAAACAGGAAATTATTTTTCTGTACGAAGAACAGACTGAAAAGAGGGGACTGTGTTCAATCTAAGAACCTGGACACATTTGTGCCATTCATCCATCAGAGAATTCTGAAAGATTCTGAACATTAAATTGGAGATCAGTAGCAAAGATTCTTACTGGAACTAATGTCAGAGGTGGTTCAGTATAACCGGAGAGAAGAGCAAATGCAATCCTACATTTAAGAAGGAAGTAAGAAGATGATCCAGGCAGCTATTGGTTAATTTTTCTGACTTCATCTGACTTCAGCAGTATGCAGTGCTTCAAAGCAATTTTGAAGAAAATAATTTACCTTAATTTTTGTAATAATTAAAAATGAATGGCATGCTTATCCAGTGGTAGATTGTCTTGAGAGTCTTCTAAAAACTTACTTTCTTTAAAAAAGAAAAAAAGTTAGGCATGTATTGCCCGCCATACCTATTTCCTGTAATAACATTTTTTTAAAAACGCTAAAGGTAGAAAAGCAAAAAAAGCACAAAAGCAAAATGCTGATAGAAGGTACATTTTAAGATGCAACTTACCCTCTCCTGTCACTTTCTGCCTTTCTTATTTATCATCTCACTTGTTTAATGGGACAGGGAACTTGTTCTTGGGGAAATAATAATGTTGAAAAAAGCCCATTAAAGATTCTTGCTTATCTGATATTTAAGGGAAGATGACAGAGGATGCCTCATCTTTGACAGTTTGGTGGTGGACAATAAAAATTGGAAGTACGTGTTCAGAATGCTGTTGTTTGATCTTTGTTAAGGCTTTTGCTTGGCTTTTTTTTTTCTGTTCTTAGCTGCTAGAGCTATATTTAGAGCTATATTATAGTCAGCTAGAGCTGACTTTGCCACATCCCAAATTTGAGTTTATATGGACAGATACCTGCACAGTGAGAGTTCTGCCTTCAAATTCTTCAGGAAGATTAAATCTAAAGACTATTTTAACAATAAAAAGTACAGGGGAAAGAGGTCATTAGGCATATACCATGCAAGAATACGGTGAAATTTATTCAAATCACTAAATATTTTGTACCTTTGAGCTTTTTCCTATTGTTCTCTCATTATTATGCTTACACTGATAGTAAAGAAGTAACTTAAGAAAGAGGTATAGCTTATCTTAATGCTTAAACTTTGCTTTAAAACTGTCTGTATACAAATGCCAAGTTTTGATGGATTTAGAAGTCCGCATAAACCATCCTGTGTGTTATAAACAACAAGAACTGCTTGCCTTTTTCTCTGTAAGAATTAGCTGGCATGATGCAATGGCTTAGCATGCTTGCATTTATACAGAAAGAATAAAGAAGCAAAGAATACTTTTTTTTTAATCCATTGTCTTTCAGCAAGCGTGTACTTTAGAATATTCTAATGACTTGCTGAATTGTTACTTATGATGATTGTATTACTATGAATGTGTATGAAAAAGGCGGTAGTGAAAGGAAAGATTTAACCCCCAATTACATTTTTCTGCCTCACAAATTAAGTGGAAATTTGGTATAAATTGCTGGTATGAAATCTCTTATTCATCTTCCAGGCCTGATATCCATATCAGTCTGCAACTAATAATTGCTTTTTTCTTTAACTTTAAAGTTTTATTTTATTTCTCTTAACTGCAAGGTCAGTCTAACATAGTTTGTGTTTGTGTATGTATATGTGTGTATATATAGTATGTATTATATAGTCTTTTAGTTCTTCCATCATTTAAAATAGTTTTAATGAATTTGGGGGGTGAATATTTGGTGACTGTGTGTGTTTCTTTATGGGGAGTATATTGCTGGCTAAATATTTCTGCCTTGGAAGTAGTTGAGATGTGCATCAGATTTTATGAGAATGAACATTAAAATGTGGCTCTTTGAGAAATTAAAAAAGCTTTTCTGAAGTAAGATTATCAGGTAAGGGTAGTCTTGGAATTAGCTTACGTGCTTTCTCCTTGCTGCCACTCAAATGAATTGCTTTTGCAGTGTTGTCTTTTAAGTAGAGTTCTTGTGGTGATATCAGAGATTCCGGTGTTGAATATATCGTGAGTCATTTGATTAAAATAGTGCTACTTAAGATTTATTCTCATCAAAACTGCTGAGAATCCTCATCATTCTGTCAGTCCTTTCCAGATTTCTGAAGAAACAATTTGTACCGTGGTAAAGCTCTATGTTGCAAATTCTTTTATGATAACACTAGTATAGTTTCTAGAGATTTCCTTACAGCTATTACACTTACAGCATAGGAGAAATTTATCTGCTATGTAAAGCTGTAGTTGGTGTGGTTAATATACTGCTAGCATTCTGCCACTGAAGATGCATTATTGTATGTTTCTATAAAGTGTGATTAAAGATACAGGTAGCCAAGTGTTAAGATCTACGGGCTTTTGTTTATTTTAATTTAGCTTAACTTAACGTTCTCCAACATTTCTGATAAAACCACTGTTTCCCGGGAACCTAAGGAAACTTCTGTTTAATGCTCTAGACTGGGCTTTTCGGAGAGGCACAAGGAAGTTCAGTGTCAAGCTCCAGCTGAAAATTGGTGAAAACTGGGGCTGTTCCCTTAAGCAGTTGAGAAATGCAAGCTAAGGCCATGCTCCGCACTGTTTTTGTTGCGTGTTAGTAGAATGCAGGAGTGTTAGCTACACTGTTTGAGAAGTAACTCCTTAAAAAGATGTAAATACTACTTTTGGAAGCTCTCAGTAGTACGGGTCTGTTTTTCAGATGCTAAAAATTATTTAACATCCAATATTGGAAAAATAGGTGAATAATGTTAAAATTGTGCATATGCATAACAGTATTACTGTCATTGCAATATTATGGTCTGTACAACCTTGATTCAGATCACTTGTGTCTGTACATCATGACAGGATTTATGGCCCATATCTATTTTTCTACAGTAATCTTTGGTTATCAATTTCTTGATGACCAGCTGGTGACTATTGAGTCCCACTTAGATATACCTGAGATCTCATACCTACAATTAAAGTTGAGGAATACAATACAATACTGAACATCTTGAAAAAGATTGTCCTGGGTATCTCACATTTGTCTCCCAAAATAGAAAGATACGTTTACACTAATATGTTCTGACTCTATTTGTGATTTTTGACAGATTATGTTGTGAAAACTTATTTTATGAAAGCTCTTATTGAGAATAATGGGTTCTGTAAAGAAGACAAGCATGATTCCTTAGGGTGTGATGATTCAGGTAAAGAACTTCTTAAAGAATTGTTCATTATATAAGCGGTATCAGTTTTGTATACTGAATGAAGCAGAACTCGGTTGTGGGGAAAAAAGCCACGTGTGATTTGATAATTCAAAACTCTCTATTACCTGTCTGGTAAAAACAGGAAAAATCTCAAGTTACACGTAGTTATGTACTAGGGGCAGTGTATGCTATAGCATTTTTAAAGACCAACTGAACTTGAGTGTCTCACATCAGGCCAGCATACTCTGTCTAGTGTATTTACAGTTTTGAGATACTTGAGCATTCTCTTTGAGAAAGTAATGTGAAGATAATTATAGGTGTTGGACAAAACACCCAGCTGGTTCAGTTTTCTGTCTCTCATGATGGCTTAAGGAGACCCTACAAGAACATGGAGAGGCATACAATGATGGTTTCCGTAGTGAACTTGTAGCAGCCTGCAGTTTGGGGTCTGCCTGAGACAGATTCTCTTCTGTGTTTAGCAACGCTTGGTACACTTTTCTTTCCCTCAAGGATTTATATAATCTTTTTGAACTCATCTACACTGCTGACATCTGCAGCATAATGTAACAGTAGTTCCACAGCTTAACTACATATTTGTTTGTGTGTTTTGGGCAGTTCTTAATCTTGATACCTAATGATTTCATTTGTTACCTTAGTTATTTTATTTCTAGAAATAATGAAAAATTGTTCTTTACTTCATACAATTTTTGATTTTTAACTCTCTAGCATCTTCTTAAGTACTCTACTCTTTCAGGCTAAATAAAAAGTCTAAGTGTGTTTAGTTCCCTTCAGAATTAGAATAATTCTTTTTATCCTTTTCTGTATATTTTTTTTTTAACATTCTCCTATACTTTTTGTTTTTGATGGAGGGGAGGGGAATTGGGGACAGAAGAGAGGGGAGCCCGAAATAGTGTGCATCAGTCAAGATATGAGCACATGAAGATTTCATGCCACAGCATAAGGGATTTCTGGTTCTGTGTTGAAGGTTTGGGGGATGGTACATTTGTGTCATTTTTCCCCTTCAATACTTTCCTTGAAGTTCTAACATTCTATTTGCTTTTTGGATTACCACTGGTGTTTTCTCATGGGGTTGTCTGTGGTAACTCCAGGTATATATATTTTTTTTTTCCTCAGTTGTAACACTATGCACAACTAATTATTATCATACTTGACATAGATTACTCATTTACCTATTTGGAATTTTATCTGCCACTTTATTTTTCAGCTACTTAATATTTTGATACTGCGGTACAGTTTTCAGCAGTCAGCTTCAATTTCTGTTGCAATGGATAATTTACTAAACTAAGAAAATCAGCTTCCTTGCTGTTCATATATGACTGAATCAGGCAGGATGAATTCTTGTGGTGACCTCCTTTCACTGAAAAAGCTGAATATTTATTTTTAACCTTTTGTTTTTTTGTCTGCTAATAAATTCATTCATAAGAGGACCCCCCTCTTTGCACCCATGATTGTTCACTGTTTTTAAGATGCTTGTGTAAGGGAACTTAAGTAACTTGGAAATCTAAATAAGTTAGCCATATCATTGTTCCTTCCTCCTGATTCCTTTGAGTGATTATTAATAGAAATAATTATTACTATCTACAAAAGTAATACTCATTCTTTCACATAGTATCCTGTTTGTGTATCTACTAATTCTAACCTTTACCGTTTCTACAGGTTTGCCTAGTAGAGGTATCAAATTTACTTGTGTCCAGTACCCAGGAGCCCTTTTTATAAAAAAAAAAAAGTCCGTGTTTGCCACTTACTACTCCAGTATGGAGTGTATTTTTAACCAAATATGTAAACAGAACACCTAGACTCAATAATTTAAAACTCTGGAAACACTGCATTTTGGTCCTGGTGACTCTTTTACTGTTTGTGTTCATAAAACTTTCTTTTTGAGATAATTCCTCTAGCTTATTCTCATTTAAGTCCAGCATGGGAGCCTCAGAAAGTTCCTATGTACTAAATACTGATGGGAAGAATTAATTGGCTTTTCTGTGGGTTTTTGGAACTTCACTGCTGTAAAGCCAGTAATGAAGGTGTATAAGGTGTGCAAATATGGGCAGACTATAGCATCTCTCTTACCTAGAATTTAGCAAGAGTTTGGAGTATGGGAGTTCTAAGTTATTACAGAGAAAGAAATCATCAGCTTTTAAAATTGCTTTTAAATACTGAAACTATTTGATTCTTTTTCCTACTCTTGCTGTGTTCAGTCACTAAGCTCATTTGGTTGAAATTTTGCTCAGAAAAGGTCAGTCTGAAACAAAAAAAAGTGTTCTGGAAGATTTTAGCCTGAATGGTTACTGTTTGCTATAACAATGAGTAATTGAAAATAATATCAGCCAGACCTGTAGTACGAGTAGGTGACTGTTGTTTTTTTTTTTCTCTCCACTTTTTCTTTTTTAAGCCTATGGAAAAGTGTTCCTAGTAAGGAAAGTAAGCGGCCATGATGCTGGAAAGCTATATGCCATGAAAGTACTGAAGAAAGCGACAATAGTTCAAAAAGCCAAAACAACTGAGCACACAAGGACAGAACGACAGGTGTTGGAGCACATTAGGCAATCACCATTTTTGGTCACATTACATTATGCCTTCCAGACAGATACAAAGCTTCATCTCATTTTAGGTGAGTAGTTTTCAAGATTCAAGTCTTATGTTAATGAAAAAAAAAAAATCTGCCCTTTTATCTCCTTAATGTTTTGTAGGTTTTTTTTTCATGTGGTCTTAAGTACTGTGTGTTTGGCGATTGCGTGAGAGACCATAGGAAGTAAAACACTGTTCATCTTCAACAGTGTCTGTGTGTTTGTGGTTTTCCTGTTTGAAGTTCAGTGTGCTACTCTGGCTTGGGGGTGGAGGGGGAAGTATTATCAGTGACTTAAATGCAGCAAAAAATTTATATGACCATAAGTACCTAAACCAGAGAAATATTTTCTTGAACTTATCTAGAAGATGAAATTTTGATTGGCACTTTTTTAACCATTATTATATACATACTGCATTAGTTTTCATTCATGGTAGCAATTTGTCTGAAAATCTGTAGAAAAAGTTCTTAATCTGTATGAATACGGGCATTAAAGTGATTCAGTTTTTTCTCTGCATGCTGCCTTTGTGTATGTAGCACAGAGGTTATTGGTAGGGTGGGATGACCAAACATGACTTTTGTTACTGGGATTAGTTGGTGGGAAAGAAGAAAAAAATTAAGGAAATATTTAAGCAGCAGAAAGCCTTCTAGTTCAAACATACTGCACGTTTCACTGTGAGAACACATTGTATATTGTCCTCAATGTGATCAGTGTTTTTGAAATGTTGTCATCTGTCTGAGAGGACAGGGCTACCTGGCACTATGCTGACCAGTTAGTACACTGTTTTAGCACTGAAATGCTACAAACTGAAAGATCGTATCAGGCAGGTCTCTTTTCTGAACAAACGTGCTCCTAATGTGGGCGATGCCAGTTAAAGATGATTGTGCTTTCATTTATTTCTGGTCAAATTCCTTACAACACTGGAATCTACAAGTTGTTGGTACGGTTTCCTGCTGTAAAACCCTGGTGAAAATACTTGTATTGTGGATCAGCTTCTTGTTTTATATACTTCATTTTGGTAAGTTCTACCAGTAACTTTCGTAAATCTCCATTTACGAGAGATGCTTGATAATGAACTATTGTATAGCAAGCCTTACTAGAACATTCTTCGTTCCACTTCTGTCCTTGCCACTTTGCTTTCCATTTTGATGTGAAAAACCACATCTATTTCTGTAGCATTTGCAAGGTTGGCAGAAGACTGACCAGGAGCTTAGGGTTTTCAACTCCGATATAACTTCCATATATGCATGTCTCTCCATTCCCTACCACTATCCTTTTCTGGGACAGTAACGTTTTGGGGAAAGACGCTGAGATTAAGGAGTTAATTCCTTTTGCTTTATTCCCCAATTTCATTGCCTTTGAAGAGTCCTGTCTTTCTCAGGAAGATGAAGGATTTTTCCTGATAATGAGGAACATCTACTTCAGGAGCTGGAAGAGAGTATTAAAATGGACTCTAAACCTTACTGCTTCAGGAAGCATTTGCTGCCAAAACTTTTTGTTATGAAACCATTTGATCTTTGAGTATTGAGATACTTGCATGTTTCAATTTTTGGGTGTTAAGAGGCAATCCAAAACCACACACTTCTGTGCTGAAAGTAGAGCTTGTTCGTAAGGCTTGGTACCACTCTAAAATTAGAAATATTTCTACCTTTCAGATCAGCAGCAAATTTTGTGTTTGGAATGTAAGATGTATTTGTAAGAAAATTATAAGTAATTTTTAAAGACTGCTTACTTAGAGTATTTTAAAAACTGGAAAACGAATGATCAGGTTAATGCTTGGATGCAAAATACTTTTTTGTAGTGAATTATTTGAAGAAGTAAATGGTCCTTTAATTGAAGTACAAGTTTTGCAATTCCTTTTAGCTCATAACTTCCATTTATTGAACCTTTATTAACAGGCTGATTTAGACATTAAACTAATAAATTTATTAATGTTATAAATCTACACCACTGGCTGTCTATTCTTAGGAAGGTGTTCTATGTGAATACCTTAGTTTCATATACTACAGTGAGATAATACAGGTATCTGAGGAGCTCAAGCTTAAATGGAGTATTCACTAGATTCCTTTTGAAACTGAGAGTTCAAAATTGTAATAAGGATTCTTACAAATTCCTCTGACTAGGACATTAAAGAAATATGTAAAATATTGTCATAGGTTGGAAAATGCTAAAGAGACAAAGAAAAAGTTAAAAATACATTGATAGCTTTGTGATTCCTTGACGTTAACCTTTAATAATTAAGGTTGGGGGTTTTTTTTTTGTATTTAAGTTATTGATTAATAATTTGGAAAAAATTTTGAAAGATTAAAGGAGACAAAATGTGAACATGTATTATAAATATTATAGTACCATTCTTTAAATCCAGATATTTTCGGCTAGAATGCAGTTTAGATCCCATTAGAAACATTAAAAAAAAAAAGACAGCAAACCAAAACAAAAAACCTCACACCTGAGATGGATGTAGCTACCTAAAAATAAATAGATAGTAATGGAGAAATTTAGGTGACAAGGATAATTAGAAGGCCAGAAAATCCTCTTAAGTGAAGGAACAATTAAAAGCTTGACATTATATTCTCGTAAGAGTCAGAGGGGGGAGCCTGGTAGTTCTGAAGAACATTACATAGCAGGTAGTGTAAACTGGGCACATGCCCGCTGTAACACAATGTTAAGGTGATGTTTAAAGCAAGAAATTCAAAGCTGATGTACAATTAAAGGCTTTTTGTTTTGTTTTTTTGCTTTCCCACAAAGTCTACATGAATACATTCTCAGAATATCAGTTAGGGCCAGAAAGGCCTGAATTTTTTTGGGAAACCAGTCTCTGCCTTTGTACCTAGCTGAACTTGGTGTATGAGCAACATGTCATTTCAGTTTCAAGAGGTTTTCGAATTGGAGCCTCAGTGCAATATTTAATATAATTCTTTGTGCCATCAGATTACATAGCCATATGAATTTAGTCTGGATCAAGTGCAGACATGCAGCTGCACTTCTGCCCAACTTCCAGAATACAGGGTTTGCAGTTGATTCCAGTTTTTAGGTTAACGTTAAACTATGATTGAAAGAATGAAGTATTGTATCGATGTGAGTACTGGTTCTACACAAAGCTTGTCACACAAAGTTAACCTACTACTACTTAAATAAAAAAAAATCTGAACTGTCAGATGGAGTTTATATTGAAGTAATTGATAAGTATTTTTTTTCCCCATTGTGTTGGTGGTGTATTTGATCTAGCACCAAGGATTTGAAGGCTGGTTATTTCATTGGGCTGTGGTTAGTCTTATAACCTGAATAGAATTAGGCTTGTTCTGCCACTCCTGTGGCAGCTTTAGTTTGTATCTGTCGCGGTCTTTAGAATGGTGCCTGGGAATTCAGTTCTTACCTTGTACTAAGTTAGTGGTTCTGATTAGAAATATTTAAAAATTTGTTTCTGTTATCTTTGTTTTCTTCATGATTAGAATGCTGAAGTTGTTTTGGAAGAAGGAAGCAATTGTAAAAAGTGGGTTATTTATACTTTATTATAATTTTTTTCATATGCTTACTGATCTAGATAAATAATCTTCCTCACATTGTTTGTTTGATTCCACTAATATTCCTTCCCAAACAGAGAACTGGAGAACTAAAAAGAATAGAGAGATCAGAATGTCTATCGCTTGTATATATGCTTTCTCCTTCGAAGTAGTAACTTATTTATAATAGGATTGGACCTTTTTCACAGATTTATGTATTATACCAATGAATCTATAGAAACAATATGCAAGAAAATGTTGAGTAAGATGTTGTGGGGCATGTTCCCTGCTCTGTATATGTAGACCTCAAATACAGTATGGGGACTGTGGGGTTGCAAATCAATGGCTTTAATGTACACTGCTAGCATAAACAGCTCTACCTCTAAAATGTGTTTGTGTTGCAGTGGAGCTCTGTTGTAATAATTACTTCTTTCCCTCCCTCCCTGACTGTGGGGAAAACCCTTGTGTCATAGCCTGCAAGGAATGAAAGTGTGGTTTCCGTGAGGGAATGTATGTGGAAATAATCTTCTCCAGTAAGTTTTGCCATCAAAGCTCCCCTTGCGAAGGGTAAAACTTGTAATTGCTCATAGTTGATTATTTCACCTAATACCTGTTTACTGAATTGCCTTTCTTGATGTCAGTCTGCCTTGTTGCTCTTAAGTATTTCATAAGAGTGTACAAGTGTTCTGTTTGTAGATATAATTTGTATTCCTTTCTTTTCATAATCCTAAATAACTAAAAGACTGATTTTGCAAAAAAAATTCATCTTTATAGTTTATGGATGTTTGAGGCTTATTTTATGGTTTTGCTGCTTATTTAAAAGTTGGTCATGTTCTTCCATCAGTCCTCTAAGAAGGAAATCGAGTATTGTACAACATGATGAAATATTACTGAATTACAATAAAGTAAAAGCATCTGATCCCAGAAAATCTTATTTAATAACTTACAAAGTACCTATTAATATTCCAATAAGAAAATTAAGTTGTCAGAAAGTGAAATTATAAGGTTCTTTGTTCTACTTTCTAGACTACATAAATGGAGGAGAATTGTTTACTCACCTTTCTCACAGAGAGAGATTCTCAGAAAATGAGGTGCAAATTTACATTGGGGAAATCGTTTTGGCACTTGAACATCTCCACAAGGTAAAGTAACTTTATCCTAGTGCTGATTTTGTGGAACTACAACTGCATTCTTTTCACTTCGTATAAAGTTAGTAAGGAGAACTATTGTTTTAGATTGTTTGAAGTTCAAAGTAACTTTATCTAGCAATAGGACATTAGTTGTATAATCACAAATACTTCTCAATGAAGTGTCTATTCATGTGCACCAGATTAAGGCTGCAAGTTTTTGTCTGCAGCATGAAGAATGTTATTTGCAAATGATTGCTAATTTTTAGTAATCCTTTATGAAATGGTATATGTCAGTAAAACTACTTAGTAGTCAACATGAACAGTGTTTGGGTTGCACTGTTGTTCAGTTGTCCTTGTTTTGATACAACTAAATAGCAGAGTTCTGAAATTTTGGCACAACTGTAGGCATGAAAAGTGTTACAGTTTTCAGAGGTAGTAAGTAGATTTGTAGTCATGTATGTTCTAGAACATATTACAGAAGCATCCATTTTCATTCTTAATGAAAGCTGAACTGAGTTTTGCACTCAACAGCAAGTATTCAGTCACTTTTACATTCAAATGATATAGTATGACCTTTAAATTTTAAGACAATGCACGGTGTAATTTCTGAGAATTTAAGTTGCTCAAAGTTATTTCATCAAAGGCATTTTAAAATTGTCCTTTTTGAGGTGCAACTTTCAGGTGTCAGATTACCTTAATGGAATTTTGCTAGCTTCGTATTTAAATGCATTCAACGGTGTCTCCTTGATGCGGTTACACTGATTTGGAAATACTTTTTCTTATATTCTGTTTGCAGTTGGGGATTATATATCGGGATATAAAACTTGAGAATATTCTCCTTGATTCTGATGGCCATGTGGTGCTGACAGACTTTGGTCTGAGTAAGGAGTTTCTTGCTGATGAGGTGAGTATTTGAATCTCCAGTAAGTGTGGACAGAATCCAGCAAGATCACAAGGTCAAATTCTGTTGCACTGAAATCATAAACATATTTGAGAGGGGAGAAAAACTGCCTTCTCGACTCTTACTTCATAGAACAAAATCTAGTAGTCTGTTTTACTGGGTTTTGAGCTTTCAGCTCATTGGTCTTTGGCCTGCCAGTGTTGTCAGACATTTTTGTCTGTTCTGGTTTTCCATGAAATGCCTTCATGCTCCCTCCTGCTGCCCTTTATGTGAAAAAGGAGAGAGCCACATAAGTCTGAAAAGCCACTTACATTATCATTTTCTGATGCCTTTTTAAAAACGCTTGACTGTGCTAATACTTTGCAGTGACTAGGCAAATGGTATGCTATGACTCTTCTTTATGCTAATAATAATTAATGTATTATTATCTTGTCTCTTTCTCATGTCTTTGTGTCACTTTTGATAAGCTAAATTGCAAGCTTTTGGGATAAAAGCTTATCTCTTATTAAATATGTGCATAGTACCTAACATAGTGATCTCTGACTGTTGATGTTAGTTGTTAATTATTTGTAAGGTACAGTTTTATCTCCAAATACGCTTTTTAGATTTCAGAGTCAAAATTGCGCAGGATTTTACTTCTGAGAGAATTTTAAAATGGCTATTTTTTGGCTTTCACTTTAGGTATCAGAGGTATTGAAAACTGGGACTGTAGATCTAAAAGTCTTTGTTAGAAGCAGCAGAGGGGTTTTCTAAAAATAGATAACTGGTAGTTTCCTCTAGAATATTTGCATTTCAAATGGAGCTTGGTAGGATTTGGGAGGTACCATTTTAAGAGATACAAAGTGTTACTTTCTGAAGCAGGGAAATAGTGCAGATAATGTCAGTATATTCCTTTTAAATTATAGCTTGAAACCAAGGGGAGGTTCAACTGGCATGACAAGGGATTAGCAGCAGGTTGCCAGACCAGTGCAAGAGAGGAAGTACAGAGAGATGCAGTTTTCAGC
>NW_008824356.1:13024518-13025375 GCF_000699105.1 Pygoscelis adeliae | reverse complement strand
CAGTAAAAGGTGTGGCTAGGGAGAGTAGGACCTGCTTAGAGTTGTGAGAGAAGCTGTGCTGGGCACAAGAGACGAGTAAAGTATATGGAATGGTATTACTGCACCAATGGGAGGGAAAAGGAGCAGTCCTCCAGCCTCTGAGCCAAAGTTGAACGAAGCCAAAATCTTCCCTGTGATAATGTCACAATGAATCGGGACCTTCTTTAAGTCTCAAAACAGATGGTTTTAGGAAATATACTTATCTCTCATCTGTCATTTGCAAGCAGTGCAAGGAAAGGGGAGGACTTGGATAAGCATCAGAGATGCCTGCCTACTTTTCCCACACTCTGAATCGGATTTTGTTTCTACAGTCATTAAATAAAGCAGTCTTGCCGCTTGGTCATTTAATGTTGGTTCCTCTGGCTAATCCATTCTGTTTTCAGTTATATACCTCAGAAATCTCTTCATTTAACCATATTTTTTTCTCCTATTCTCCTTCACATTTTATATTTGTCTTCCCTGTCAGAAAATCTCAACATTTCTAGTGTTTCTTTTAAGGAAAAAAGTAATTGCAATTGTATTGTTTGCTTTCAAAATCTAAGAAATTGTTTGCACTTGACTACAGTTTTCATGTGTGCTATTGTAATTTAGCCACTGAACCTAAACATGATTAGAATGACCCATTTACACATAGAAATTGACATTTCATATTGTATTCTCTGTAGACAATTCAACTGCTACTAGAACACTTACAATTCCCATTACAAAAGATACTTAACTTACACTTCTGAACCAATGTACTTACAACAGGTAAAATTTGCCTGTATAACTGCATAGCTTTATATCTGTTTTTATGCTAATTGGGTAGCACTTTTAAA
>NW_008824356.1:13015521-13024465 GCF_000699105.1 Pygoscelis adeliae | reverse complement strand
CAATTTAATCGGAGCAGTATGCTTTCCTTTCTCTCCCTTTCTTCACACTTTTTCCCTGGCCCACCCTGCTTCTTGCAAGAACTTTGCCATTAAAAAAGTATACATATGCAAGTGGAATTTATTCTAGTAACCCTCCTCTTTGGATTGTATTTTCTGAAACAAGATATATTTAGGTTATTAAGAATGTATAAGAACTATCAGCAATTACAAGCATGTACTATGTTTACAGTTCTTATGAGAGAGAATTCTTTACCACGTATTTATGAATTTCGGATGGTTTTGTAGTTAGGGATACTTGCTAGGAAACATCATAGCTCAATGTTTTCATTATCCCTGCTTTAATCTGATGGTTGTTAAATATTTCCAGGTACCTGAGCAAGTACAGAATCTAACAGAAGTTGTTTTATAATAAAAAGAGTGTACTATTTCTTGACTATAATAACTATAGCAGATTAATTGATTATTCAGCAACGAAGAGATGGGAAGCTGCTTTTCCTAAGCATTGAGTGAAGGGAAGCAAATGCATGTGACTTCTAGGAAAACAGAAACCTATTGATTTCTGCCATGCAGCTACTGAAGCATGAGTGTGAGGAGTGCATTGTCAAGTATCCTCTTTGTTTTACAATTATTATGTGGAAGTGCTTATCACATGCAAGAATTACAAATCTAAGCTGAAAGCAGTGCAGTTTTAAGAGCTCTAAAGCGTTTTATACTACTTGTTTGCTAAAAACTGAAATTTGTCTTGTACAAGTGAAATGGCATTCTGGTTTTGCCTTTGCTTTATCTTTAAAATAAAGTCCATATGCTTGTATTTGCATGCAAAAAGAAGAAATAACCTGGCTGGAATAAAGCAGTCAAATAAAAATGAATTTTCACATAGGATAGGTCAGTATCACAAGGTATTTAGGTATGAAATGACTTCTGATACTCAAATTTTATTTAATATCTCATGAAGACCTACAGTTTGACTAACCTAACCATAGAATGGGATTAGGTAAGAGATTAAGAGATTGAAATGAATAGTACCTTTTTAGTATTAAGTTCTCTGGCATTAGCATTCTTAGCCCTGTGATGAATTGAAGGCTAGTCTTTCTGATTTTTAACTCTCAACTGAATTGCAAAGAAAATTGGGGTAAAAAAGACTTTTTAGCCTTATGCTTCCATGCATCTCAGTTAAGTTCCTATCTAACTGGGATATAGAATATATTTGCACATGACATAAATTATCATCGGGGATGCAGGGGATTGATAGGACTGACAGACTTTGTATTGAAACTTCTACAACACTGTTGTGTTCATTGCATAAGTGCAATCACTTTGGTGTTGCTGTTTTTTCAAGAGTCTTGCATTTCACTTACCTTTTAAAAAACCAAAACCCCTAAGTTGGTATTTTTGCCATGTTATTTCTTGTGTAGTATCTTTATCTTCTGGATTTGTGGCTTAGGCATAGTTTTATCATTTTATCTCATTAATAGCTCTACTTGTATGCTGGAATTGTTTTGATTTGGTTAATGTCAGTTTAACCTAATCATCAGGTCTGGTCTTCATTTTAATGTTTATTGTTAAAATGCTACTTCATTTTTTTTAATCTTTTTTCCCATCACATTTCCTTCAGTTCTGTAACTACACTAAAAATCATACTTTAGTATATTTTACATCTCAGAAAAAATAATCTGAACACATTCATTGAATTATTGTAGTAGTAATCTATTCTATTGGACCATGCATAACAATTAACATTTTTCTTGTTAATTAAATCCCATAAAGTACACTTTCTTCCAGAGTACAGTGGTATGCTCAATTCTTCTGCATTGGTACATGTCTTCTGCATTAGCCTAAGTTTGTTTTGCAGTTTTTGTGTTTGCTTAATGAAGTTTAAAAAAAATTATGTAGTGAATACTGAACATGGTCAGTCTTCAAACAACCTATCTAAGAGCATACAAGTACCTTGATAATAAATAAGAGTAGATATTCTGCATGAGGGATGATTGAATTGTAATCTTAAGTCAGTTGGATGGGTATCTCTGTACTTCTGTCTGATGTGTAGAATGAATAGTTCAGATACATTATTGTTTTCCCATCTGAATATCTCTTGGTCAGAGTTGCAAATTTAGTTAACTGTCAGATGCTTTTCACTGTTGAATTGTTGTTTGTTTTTGTTTATTAGCTGGTTGAGTGAACACTTTGTTCTGGAAAGAAAATTAGTATGTAATTTTAAAGGACTTCAAAGGAAATTTCATTAAAAGAAAAATGATAAAAAGGTGGTTAGTCCACTATAGATTTTGGTAGATGAAGTAGGAAGAGATTCGTACACATTCTTAGAGCAGTTTAAAGGTAGTCCAGAACAGAGGGAAGTGACTACAACTTGACTCTTTAGTGCTGTATGAACTGTCATCTCACTTGAGTGACCTGGTAGATTAGCTGTGCATTTCACTTTAAAAGACCCTTTATAATTGTCTAATTAAAGTGATAATGTCTGATCATTGAAATTTGATAGTGCATCCTCTGAACATTGAGCATTCTCTTGTGAAGATGAGTTAGAATAATCCATATTGTGGATGACTGTTACTAGATCCGCTTGCGTTTTAGTTAAACAATTGTCCAGTGATGTAGACATAGGACAGTTATAAGGAGTAGATTTACATTTCTGCAAAGAGGAAAAAGTAAGAAAGAGTAAACTGAATAGTGAAGCTAGTCCACAGAAGTTAACATTTGTTATAGATCTGTCTGGACAATGAGGAGTTATTTCCCTTATTTTGGAAAAGGAAATGGAAACAATGGCAAAAGCTTTTTGCTTTAATTGGTGTACTTCTGTTGGTGTTTTAAGTGTCCTGAAATTGAATGTTGAGAACATACCAAACACTCCAAAGGCATATAACTGGACTCTTTAATTGCAAAACCAGGTCATCGGTGATCAGATGACTGTTTGTGCCTTAGCCCAAGAGGTATCCCTTTTGCAATGCTTATCACAAAAATGATTGTGCTTTCCTGGCATGGAGCGGTAGTGCAGAAGATTGGAGAACAAAATACATTCTGTCCAGATTTTGATGCCAAAATCTTAAAGTGCCATTAAGAATTTTTGCAAGACAGATCATGATTTCTTACAGTGACTGCTCTAAGAATACCATTTTCTTGTTGTAATATACCACTTAAAAATCACATTTTGGGGAGAAATACTGATCTGTGTGTTAAATAGCCTGGTATCTTCTAATGGATCTTAGAATAATATATTACTAGTCAACTTGGGAAAATTCCATTTCTGTTTTCGAAGGGGAAAAAAAGTAACTTTTTGAGGCCAAACACTGCCATCCTCATTAATCTTTTTTTCTCATATTTTTTTTTTACCTCTTGAATTTTAGTGTGAATACCTAACTTCAATGAAACTTGGGCAACCAGGTGTGAAAAACTTACATGACCAGAGATTCATGGCCATATGAAAATTAATTTAGAACCAGATGGATTGCATTTTAGCAAAATTGTCTGCTCCTACCCCTCTACCTTTTACATCTGGTGCTCTCTCGTACTATAAATGTTTATTTGGCATCTCCTATGCATTTTTTCTTTACATTCTCTTTTTAAAAATACATTTTTGAAGGCTTGCAGTGGCAGCTAGTAGAATTCTTCCCAGAATCAGTACTCTTTTATTCCTTACAATTTTGCCTCTATTTGAAGAAAGAGGATTTTTTTCGGGTTTTGCTTTGTATACCTTACTTCTCTTTTGGTACTGCTACTTCTCTCTTATCAAAAGACGATGCTTTAGAAAAGTCTTCCAAAAATTGGAATTTTGAGAAAAACCTAGTACAAAACGTTCATCTGGGACAACAGTGGTACATACTTGCATTCCTCCCACGCAATAATGTGCTGTTTCTGAATTTTTTTGCCTGCGGAACTGAGACTTTTGTTTTCTCTTAGTTATTTGCTTTACAAATCCATTACCAGGAACTGATTTAAAGAATTCCTTGCAGAATTGCAATTGCATTGTACTGCAAAAGCAAACATAGCCATTGTATAAATCTGTGAAAAGTCTTTCTTGAGCCTCCACTCGACATTAGGTGAGGGCTTAGCCTTGCATTGAGTTATGTTTTGGGGCCACAGCTGTAGAGGTTGCATGTTTCTTGGCTGGCATGTAGTACCAGGTTTAGCTGTTCTTGCTCTCCCTTTTATGTGCCTGTTCTGATGGTAGCTTCTGGCAGGCGAATCTCTTTCTTGCTTGAAAGATTCAGTAGTCTGATTCCATGTCTGTTTTGGAAGCAGAAGTCATTAGTGTGTCTAGCTCTGGCATGAGGTATAGTAACCAACATGGTATTTTGACTTAATTGGCTTCTTCAGGTAGGAACAGCCACCAGGATAGGATTTTTAATTAATTTCAGATGACCTTATAAATTTACTTTTTTTTAATTAATTCTTCTTGAGATGACGTTTCAAACTAGTGGACCTTTGATCTGCCATATTGCAACCATTCTTGATCTAGTCTAAAGCTTTACTTTCGTACTACATTCTTCATTATGATTTTGTTGAATGCAGCAGAGCAGTCTAGTGTACTACTAAACATTTTTTCCTGTCTTTGTTCTTCCTCCTCTGTCTCCTACAGAGATCATAGTTTTGGTCCTGAATAGAAGTTATAGCTACAGAAGCAACAGCCTACAGCTGAGAGATCTTTTGGGTGAAGCTGTACTCTTTCTGATATGGACAGCTTAATTACCCAGTGTTATGTCTGGGTATTATGACCAAAAAGGCTCCCAAAACAATTAAAATGAAAAAAAGTGAGAAAAAAGAAGAAACCAGTCAGTCTGGCATGTACTTTGTTGGAACAGGCTTTTTGTTTTTCATTTTAAATCTACATCACGTCTTTGAACCATGAGAGGGCTTTTCTGAGGTTACAGATCTGATTTCTATGGAAACAGGTTTTTTTTCTTGGTGCATTTCTATTTCAATATCAATAAAATCACTTTAAGATAGGATGACCTCTAAGGTTCACTGAAGGTACAAGGCCTGTTTCTGCGTGGAATTTAGGCTTTTCATTCTCTACTTGTGATTTTCCTGAAATGCGAAATCCATTTAGCAGGTCAGCTTGTTAGCAGCACCTCTGCTATGCGGCCTCTACAGCACTGCAAGTAAATTTCCATTTATGACAGTATTCTTCTGATTTTATCCTATGGCCCTGTTTTTCTCATTATACTTACCAAGGGAACTGTTAATGGCTCACTTAATCAGTAGCTTATAGACAGTCTGCTGATAGCTGATGTATGAGATACTCTGTGTGATACTGCTGAACTCTTCAACTGCTTAAGTTCTTTGGTCTTACAATCTGTTTCTAGAGGAACTGCGGTTCTTGACTAGTTTGTCGGGCAGCAGCAGGACGGGGAGACTGCTCGCTGTGTTAGTGCGAGCTGGGAGCTGAGGGTGACAGCAAGGCAGGCATGGATCAGTATGCTCACTGATCAGTGGTGCAATCCCACAGTTGCCAAACAAGAAGATCAGAGCAAGTCCAATGGCAGGCTCAGATAACAGTCCAGTGGTTATCAGACAAGCTTGTCAAGAGGAGGGAGGCTTGAGGTCAAGCCAGGATTTGAAGCTGGTGGATCAGGATCAGTGAGGTACACAGCCAAGTACAGGCATACCTGCAGCAGAGCTGACACAAGGATCAAGAATGGAAAATTGAGCTTCAGCTCCCAGCTGAAGGTGGAGGAGGCCCCTGACAAGGTTCCACACAAGTTACTCAGTTGCATTGTGAAAGCATTGGTCTTGAGCACAGATGCCTTAATGCCTAGGGTTGGGGAAAGAGGTTGCAGAGCCTGTTGGTAAGCTCAGGGCCCTGACATGGTTATCCTAGGAAAGTTCTCACTATTTATGCCTGTAGCCAAAACTTAAGTTATGGCTTTCAGAACTCTGATTACATCCACTCACAGCTGTACAAAATAGCAACAATAATGATACTATCCCTTGTATTCTAGAAATTCTGCCTTTTTTTTTTATTCCTGATTGATGTTATTTGCTACACTACTGATAGAGCCCAGTGAGGGTCTAATTAATGCAACCTGGAAGTTAACTTCGACTTTGAAGTTCTTTTAACAAAGGAAGAAAGACAACTTTAGACTCGAAACATTTATTTAGACGTATAAGCAGTTAAGGAAGCTACTCCATCATGTTTCCCTGGGTTAGTCAAATGAAAAGCAACAGTGAGACTTCTCTAGAACAGTACAAATACTGGCATCTGTTCATACCTAGAAATGATCTACCACTTTAGGCATTGGAGGAGATTAAGAAATGGATTATATGTTGCTGTTGAAATGACAAGAAAATTATTTCATTTGATAACCTGTGAAACTCTTCAGGTGAGCCCATACCCCTAGTTAAGTCTGAGTCTTACTCCTGAATGCAGTGGCATAATATATCCTTTCTAGCCTTTACTGTCTGAATTTGCTTATTTCTCAACTAATTACTTTTTTCTTCGATGACCTCATAAAAATAGTAGAATGAATGATGCTTCTGTCAACTTCCAAGTATGCATTGAATAAATTAAAATTATTAGAAGGGACAGTGTAGTGTGTATTGTTTAAAATGTTCTTCCTTGTTAACTAAGAAATGGGTAAAACCATAAAATAGAAGGGTCATTTGCCATAATATTGTGGCTGAAGCTATTCCTATTGTATTGATACCAACAAATATGCATGCTAAGAGATCGCAGGAACCTCACAGAAACACATTAGCATTATTCTTCAAGAGGATTCACTGCCTATTTAGCATGTTTCCAGTACTATTACCTCTTGCTGCCATTTTTAGTCCTGAATTGGAGTCTGCTTTTCAGCCTTACCCTCTTGAGTGAGACCTTCTGTGGAAGTGTAACATGCAGGTTTCATTTGGGATGACTTGTTCATCACTGGGTGAAGTGTCACAGTCCTAGCCAGGTATCAGTTACAAGTATTTATGCAAAGAGTGTTGGGACTTCTGCACGTTCAATTTAAATTAGTGCTAGGAGCTGTTAAATACTCTAATACAAAGTTAGATACTCGGTACCTTTTGGGACAGCCTTGCTCTCCCAAGCAATTTTTTTGCTAAAGCCTTCATGAGAGCATACTAGGGTTGTTAGTTGCCATCATTAAACCTTCAAAACAGAATGATACAGTCTAGTGTATGTCTTTTGTTTGAGCAGACTGACTTTTCTTCTGCTAGACTCTTGTAGCTGATGCAAAAGAAAGAGCAGACTTCACCACACAAAGTTAAGATCATGTGAGAAGCGTATGAGAAGTCATAGAAATTGTTCTGTGGGTTTTCTGTTCAGAATTTGTATGAAGCACTACTTAAAAAATAGAATTTTTCTTAGGTACAGTTAGTATATTGGTAATCATACCACAAAAGGAAACAGTTATTTGAGGAGCTTTACAAGCAGTTCTGAATTTATCCAATATAACCTTGCAATCTGTGACGGTATCCAGAACAATTCACAGCAGTCTTTCTGCAGATACCAGAAATACCTGGCGAGGCCAAATCTTCTTAAAGAATCTGCTGTATTGAGTCCCCTTTCTTAGTTTTGTAAAGACTTGTGAAGCATTCTGCATACCTAAAGATTTTTGTACATCAGGGAAATGTTTCCTGGCACAGTTGAAACATGCTATCCTCCAGTCTCATTGAATCACAGAATTTAGAATATCCTTATTTGGAAGGGACCCTCAAGGATCATTGGGTCCAACTCCTGACTCCACAGAGGGCCACCTAAAAGTTAAATCATATATCTAAGATCATTTTCCAAACACTTTCTTGAACACTGACAGGCTTGGGGCCATGACCGCTTCCCTGAGAAGCTTGTTCCCATACTTAACCACCCTCTCAGTGAAGAATTTTTTTTCCCAATATCCACTCTGAACTTCCCCTCATGCAGCTTTAAGCCATTCCCTTGCTTCCTATCACCGGACACCAGAGAGAAGAGATCATAGAATCATAGAATCACAGTAGAATCATAGAATCATTAAAGGTTGGAAGAGACCTCCAAGATCATCGAGTCCAACCGTCAACCCAACAACACCATGCCCACTAAACCATGTCCCTAAGCGCCTCATCTACCTGTCTTTTAAATACTTCCAGGGATGGTGACTCAACCACTTCCCTGGGCAGCCTGTTCCAATGTTTAACTACTCTTTCAGTAAAGAAATTTTTCCTTACATCCAATCTAAACCTCCCCTGGTGCAACTTGAGGCCATTTCCTCTCGTCCTTTCGCCAGTTACTTGGGAGAAGAGACCGACACCCACCTCGCTACAACCTCCTTTCAGGTAGTTGTAGAGAGCAATGAGGTCTCCCCTCAGCCTCCTTTTCTCCAGGCTAAACAACCCCAGCTCCCTCAGCCGCTCCTCATAAGACTTGTTCTCCAGACCCCTCACCAGCCTCGTTGCCCTTCTCTGGACACGTTCCAACATCTCAACATCCTTCTTGTAGTGAGGGGCCCAAAACTGAACACAGTATTCGAGGTGCGGCCTCACCAGTGCCGAGTACAGGGGCACGATCACTTCCCGACTCCTGCTGGCCACACTATTTCTGATACAGGCCAGGATGCCGTTGGCCTTCTTAGCCGCCTGGGCACACTGCCGGCTCAGTGTGCAAAGCACTTTGAGTAATAACGATGACAAACAAGTGCTATATATTAGTTGGGTGGAATTGTTATTAGCTTCTACACCTTTTTATTTTCTTGTGCAATAGCCACCATTAAAGGCAGAAATTTCAGCTTTGATTGCTTATTAGATCATTTACGAATTTCGGATCCAAATCTGAATTCAGATTTCAAATGAAGTTCAAAGCTCCAAATTCTTGAATGCGATTTTTCAAAAACTGAGCCCTGGGGAACACCGCTCGTGACTGGCCGCCACCTGGATTGAACTCCGTTCACCACAACTCTCTGGGCCCGGCCGTCCAGCCAGTTTTTGACCCAGCGCAGAGTCCACCTGTCTAAGC
>NW_008824356.1:12996476-13015129 GCF_000699105.1 Pygoscelis adeliae | reverse complement strand
GGCTTGGCTAGCTCCTCCGCCAGCTCTCTCAGCACTCTCGGGTGGATCCCATCCGGCCCCATAGACTTGTGAGCATCCAGATGACGTAGCAGATCGTTGACTGCTTCCTCTTGGATTATGGGGGGTTCATCCTGCTCGCCATCCCTGGTGAGCATCAGCATGGAGGTGCATCATCCCTGGAGGTGCATCAGCACCTCCCTCTCCGCTCCCCATCATGAGAACATTGTAGGCAGCAATAAGGTTACGCCTCCATCTTCTCTGCTCTTAGCTGAATAAACCTAGTATCCTCATCCGCTCCTCAAAAGTCATGCTCTCTAGTCCTTTCACCATCTTTGCCCTCCTTTGGACACATTCTAATATTTTTATATCCTTCTTATATAGTGGAGCCTAAAACTGCACACAGTACTCAAGGTGAGGCTGCACCAATGAAGTGTGTAGTGGGACAATTTTTTTTTGGACTTGTTAGTTATAATGTGCTTAATGCACCGGGATATGGTTGTTCCCTTTTTTCCACCTGGGCACGCTGATGACTCATACTGAGCCTACCATTAACTGAAACATCTAAATCCCTTTCCGTAGGGCTGTACTCCAGCCTCTTGTCCCCCAGTCTCTACATTGATCTCTCATTGCAGGAGAGATCAAATGCTTCTAGTTTCCTTCATTAGAGATTGGTTGATGTACCTAGGAAACATTAATGACTTCAAGGATGAAGGTTCTCTCTGTGTCTTTCTCCTCTTTGTAGTTTGTGGTATTCAGCAAGGATTCATCTCAGCTTAACTTGTGAGCCAAAAGCACAGCATCCCTGCAGATCTTATTTACTCTAGAACATAAGTTGAAAATGCACCACCTTGTGCAAGAATTACAATACTGTGGAGTCAAAGAAACTAACACCTGCCATTCATTTCTATTCCATGTGATCCCTTCCCCAATTGTGAGTCTTATCCCTGTGCAAAGACATCTTTTTTTGGCATCTTTACCTCCCAAGAAATTATGACATGCTATGCACCTGGTAATATAAGAAGACTTACCCTCTGTCAGAGAAGAAAACTTGGGTTGTAAATACTTATGAATAACCATCAAGATTACAGATTTTCATGTGCTAGAATGTTTATTTACTAAATAGAATTCAAAGCAAGGTCTTTATATTGATCATAACTTTACCAGTTCCAAAAGGTTGGTTTGAAAATTTAAATCTTCTGGAGACTGGCTTTCTTCTTGTCATATTACATGCAGACTGCTTCCAGTTTATTGTAGGTGAGAGGCATTTTCACGGAAGAGTGGTGGGTTTTACTTGTAGCCCTGAGTATTTTATAGAAGTTGGAAACACAGTAGTAGCTCACGTGATTTACATGGTGTACACATTCACATTAAGTATAACCTGTTAGGTGATTACTTAAAGAGAAGACCCAAGATATGCGGAGTTTTAGCTAAACTATGATTTTCATCAGTTTGATTTTTCATCTATATACCTGATCTGAAAGTTGGTATGGAGAATTTTACTACGCATGCAATAAGAAGGAATTGTCCTTGACTTTAAGTAGAAAGACTGTATCTGTATTAGATTAAAAACCTTCTTTGAACTTGCTATGCGATTTCAGAGTACCTCCAACAACAGTTAAGCATTCCTCTCGTCTTGCTAGATTGTAACATTTTGAAAGCTTCATAATGATGAGGTCAGATTAAGTGAATGAAGCAATTTAATTTGCCAACTAACAAGCATGGACAAGCATAGGAATCTCATAAGAATTGCTGAAATCTGTGGAAGAACCCAGCCAAAACACACATAGTAATTCTATTATTTCTCTGTAACAAAAATGTGACAAGAACCAGTAAGTAATTCTTGTCTGGATTGGAGAATTTTTCAGTGGACTTGTGGAGAGTCAGTCCTGAGAGCAGCCTTGAATGTCTTCAGTGAGCTTCTGTCTGGCTACCTGGTTCCCTCCTGTTCCGTTACACCCTCTTGCTCTGTGTCACTAGGTGCTACTCAGTCACAGAGTTGTTGCTGACAGATGAAATACATGCCGTCAGAGACTGCAGCTCTGACTCCCCAACTCTAGAGGTTGTCTTTGTGTTCTTCAGCCCAACAGCACTTAGTGTTTCTAGGTTTTGGTTTTGTTGTCATTTTTTAATGTTGAATACACTAAAGGAGTAATTCTTAAGCTATTTGATTATGTTCCTAGAACATTTTATACGAATACAGAATGCAAGGAAATTAAGGTCCAAGCCAATTTAATACCTGAGAAGTGCCCTTTCCCTAATATTGTACAGTTTCCAGTTCTTGAAATTCTTATACTAGAAATTATGTGCTCTAGGGTTTAACCAAGCATTTTGACTGTATCCTACCATCGCTTCTATTAGCAAGGAATTCCTATTAGAGAACACATACAGTATTAAAGAACATTTAGAGAAGAGTAGCTTTGTTTTTATTCATTTGTTTTTATTTTTTTAAGTTGCAAAATTCATTTAAGGAGTCAAATTCCATGGTTTGAAGGAATATGATAGTAGTACAGTTTCAGAATATGTCATATCTGATGTTCAGGGTAGTAGTCCAGCTCAGTTAAGAACAAAGTATTTGTGCATTAAGTAGCTGGAGAACAGAAGCAGTCTGTTCTGTTTCAAAGGTGACCTTTCATGTAGTTGAAGTGGGTCTTAATTGTGAATGTTGAAAAGAATGGCTTCTGTGAGTACTTGGCTAATCCTCTGGCTAAAATACATTTGCACAAAGACTGTTGTGAATAAAATAAGCTGTAGGATTGTAGGACCCAAGTGTCTGTTGGAGCAGTGGCACGTGTTGCTTGAATGCAATTCATCAAGTTGAAGTACTTCAAAGGCCATATATTTAAATGTTAAATAATATGTCTTCAAATGGCAGAATGACTGTTTTAAGACACTTGAGTGCCTTCCATATCTGCATTCACACTTGGGAGATAAAATCACAAATGCTCAAGCTCTGAAGCATTTTCCCAAAGCAGTATTTGTATGGCAAATAGATGCTCTCCTTAGGCTTGGTGCATACGGATAGAACAGTGTAGTTGGAGTATGCCTCAGTATTCTGAGCCAGATACTCTAGGTAGAGCATCTGGTTATTCTTTGCAGATGTGTTTTTTGTTTTACCTATGTTAGTATTCTGTTAGCTAGCTTTATCTCAACTCACCCTTTCCAGCATTCACACCTCAGTAGTCATCTTTCATGTTTTTGTTTGGGTGCTTTGCTTTGATGTGTGTTTGTTTTGTTCCCTCTGAAGGAGGCCTCTGAAACAAAATCTTGTGGGTTCTTAAGACTTCGTTTGATCTTTTTCTTTGTTTTTGCTCCCATTTTTCCAGTGGTCAAATGGCACGCTCCAGTTTGCTCAGTCTGTCTCTTGTACAAACAGCCAATTTGGCAACAGATGGGTGCATTTTGTGCTTAATGTTTGTATAGATTATGTTTCTCTTGATGTAACTTCTAGTTACTTGCAGAAGTCTAAACAGAAATCTTATTTTCTTTAGTACTCGGCAGCAACATACTGATGACACCATTGACTCAAGAGGTACTCAGCACATCAGCCCTTGCTTGCTTGAGTCTTGAACCTTTCAATGTGGGTCATCTTCTTTTGCTCGGGGGCTGCTTTGGAGCTCCCAAGAGCTGTCCTCTGTATTTTCCCTCAGGCTGACTTGGATGCCCTGTTTGCCACGCTATGAGTAAGCATGACAATCACAAGATGCACTTTCCAATTATGCAGTTCTCAGTTTCCAGAGGGTATGGTTAACTTGCTTTTTTTGAGTCCCTGAACTAGTGATGTTCTCTGCTTATTGAAGGAGTTACAATACCATGTAACAGTCCCTTGGGATCTTGTCCTCTGCTCTAAGAAGACCTTCTTTTTCTTTATGAACACTAGTTTGGCCCTGACATTCAGGCAGTTGTCTACCTGTGTCCTCCTAGCTGAAGATGTCTTCAGCCGAGTATTAAAACATAGTTTGTTTCTCAGATGCAGATCTTTGGGGGCATGTGATAAAATAATGCAGGCCTTCACCCGCTAGGTGCTGGGAAACACCTGTCTGGAATCTGTTGTCTCTATTTCTTTGCCCAGTTCCCATGCCCTTTCGGACGTGTTAGGACATTGAATCAGGCATTTTCAGTGCATCTGGGCTGTGTGAGAGTTTTTTGTGGCACTGGAAACTAACACCATCCTTTCAGCACAGTAACTTCTTAAATGGGACGTAATGGATGTCCAAATAGTTGACTGCCGAAAGGCAGTTTGGCCCAGTAGGGATGAGCCTTTTAGGAGCATGTTGTGCATGTGTGATTCCTTGGCTCTCCTGAAGTCTCATGTAATTCCTGTGGTTCACTTTGGAATTAACAGTTCTTGTCCCACATATCCTGTTAGGACCTGTTGAACGGTTACGAGACTTAATAACTGTCTGAGCTGCCATTGCATATGTTGCTAAACTGAATTTGCATTGCTGTAGACGGGGATGTGTACTCTCAAGGACACATCCTTGTATTATAGTAGTGACTGTTTCTCTGTCAGTCAGGCTTTTCCTGTAGATGTGGTGAGTTTGATTAGTCCCTGCAGAGAAATGGAGTTTCTTCCTCTTTTTGTGCCACTGTTAATATGCTTTTTTGCTTGATGAGGGAGCTCATTAGAGAACTCTGAAGGCATAAGTCCTCTCTGAGGAGAAAAGTTTACACATATACTTTCTACAACTTCAGGTAGTTTCAAATGCCTGCCTAGCATTCCTTGGTTATAAAGCAGGGCCAAGTGGTGATACCACAAGAGCATGATGGTGCAAGACCTCCATCCTGTCAGCACTTTTGATTGAATTCTGGAGCTAGGTTTTTTGATCTCTGGAAATGGTGTAATTGTGGTCAACCAGCCAAGGTCAGCGTACATAGCCTTAGCAAAGAAGGCACTGCTCTGAGGTTTTTTTCTTTGGTGAAGTGACTGTCTTCCAGGACGAATGCTAATCCACATTACACCTCTCCATCTTGGACAGTCACAGAATTCTCTGTCCTAAAGCTGCTCGGTGGCTAGGGGCTTTAAACATTTCCTGGTTGGAAGACAAATTATGCCCTTTCCTTTTTGATGAAGGAAAAGGAAAATGGGATGCTAACATAGATAACCTGGAGAAAAGGTTGCAGGGATCGTATAGACATAGTATTGAAAGTGCCCTAGCGAGTTAAAGTAGTTACATTTTACTAGGATGCTCAGATCAGTCAGAATGATTGCAAGGAACTCAAAGAGGGCAGTGCACTATCTTTTTTATATTGCCATAAGTGGAGTGGGAAAAGTTAGAGGTCTATCTGATGTGTAGTACTAGAGTATTTATTAGACACAGTCTGGTAATACGTATAGGCACATCCACAGTGTCAGTGTGTAGCTCATCTCAAAGAATAAGCGTTAAGGGAATATAACGTGTTTTTTCTAATTTAACAAAGGGATGGTTTAACGAAGTGAACTGCCTGGCTGTCCAGGTGAACCTATGTTCACTGATAAGGACCTCTAACAAAATTCTCTTTGTTTCAGTGGCTTCATAAAAAGTTGTTGCACTCCTAAGCAGCTGGCCCGTTTGAAGTAGCCACTTTGTATACTTTTACTAAAAACTATGCTATTGCATAAACATTCAGGAATGTTGCTGAACTTGGTAAAGAAAAAAACAGAAATCAAAACCAGCTGTTGTGTGCTAGAAGACTGAAGACTATCTCCAGATTATCTGTAAACATGGAAGCACTGCTGATTGGGAACAAACATAATGACACTCTTTTTTTTAATATTGTCATACTGAGTTCCTAGAGATGGGTTAGCCACGCTTCTGTTTCCTTCTGTTAGTGTCTGATTGCTTGCTGTTCTGCAACTCAGAAGAGGGAACCACAGTGTTTAAGGCATGCATGCTGAGTGAGGGAAGAAAACAAGCATTCTGCGTTATGCAAAAAATTCTTAAGGTCGAGTATTTGCAAGATGTGCGTGCTCAGTGAGAATTCACCTGTAGGTAATCCACCTTCAGTTGTTGTTTAATAACTTCCTTTCTTGTCTTACATCTCATAACATGAAAGTATTAATAATGTGGATTCTGGAATTTGGATTCATGTTATAAAGTTGAATGAAATTTAAATTTCGGGGGTAAAATACAAAATGGGGTTTGGTTGTGGTTTTTGAAATTTGGAGGGGGGGGCTGCATTCTTGATTTGTGAGTGAAATGTGATTTCACAAATGAATGGTGAAATACAACTTACAGTGACTTTTTGTCACAGAATGGTTGAGGTTGAAAGGGACCTCTGGAGGTCATTTGGTCCAAGCCCCCTGCTCAAACATAGTCACCTAGAGCCAGTTGCCCACAACCACGTCCAGAAGCCTTTTGAATATCTCCAAGGAGGGAGACTCCACCCCCTCCGTGGGCAGCCTGTGCCAGTGCTCAGTCACCCCCACAGTAAAAAAGTGTTTCCTGATGTTCAGAGGGAACCTCCTGTGTTTCAGTTTGTGCCTGTTACCTCTGGTCCTGTCACTGGACATCACTGAAAAGAGGCTGGCTCCCTCTTCTTTGTACTCTCCCTTCAGGTATTTGTACACACTGAGATCCACCCTGAGCTTTCCCTTCTCCAGGTGGAACAGTTGCAGCCTTTCTTCATATGCTTCAGTACCTTAATCTTCTTAGTGGCCCTTTGCTGGACTCTCTCCAGTATGTCCACGTCTCTCTTATGCTGGGGAGACCAGAAGAAGACAAAAAAGGAAACTGTTGTTGGAGGTAGCATTCTTTTGAAAATGATTTTAAACCTACATGTAATGTGTAATAGTAAAGACTATTATGACTCCCTATAAGAGGCATATTTAACAATGAAAAATTTACATAAGTGCTCCTAGTGAAACTTACTATAAAAACTGTGTCTGTAAGTAACAGCTAGATGTAATTGGTGGGGCTTGTAATTTAGTAAAACACGACATAAATGGAGGTGTCTAACAAAGAAGTATCTAGATTTTGTGACTTCAACTGTCTGAAGTCAGGACTTCCTACAGCATCTTATGAAGGCAAATCTGTGTCAATTTGTAGTAGCGTCAGAATGCTTTGCTTTCAGACAGTTGGCTTTATTAATGTTCTTGAGTGCTGTAGCAAAAAAAGCTCAGTCCTCTGAGCTTTTTTGTGTGGTTAAATAAGAAACTATAAATAGTTGGTATCAGAGTGTTTTTTCTTAATGGTCACCCTGTAACAGTCATAAGCTGGTTCCAACAGGGCTTCTGGAATACGGTGCTTGTCTATGTAATGGCAAATCAGTGTTGATTATGAAGAAAATGCTCAGTGGCTCCACTTTTTTTTTTCCTACCTAATGCTGAGTTGCAGTTTACCACTTAATTTCTTGCTAGGAACTCCACTTGTGATAATCATCTGCTTTCTTCTTCTTGGCAAAATTTCAGCATTTTAACACTTCTAAACTGAAAAGGAAGCAAGAGCTAAAGGATACAAGTACTTACCTATGTGGATTAGAAGTTGGGGTTTTTATAACCTCATTACAAACATACCCCAGAGTGTTTTCAATTTATAAATGCCTGTTTGTGACTTACAGTATGAGTTTTTCATATTGAAATTTAATTATAAGACATTATTTCAAATCATTCAATACCAATTTTTTTAAACCTCCAAAATTATTTTGGGGGTTTTAAACACTGAATTTTGCAAGGGACAAAAAAATACCTCAGACATGAATTTAAGAAAGAAATGAAACTAATTTTCAAATATTGTTTCAGAAATTCTATCTTTCATATTAAAAGCTGAAATGATTGTAAAACGTAAATATAATTGAACATCAGAACCACCAATTATGTATAGTAAGGGTTCCTTGAAAAGGCTACTAATAATAGTTCTGCATGTTTTGAAATGTTTTTAGTGGGCCTTCTCACCGGCAAAAGGTACCTGAGATCATGAGGGTTCTGCTGTACCACTGTATACGTCCGTATACAACTCCCCAGTCTGTTTCTTGTCACTGTAGTATCTTGTAGCCTAGCTTTATTACACAATGTGGAGACAAAAAAGACATAATTGTGCAGATGATTTGCTGAATTTGCAGCTAACAATGATAATAGTTTTCATCCATTTCTTTTGATATATTAACATTATAAATTGTTTTAACAAATCTCGGCTGCATTATCTTTACTCTTTGGAGAGGTAGCAAGTGAAGAACAGTTTCGTTTTGTATTTTTCATTCCCCTTCCTTTTACTTCTTCCCCTTTTTCCCCCCTCCATCTCTCCCAGGTGAAGGAAAAATGAACAGAGGGATATATGAATAGCTTTAGATCAGCTGATGCCAGGATGGAGGGCTAGGAATTTCTGAATTTTTTTTTTTGTTTTTGCTTTTTATCATACTATTTTTCTTTTAGATAACAGGTACTGGAAAAGATAATAAAAGAGAAACAATAGCTGTGTCAAAAGAAAGTGGAATCATGAAAAGTTTATTTTATGGTTTTGTCTCAGAAGTTAATATTTCAAGTTAATATTTGAACAAAATGAGGCCTATAACTATTTTGAACTCAGAATTTTACCCCAAAAAAACAGTCACAGTATATGTATTTTAATAAATACAGTTTAATAATATGCTGTTGGACTGTTTAATTTTTATGCCTCAGGGTAGCACTGAGCACTATTTCTACTTTTAGAAGCTTCTTCTCATTAGTGTAGTACATTCTCTTATATAGTACCTGTTTTAAACTCCAAATCTGAATCTACAAATGTAAAACCTGACTTTTGAAATATTTGCTTTTTTGAACACTCTTCTTTAAAGGACCTATCAGGATCTCTCCCCAAAATGCTAGAAGCTTGAAGGATAAGGGAGGAACAATGTTGCATGGCCCAAACACATGTGCTTTCGTCATTAGCAAGGTACAGCATGACCTCATGTTGACCTCAAAGGTAAATCGCTAACAGGGAACAATTATACATGCCTGTGAAAGCAGCTTAGTTTTGAACATAATCAAGACAATAACTTCAGTGTGTAGAATAAAATTAAATTTACACTCTGTCTGTCTGCCTTTCTCTTTCTCTCTCCTGTCTCTCTCCAAGTCTCTTCTTCAGAGAATGTTGTGTTTTTTATATATGTGTGTGTTGCGAAAGAAAATCACTTTTCTAGAGGTCATAATAAATTCCTAAATATGGGGAACCCAAAGGATCTTGTATCCAATTTAGTCAAATTGTACATCTTACAATGAAATGCTCTTTTTGATGGAAAAGTTTCATTTGTTGTCTAGAGTATTGCAGCCTTCAGAATGTGTGTCTATATTACCCTGGGGAATCTTGTGTAGTTCTGAAACGTATAGATCATTTAGACTTATGGGAAAGTTTTTTAAATATCAATACATTAATTTTTGTGTGCTTATCGTAGACTGCCACACAAACCTATGACACTATTTTTTTTGTAGATGACTGTAAATATTCTGTAGTGTTATGTGATATATCTCTACATATGATGGAATATGATTTAGCTAGCAGTTCTAAGCTATTTGGAGAAGAATTGCTGCCAGCATTTTGGAACTGTTAGCCATATCTGTCCCATATGATTTGTATAATATAATTGTTTGACATGAATTTTATTTCTTTTTTTTTTTTTTTTTGCTAGAATGAGAGAGCATATTCCTTCTGTGGAACTATAGAATACATGGCTCCAGATATTGTAAGAGGAGGAGATACAGGACATGATAAGGTATGTTCTATCTAAGTTTATTACTGAAAAGAAATTAATTCTTTAGGCAACCCTGTTGTTCAGCTTGAGGGGTTTTTGTAAAATGTGATAGTGTCTTATTTAAACATGCTTTATTTCAGCTTGTCCTAAAATAGATTTTTGCCTATATTTAAAACCATTAGTATGATGTATTTTCAGTTTTTAATCTTAAGTAAAAGGCATATTTATAAAGGTATTGTGGCTCATTTATGTTCTATTCAAAATTTGTTCTAAACGTGTAGTGGGACAAAAAAACTTAGCTGACCCTTTTAAATAAAAAAACTAGTTTGGAGCAGAAAAATGACTGTGGCTAACTGATATATTTTTTAAACTGTGTATCAGGGAAATCTATTATCTTTCTTGAAGTATGGAGTGGGTTATTAATGTTATTAATGTAATGTACTCAGATTGTAAAAATTAATTCTGTTTAGCTTGAGGCTCAAGTTTTATTATGAATTAAAGTGTCAGTAATTGATGGGAAAGATCAAGACAACCGTAATTCACAGATGATATTTGAAACCAAAACAACCCTACTCCCCAAATGAATTCTACAATATTAGTAGATAAATTATTCTGATTGCGCACTATACTGAGAAGTTTTGGAGAATATTTAATCTCTGTGTTTTTTGCTGTGGATTGAGTTGACTTGTCTTTCTGTTGGGGGTCGTGGAATACAGTTGATCACAATTCCTCTTACAACAGCCTTTTTAAGCACTGGAAAATGTTATGTCACCCTCCATCTCCTTTTTCTAGACTAACTGGACTCAGTCTGACTTTGAAAAGGTTCTTTCTTCTCCTTCTCTATGCATTCTGCTTCTCTTTTGGTCTGAGTTTGCCTGTATATTTCTTCAGGTAGGGAGCATTGTAGTGGGCACAGTGTTTCAGCTAAGAGTTGGCAGTTTGAATTGCAGCGGAATGATTACCTCCCTGATTCTTCTATTAAACATAAAATAGAATGTACTTTGTCTTTTCACTTAGTCATTGTCTCACACCTACTTTGTATTCCACTACAACCTCTGCATCTTTTTCTACCGTACTGCTTGCCCAGTCATTATTAAAAATGGAATTTTACAAACTTATGAATTGAAGCTCTTTCCTGCACCCTATTTCTTAGAATCGTAGAATCATTAAGGTTGGAAAAGACCTTTAAGATCGAGTCCAACCATCAACCCAACACCACCATGCCCACTAAACCACGTCCCTAAGCGACTCATCTACACGTCTTTTAAATACCTCCAGGGATGGTGACTCCACCACTTCCCTGGGCAGCCTGTTCCAATGTTTAACCACTCTTTCAGTAAAGAAATTTTTCCTCACACCCAATCTAAACCTCCCCTGGTGCAACTTGAGGCCGTTTCCTCTTGTCCTATCACTTGTTCCCTGGGAGAAGAGACCGACACCCACCTTGCTACAGCCTCCTTTCAGGTAGTTGTAGAGAGCAATGAGGTCTCCCCTCAGCTTCCTTTTCTCCAGGCTAAACAACCCCAGTTCCCTCAGCTGCTCCTCATAAGACTTGTTCTCCAGACCCCTCACCAGCCTCGTTGCCCTTCTCTGGACACGCTCTAACACCTCGACGTCCTTCTTGTAGTGAGGGGCTCAAAACTGAACACAGTAGTGTTCTTAGTGTTCTTAATTTAGTCTTGCCAGTTTCAGAGCATCTCTCCAATGTGTCAGTCACTTTGAATTGTGATTCTGTCTTCTCAAATGCTTACAAATTCAGTATCGTTGCTGATTTAAAGAGGAATCTCTGTTTGGTTATCTTTGATTGGTTCTATCTGATACTTTCATTAGGTGTTGTGCAGAGCCATGCAGTGTTCTGTAAGAAATAGCTTCACAGTTTGATACCAAATGTTAGCTGATAAATAAGGGTGATTTTTCAGTTACCTATGTTATGGTAATTATTTACAGTAATTTCGGTTACCTATGTGATGACAATTGTTTACACCACACACTCTTTGCCTCACCATTGGCAATGTCACGTGATACAGTGTTAGAAGGTTTTTAGTGTATTTCGTTTTTACTGCTTATCTAGCAATGCAAAGATCTTATTTTAAAAAAGAGGAAATGAGATTGCTTTAGTATTCTATGCTCTCATTAATCAATGTTTTTGATTTGTAATCTCCTCTAGTTAGCTGTATTGTTTGTCTAAAATATTTGCTCTAGTATTTCAGTATTTATTTTTTAAAAGTTTGATTTTTTTGATTCTGCAGATCCTCCTTTTCTTTTGGAAAAACACGTACCAAGAAAAAAACTATTCTTCTGGGATTTTCTCTGATCATTGTGTATTTGCAAAGAAAATTACTAACAGTACAGAGACTTCTTCAGCTAGTTATTCTAGGCACTCTTGGCTGAATATATGAAACATCAGATTTTTGTGTATCTTGAAGCAAGAAAACCTAAAATATGAGGCCAAATTGCCATCATTTCACTAATTGTCTTTCTGTATTGTATTAATGTTGTCAAAATAAGTAAAGCAGAACCTCATTGATTTGCAAATTTCATGGAAGTAAAACTGAGAAATTCAAACACCTGTAGTTAAACAATTTTGTTGAAATGACTAAACTTTATTTTTCATAGTAGCATCTCTTCTTTTGAAAGAAATATTTTGCAAGTTATGAGGTATCAGAGACATGAATAATAATTAGTATATGTGAAGCCAAAGATTGCATGTGTTACCAGCGAATGTAAGATAAAATTCCCTAGCATTTTCAGGTGCCCTGATTAATTGTGATGGGTACTCCTAAATTGTGCTTTTTGAAAGTTCCTTAGTTTCATTCTCAAGGCCCTAAAAGCTCAGGTTCCACTACTTCTTAGCAAGGCTTAGGTTCCTCTGTTATTTCAAGTATGTTTTAGAATTCTTATAATTTCACAATGGTAAAAATAAAAATTAATTCGGGGGCAGGGGGGGAAGGAAATTTGGTAGTCAGTGGGAAGAGTTCAGCTTGAGAAATTAGTTGAAGCAGCTAAGTGGGGAGATTTCAAAATAAAATTAATTTATCATAGAAAATACCTCCAATCAGTACTGCAATTGTTTATGCTTTATTGTATCCAGGTTTGCCTTTGTATTGATAGGTGGGCTCTTCCTTTGCTAGTTGCTTTCTGAGTGCATTGTTTTGTTCCTTCTTTTGTTAACAATTTTACAAAAGTGTATCATAACATACATAATTATTGTTGTTCTATAGGCTGTTGATTGGTGGAGTGTTGGTGTTCTTATGTATGAGTTACTAACTGGAGCATCACCATTTACAGTTGATGGAGAGAAGAATTCCCAAGCAGAGATTTCTAGGTAAGATTCAAAACAGTAAAGTATACGTGCTTGCTCACAAAGTGATGCTTATGCCATGATATATGTTTTGTGAGAGTTTTAATCTAAAATTTAGGAAGCAAGTGCTACCAGGGTAACATTTCAGGTGCTCCAGTTCTGTTTAACAGAATCACGTCTGGAAGCAGATCGGTTTTATTAACCTCAGCAGGCTATTGAAATAATAGAACTGATCTTTACAAAAGACCTGTTTTTTTTTAAACTACAGTGGAACCACAGCTTTGTAGATATTCAACCTGGTTGCATGTTTACTGTTGAAAAGGAAGTCAAATGAAATATGAAATTATATGTAAATAGAATTATCACATTCAAAATCTTGATACGTAATGAAACATACGTTTAGCTAGAGGGATTTTTGTCAGCTCTTGCTAGATCACTCCATCAGACTACAGGTTTCAAGTGTCAGGACGTACCCTACTCCTGCCTTTTTGTCACAGGTAATATTTATTTTATTAGTGTATAAAGTGAAACAAAGAACGTCATCTTTTCTGGCCATACTTGTATATCTGAGAAGAAATGAATATACTTATGGAAATGAAATAACCTATACCATTCTCATACATGTAAACTTTTCCTGACTGTCAGCTTTGTTAACGTTCAGTAATTTGTACACTTTAAAGGTTTGTTTTCAGTACCCATGTAAAAGCATTGGAGCACTTCAAAAAGACAAAGCAATAAGCTTGCCCAAAATACATTATTGAAATCTCCCCCCAAAATGAGCATTTCCTATTATTGTATTTCTCTTGGAGTGGGGAGTTGAGGGCTTAAATTGCACAAATTAGTAACTGCTGTCAAGCTCAGCTGGTAAGCCCAGTCCCCAAACTAAAAATATCTTGCTTCTATTGGAATGTATTACCATGGTTCTGACCCTCACCTGAAGCCACTTGATATTTAAGGTTATAATGGGCAACAGAACATACATCAATTATTTAGATAATTTATTTTACTTCTGTTATAAATTCGGGCAATTTCTTGGAAGGTTGAGACCTGTTTATTGATTTCTAGGTCTCTAGCAGAACAGGAAACTTAGAGGGCCACTAGAAAAAATAGGGGGCGGCGGGGGGGAATCCATTAACAAAGCAAAATTCAGGACTTCACTCTCTTAGTCATTATGATGGAGTTAAAACTTAAATAGGTCAGAAAGAGTTAATTTAAGGTTAGAAATTTTGTTGATTGCTTACTTATGCCATGTCCGAATTGGTAATTTTGACTCCCAAGATTTACTAAATGGAACTCTGAAGGAGTTACGAATTTTTTAGAGAGAACCTTGACCTGAATTTTACAGATATAGTTTTTCCCCAAAACTGGGAAACTTTTTAGATACGTATTCTACAGGATTTGACTGTCTTTTGGTAGGTCCTTCTGTGCTCTTTAATATCTTAATCTTTCTGATAATTTAAGATTGAATTCAAAGCTGAGAAACTGCAGGGTTGCTAACATCCATCCTCTGATGGCTAGTAACCTAATTTCTGATCTAAATTCAGTTGTGGCAAGTTTACTGTGTTGCGCAGTATGCTTTTTTTCTGTTTGGTATTTCTGCTACGCATTTATAGACATTGATCCTGTAGTCTTTCAGCTTTTATTTTGATAAATTTAGAAGGTAAATTCTTAGTTTTCTTTATCTAAAGATTTCCCGAGTTGTCTTGTTTCCTGAAAAAGACTTTTCTTAACTCAGCTTGTGGTGTTCTTTCTTACATATGGACAGTTTATTCCTCTTGATGTTTCAAGAGGATCTTGTTTAAGGGAAGTAGTAATTCACCATCTGAACAAAAAGATTCCTTCCTTTTTTTCTTCGATTCATCTTGTTGATGCCAACGGTGGACTGATAGATCTAATTCCTTTTCCTTTTCTATCACTTCCAACTGATAAGCCCCTAGTTTATAGCTGAAATCTCAGTAGTGCCAACTATATGACTGCATTTCAGACTTGATTTCATCTGTCTTCTGTTACTTCAGTACTCATAAGACCCGTGGTTTCTGAATCCTTTCCATTGATAGCAATTTCTGTGCTGGATGACATCCATTTGTGTGTTCGTAGTTTATTATGTAAAAAATATTATGTTCCTCTTAAGAGTGTGGCTGAGCATGTGAGAACATTGCTGTTTTCTCTGTCCTGGCTGCTGCACTGAGTCACGTGGAACCTTCTGGGGAATGGTGGTTGCTGCGTGCCTTGGGAAACAACAGGAGTGTGTTTGGGGCTTTCCCTGAGGGTAGGGTAGAGCAGGCAGAATGGATGTGAGATATCACAGGCTGTGGTGCTCCTGCAGCCCAGGCAAAGGGTGGGAAGTGTAGGGAGCAGAAGCACATCTCGGAGAAGATGGAAAGAGAAACTTTTTTCTAAGGATTGAAGGGGACTATGTAGAGTTTGCTGCAACTTGGGAAGCTGTTGAACTACTCGCTTGAGAGCATGCCTGAAAGAAATGATCTGCCCTTCCTGACATGCTAGCCTGTTAAATTTAGAAATTCTTGTTACCATATTCATGGCTTTTCAGAAATACCCTCCTTGTATTTACCTCTAGCGTGAATACACTGGGTTCTTTCAAGAAGTAACAGCTGAATTTTCAGTACCTGTCTTTATCCTAAGCTTGTCTGGCCTAGAAGGTATGATCTTTATTTCCTTTTTTCTTTGATAATTTTGTCACTGAGGATACATTTGCAGTTTACACTTAATGTCCTTTTTTTGATTGTTAATTGTTTCAATTATGTCTGCAGCCTTTTCTATAAAGTTTTCTGTTGAATTGGGATGCAGACTCTAGATAATTTTACACCTATAATTAAATAGGTTCCAAATTATCTCAGTGACTATCTTTGATCTTTCTAGTTTCATTTCCTCCCTAAACTGATGAAAAATGAATTGCAGATAACTTCATCAGATATTTACAGTTGCCAGTGGTAATGAAATCACTAGCACTGGCACAGAGCTCTGAGTTGGTACAAACTTCTTTCTGGGTGGCAAGTTTTTCTAAACAGAAATTGTGTATTCCCTAACCTAAATAAGCTTTAACTTGCCAATTGCAGCAGACTTAGAAAATTCAGTTTTCTCTTCCTTAGTCACAATCCCTGAAAGCATAGTTTCCATGGCCTTTGATTTTTCTGAGTTTAAGGAAAAAAGTCTTCTAAATGAATCCAGGTCTTTCTTTTATTTTACCTAGGTGGGAAGTAATCTTAGATATTTTTAGATAATGTTATTCCCTTGTGTGGCACAATGGCTATCTGCTTATAAATTTGAGCATGAAGTTTTGTTTGGAAATCTCTCTCTAATGGACAGTTCAGTTCTTCTGTCAGAAATAGTTACTGTGGGGTTTCTATCTTTTTTTACTCTTTCTGATGAGACGTGTTCAGTTCTTTTATCATAACCTTTTTGACAACACTGTGGACTTCTCTTTCATGGCAAGTGCAACTTAAGTGCATACTTTAATTTCCCTTATGTCTCTGTGTCTCTGTCTCTGAAGATGCTTTTTTTTCCCCATGCTTGGTGTTATGGTTATTAAACTTGATAAAAATTTCACAGGACTATTCAAGTATCTCTCCTTTTCTAGCATGCCCTCTCCCCTTTCTTCTCTCTTCTTCCCAAATCTTCCTTTCATTTTTGAGAATTCTGGACTTCCATTGCCGCAGAGGTGTGGATAGGACCCAACCTGCAAAAGCATAGGTAAGGGCTGGGTTTGATTACACACCCAGTATTTTCAGTTTGACCATGAGTGATTTGTAGTGCTGGTTTGAAAGACAGACAAATCCATTTTAGGGTGTTGACTTTTGAGGGTCTTGTCATACATACAGGGGTTTAAAATGAGCATGAAATTTTTGGAGTATTATTTTGCTGCTCTGCAGCAGCTTAGAAAATCTTATCAGCTTTGGGGTTATGAATAGATATCTATCTTTTTCCATTTTTATACGTATATACATCTATAAAATAATCTGTAGAAGCACATAATGCCATATTAGCATACAAATGCTAATAGCAGCCTATGCTCTTTATTTGATATAGTTGCTTAGACTTTATTTAAACTTCATGGAGGATGGCTGAAATTTGACCATCCATTAGATGCTATCAAGGTATTTTGTCCACGATTCTGCAAGAAACCTTTTCTTGATGAAACTGTTGGGAAGATCCATAGCAGGCATATACTGGGATATTCCCTTCTTTATTCTCTGCCTGTGAAGACTCCAGTGATTGCTAGATCTTTTAAAGGACAGAGCAGTCCTTAAATCCAACTTGTAATTTGCATGGTGTCTTCTGGAATTTTGTCCTAGAGCGTATAGCTGTCTACCTAGAATATACAGCATTTATATGCCTAGATGGGGAGTCCAGAGTCCAAGAGCTGATAGACAATAATGTAATGATTTTTTTCTAACAGATAGCAATGAGTTAGGAAATCCCTGCCACGTGAAGGAAACCATTTGATGCTAGACTTAATGTGAATCACGTCACATCAGCAACTCTGCCTACAGATCAGTTCAACCTTTCAGTAAAGCAGATGGTTTTAAGAAAGTCATAAGTATTGCATCAAAGTCTCCGACTTGCCTAGAACTGGGGATGCACATATAGATCTGACTGCTCAAAGCTGGAGCAAAAGTACCTGGCATCAGTAGTTCTGAGATGACAGGGTATTCAGTAGAGTCATTCTCAAATGTGAAGGTGAAAACACTGCTTTGGAAGCTTGTCCCTCTGCCCTTTAACAGGGTTGCAGCTTGGGATTGCTTTCTCTTACTCCCTGAACATCAGGATGGATATGTATCTTTTTGGTGATGCTTACAATACAGTTCTGAGGGCACTGATAATAGACTATAGTAACAGTTCTAGTATAAACCTAATGTTTCTGTTGGTCAGCTACGGTGATCCTTTCAGTTTTTTGTGATCTGATTGTGTCTTTTACCTGGTGGAAGCAGGAAAAGCTTCTAGGTTCTGCAGTTTTGATGTTTTATCATCTCTTCCACAGTCAGGTTCAGGCATGTGCTTTCAGGCTAATCACAGTGGAGGGTGAAAGGTGGCTTCCGTCTCAGTATCACATATTTTTATGTCTGTATCTTGACCGAGATAGTTGGGGTTTGTTTTTTTTCCTCTGTCTATAAAATCTTTCTTTGGTTGGCACCTAATGGTTACCACTTCCTAAACTTTTTCATCCTCCTTCCTGGCAATTAGTTTTGTTTCTCACTGTTGCTATTTTAAACATGTTACATAGTTATGGTTTCCAATAATGAATTGGCATCAGTTTGTTCAAGCACGCCATCTTCAGTTAGTTTTCCATAGCTTATGCTTTACTTCTCAAAATGATCACTCAGTGGATATATTTAATAGTAATTTTTGCAATAGAGTTTATAGATTGGTCAATCGAATGCTAAAAGATAAATTGGTCAAATTGATCAATAAGTCAAATTGCCAAATTGGTCCTGTTGTCAATAGATGTTTTCATATTCTTTGACATAAATTGGATTTTCTCAGCTACACAGTGCATCAGAATTTTGACTAGCTTAGCTGTTTACAGAGTTAATTAAAATGAAAAATTAAGAAAATATCTTTCAGATTCTGGCTAATAGCATATTTTCCCCTTTCATTTTATCTTAACCACTGGGAGCAATCTGCTGTCCATGTTGGGAAAATTCCCAGTGACACTGTCTTTATAAGGCCTTTACTGAGTATTGCAAGGGCA
>NW_008824356.1:12958440-12996459 GCF_000699105.1 Pygoscelis adeliae | reverse complement strand
ATCACCCTGGAATGAACGAGGTCAGAATCCTCTTCAAATTCTCTTTAGACTGACATCGTAGTATAAGCCTTTGGCACATGTTTTTTGCATTTCTGGTTGGTTTTAAATACTATGCCTTCTGTGGAAGGATGTTTTATTCAGCTAGCAAACACGTATCCCATCTCTACTGCTTTGGTAAAGAACAGATAAGAAACCTGTGGTCAGTCTATAACTTTTAAACTACAAGCTAGCATAGATCAGTGGTGGCAACTCTATGAATTTTTCATAAAAAATCAGTGAGTTCTTTGGCTGATTTGTCAGCCTCAGCAGCCTGCACCTGTTACACAGGAGTGGCTCTGAAGATACTGATAAAGAGGAGGAGCATCTAAAGGTCAAGGTGTCATTTCGCTACTGTATCATCCACTCACTGAAGATTAAGCATCTCCTTCTCCTCCTTATCATTCTTAGCATGTCCTTTGCATTATCATGTATGCTCTTGGTCTGTAGTATTTATGGGAGAAGCTCATCAGAGCTTAAGTTCCTGAAAAACAATACCCAGTGGGGTTAGCTCCTAGCTCTGCATAGTCTGCCATAGAGAAGGGTAAGATGGAAACGATCCAGGATTTCAAAGTGATAACCTTCTTGACTTACGCAAGGGATAGTTTCTCTCAAAGTGTTTTCAGTACAGCCAGAGTGCTTTCATCAGCAGGGGCAATCTCAGCTCATCCCAGCTCAGAGGCGTTGTACTAGGCTAGGAGAAGCAGAAAATACGGCAGAGTAGTCCTTCAGCATCTTTGACCACAGCTACCACTTAATACTTCCTGCTTACTTCTGTCACTGTTATTGGACCAGATAAACATGAAATGTACAAGAGGATGGAGGTGATTCAGAAAAGGAAAGGAAGGTTGATGCTAAAGGCTGTAGCTTCTTTTCAGAAGCACAGACATCCCGGGAAGGACTTTGACACACGCAGCTTCCTTCCACTGAACACTTTATGGGCTACTGTTACAGCCTTGAGTGACTTATCCTTCTCTTTACTTGATCAAGCTACTTGATTAGTCTTCACCAATTTCTGCTCTCTCACATGTTGATTCCATATGGTCTTTCTTTTCTGGCAGCTTGCTTTCCATCCTAACTGATGTGTGTACAGCTTCACATACTTCAATTCCATGATAATTGCAAGTAGTTCCTGGAACTTCTAAAGAAACTACCTTCATTCTTCACTACTTCTGTAGCGTGCTTCTGTGAACCAGTCCAGAGCATCATGAATATTTTATAGTATCAGTCAACCTCAAAAGTATTTCTGAACGAATGCCACTGGCATGTATAAATGCAGCTTACATGGAGTCCGCTTGTACAGCATGGTAAAATGCTGCCTTCTCTGCAGTGGGCTCTAGGAGCGTCAACAGATAGAAGATATCCCTCAATATAATCATAGCTTGCTTTTCACATAGCTAAATACCACTTCATTGTTAATTCTGCCTATTAAAAGAAATAATTTAAAACAGTAATCTTGGCAAAAGGCAGGAATTACTGATGCTGTTGCCACAGAAGTTTTCCATTAGGTAAAATACAGTGTTATACCAAACTATTATTGGCAAAATATGTATGCTAATTGTTTTGACAGATCTAATCTTTATAGCGGATTCCTTCCCCCAAGAATTTAAGGAGTGGTTTCTACCCAAAGAGCAGAATGTCAGGTAATACGAAAAGTTAGTTTATAAACTGTCTCAGCTTCAGCTGGGACTCTCTGCTCAGTTACCACACCAATGGCACGATCAATTGCAGTTCGCAGGCTGACCGAAGACATGCAATATGTCACTGGAAATTTGCAATTAGAAGGATGAGACTTACTAGTGTTGTTACTGTGGAAGTACTTCTTTTGGCTAAGAATTTTCTGGTAACTTTGCAGTGCAGGGTTCTATAAAAGCCTTTCCACTGCTTATATTTGATTCACTCTCTTTTTCTTATGTGAATGTTTGTATTTGCATCAGAAGCCTGAGACATGGGCAATAATCTTATTGCTAGCACTTATCAGCATCGCTATTACAGAGACTGATCTTCTGAGGCTGCACAGAGAAATTGTACTAATTTATTCTCTTTGTTACCCATGTTACCAATCATCCCAATTCAGCATCTTTTTTCAGAGACATTTTCAGATTTTTATCTGACTTGGCCATCTGTAGTCTCTGACATTTTTCAGATGGGAAAATGCTCTAGAATTTCTCTTTTAGATTCTAAGGACATCCCAGATTCACAATCCCATTGCTTTAGAAAGCAATTAAAATAAAATACTGACTTAGGTTCCCCCCTGCCAAACCCCACTCCCCTTCTGAGAGCACAAAGAGAACTTGTCTCTTTCCAGGATCTTTGTTATATACCTTTCTGATTCTCTCATCAGAAAGGTTGATAAATACATTTCCTTGGACTCCTCTAACTGAAGTGATTTTCAAGCTAAGAAGTCATTGTAGATTTTGTTGGCCCTCCTGTAAATCAAGTAATTTTGCTATTAAGATGTTCTGTCTCCTGTCTTATAATAGGAAGGTCTTCTTACTTCCTTACCTGCTTCCCCTTTCTGAAACTGGATGATTTCTGAAGAGGCTGAATCTTTACTTCTCCACCAGTCCTACAGTGAAAGAATCCTCTTCTTTAGTGATGTTTGAATTTGGTATTAACATCCCTAATTAAGAAATCATTTGGAAATATTGTGCTTTCTTCTCCTTTTCTGTAAAGGGAAGTGTGTCCAGAAGTTGAAGACAAGGCTTATGGTTGCTGTTACTTCTGCTAGCAGAGTGGCTGTGATTTAGACCCTTATTGGCAGATCATCCTTACCTCATTTAAAGAAACAATCCATCTTAAAACTCAGACTGTATTTTCCTAACTCATTTCAGTGTTACTTAAACCAAGAGATTAGCTTCCTTTGTCTTTTTGTTTGCTTGAAATTGGATACTACATCAGTAGAAACAACCCCTGGGATATGTGCATATTGAACTTGTTTTTGTCCTTCCACATTGGTGGGACAAGATTATTTAGGAAACAATCTGTTTGCATCTATTTTTGGAGTAATCCAAGAAGTTACGTATTTCAAGATAAAAAATTTCCCATGGGATAGCTGACTCTAAGGATATGTTGTGCAGTAACTTTAAACAAAATTTAGAAATGTCCTGCAGTGATCAACTTAAGCACTATCAGAGACATATAACAATTGAGATTTTAGTGCTGCCACAACCTCATATAATTTCAGCCTCACAGCCTCTTATAGCTTCAAAATCTTTCAGTCTGTGTTTAGTGGAGGCACTGTAAGACCTTCTGCTATGTATCGTGCTTCTGGAAGTCAGCACAGTGAGAGTATGCATATAGATATATAGACACCAAATTGAACATGAGCCAGCAATGTGCCCTTGTGGCAAAGGCAGCAAATGGTATCCTGGGCTGCATTAGACAAAGTATCAGCAGGTTGAGGCAGGTGATCCTTCCTTTCTACTCAGCAATGGTGAGGCCACACCTGGAATACTGGGTCCAGTTCTGGTCTCCCCAGTACAAGAGAGACATGGACATACTGGAGAGAACCCAAGGAAGGGCCACTAAGGAGATTAAGGTACCGAAGCATATGAGGAAATGCTGACAGAGCTGGCACTGTTTCACCTGGAGAAGGGAAGGCTAAGGGGGATCTCATCAATGTATATAAATGCCTAAAGGGAGGGTGCAAAGAAGAGGGAGCCAGCCTCTTTTCAGTGATGCCCAGTGACAGGACCAGAGGTAACAGGCGCAAACTGAAACACAGGAGGTTCCCTCTGAACATCAGGAAACACTTTTTTACTGTGGGGGTGACTGGCACAGGCTGCCCACGGAGGTGGTGGAGTCTCCCTCCTTGGAGATATTCAAAAGGCTTCTGGACGTGGTCGTGGGCAACTGGCTCTAGGTGACTATGTTTGAGCAGGGGGCTTGGACCAAATGACCTCCAGAGGTCCCTTTCAACCTCAACCATTCTGTGATTCTGTATGCTAAAGGGTTTTGCGTGTGTCTCTTTTTAAACCTGTTGACATGTCTTTGGTATGTGTTGTCTGTGTATGCATTCTCAATTTTCCTTCAGAGTCCTTAGCTTCAATATCTACATTTGGAGTAACTGAAGGAAAACTTGCCTTTTTCTTTATATAAAACTGTGGGAGCTACACGTATAAAAGACAGGTATTGAAATGTGATTCTACTTAGGCTTCCAAGATTTTGAACTTCAACTAGCTTTATTTGATGGCTCCTAGTTCTTGTATTGAAAGAGACAGTGAGGTCCTTATCCACTTTCTCTTTACCGTTTGTCATTTTGAGGGGAACACTATGCCCAGTCCCCTTAAGTCCCCTTTTCCCTAAGCTGGATAATCCTAGCCTTTTTTGTAGCTCTTCATATGAAACACATTCTGTATTTCTGGTTAATCTTGTTACTCTTCTCTAAAACTTTTCCAGTTATAGTGCCTCCTTTTGAGAGTAGGGCATGAGCACTGCACGCAATATACAAGGTGCAGGCAAACCTCAAATGGCCCAAGTGTGGGTTTTTTCCTCTTTATTTTCTAATAGTTTTTAACATTGGAGTTGTTTTTGGTTTTTTGACTGCTGTTAGGCATCAGGTTGATGTGTTTGTGGAGCTATCTGTTGTAGCTATGAGATTTCTTTTGAATAGTAAGCTCAGTATGTATGAAATGAGGATTGTTTTTCTTTTGTGGATTAAGTTACATAATTTATCTCCTACAGATGTCGTTTCATGTCTGCATTTCCTCAAACCTTTCTTTATTAAAAAAAACGTTGGTTTACCATTTGTCATCCTCCTGTCTTTCGGTACAATAGAAGTTTAAGTGAAATGTTAAACACTACTATTAGTGTGGTAACTTTTTGATATAACACTCTACATGTTAAGTAATTACCAAATAATTGTTATTTTTTTTGTTTTATAGGAGAATATTAAAAAGTGAGCCACCTTATCCACAAGAAATGAGTGCACTGTCTAAGGATATAATTCAGCGTCTCTTGATGAAAGACCCCAAGAAGAGGCTAGGTTGTGGTCCCACTGATGCTGATGAAATCAAACAGCATCCCTTTTTCCAGGTAAAACAAACAACAAAACTCTCCAGATACCACTTACCCTATGTTAGTGCCCTTGAAATCCAAGTCTAAAGAAATTTTGTTGTTTTGTTAACAGAATAGCTTAGAGGTGTGTTAATTGCATGAACAATTGCGTGGAAGTTAGTAAGAATATCCATGTGGTTATGTATACGGATATTGTGCATACTACAAGAAGGGCATGGTAGATTTTAATATATTCTGTCTGTTTCTAACAGTTACTTGAAGCAGCCAAAAGACACACTACTTAAACCAGAGGGTTTAATGGAAAACGCTTAAATTATATGTTGTGTGTTGGTTTTTTAAAAGAAAGTTTGCCACTAACATTATTAGTAAAATTTGAATATTGATAAAATTCACCATTAGTGATAAATGCCTCTTCTGTGTTTTCCTTTGCCTAATTAAATCTTTAGTCTTGTTCAGTAGATTTTAATTCTGTTCAGATTTCAGTCTATTAACATTTGGTTTCAAACAATGACGAAGACTGGATTTGCATACAACATCTGTACTGTTCCATCCATTGTGGTTAAAATTGTTTCTGTGCTTTCTTCGAAAAAACTATGTATTTCCGGTGCTTCTGAAGTTAAATATATTTTTAATTAGTATAAATTTTGGAGTATTTAAAGTTGGTAGTATAAATTAAACCTTTCAAATAAATATTTTCAATGTAATTATCATAACATTCAGCATGGGCAATATCTTGGCTTTTTAACATCTGGATTTCTTCTCATCCCCTCTGTATTTCCTTCCTCTTATAAGAGAGTCTGACAAAGTAGAGTTAAACTTCCTTTATTCAGTGTTTGTTTTGGAAGATACATTTTTTCCTCATACGCTATTTTCTAATCTTGACTTCATTTCAGTTCCACTCTTTTACAGTAATAGGGCCATTTTCTCATAACTACCATGTCTATGCTTCCTACTTCTAGCCAAGCATTTAAGTAAGAATCCAGAGGCGTTATGCTCTCAGGGCTCTGGAAGCTGGGATTAGTAATTGAGCATAGAAATCAGCAATGAAAAGTTGAAGATACTGCATGCATGCACTATGGCTTACAAAAATAGAAATGTTGTTTTCCCTGAAATAGAGGAAGAAATTTAAGGGCTGTCACACTAATTGTTTGGCTTATCTCCACTGTTAAATTTCTTTGTGTTGATTTTTTTTAAACTGGATTCTGTGTACTTGCAAATAAGTATGATACTTCTTGCCTTCACCTAAGCAAATTAGTAGGGCATAATTGGAATGCTTTTCATCTGCCTGTGGAAAATAGCAAATGGAGTTAGGACTGTTTGTTTCTGGGCAAGTCTGTCTTTCCAATATCTGCTTCTGTTAAATTTTCATTTGATTCAAACTTATTTTCCTGGTTTTGGTTTAGAATATGAATTGGGATGATTTAGCTGCCAAAAAAGTATCAGCTCCATTTAAACCGGTAATCAGAGATGAGTTGGATGTCAGTAATTTTGCAGAAGAGTTTACAGAAATGGATCCGACATATTCTCCTGCAGCAACCCCTCAGACTTCAGAAAGAATATTTCAGGTATTTTAAGAATTCACATTAATTTAAAAAAAATCATTTATTGAACAATTCCACGTGTATAACTAGTTTGTTCAGCAATTGCAAAATGAGAAAGGTGGAAATAGTCCTACTGCAAACATAAAATTCCATGTGTCTCCATTCCCAGCTGAATGTCCTGCCTGCTGGACTAAAGTCAGTCTGTCCTTTATTGATTCTTCATACCTTATGAGTCTTGTCATCTTGACTCCATCAGCCTGGGCTACCAGCTTTGACAACAGCAATGCAGTTTGCCCATGTTCGCATTATGCTCTAGTTGAGGTATTCCTTTGGGAAGTGGGAGTTAACTGCGCAGTTGAATGTAGGTCTTCCACATCCTTTAGGAGTGCTCTAATTGTTAGACTACTATATACAGACCAATAACAAAGCTTTCCTTACCATCTCCTCTATGCTATTAAAGAATGATCTCTTCTTGGACTGCACAGTCTGGATGTCAAATGTGCAGCCTTGAACTTGGTACCAAAGCTGCAGTGGTGAACAGCAGTTCAGACTGCTTTGTCTCCTCCCCCTCCTTGTGCTTTGTTGTTTTTTTATTGGCTGTTTTTAAGCAGCTTAATGTACAGGAATGCAGCATCATATTTTGGAAGTTTAGATTTGTAGTGACTGTAGCAAGCAATTTATGCATGTCATAATACAATCTGATTCATCCTGCAGTGGTAGTCACAGCTGTTCTTGTTATGATACCCAAACTGGGCACATCATTAATACAAAGTTTATTTTGTTTTGCCATTTAAAATGGTTTGATGCTTACATCACAACACAAAAACTATTTCATGCCTTAACTTAAAGGTGTTCTGGGAAGCTAGCCAGTTTGAAGTATAAGCCTTTATCACTATTGCAAAACAATTGAAGCTGAGCCAGATTTTTAGCATTATTTACCAGAATTTTTGTATTGTTATCATCGTTTTATCTGTAACTGTGGAGTATCATATAACTAATTCCAGGAAGATACCTGTTCGCATTGAACAGAGTAATATCTATCCATCAATGAGCCAGGTACAGTTTCTGTATTATGTTATGAAAATTCTGATTTCCTTGAAAAATTCTTCTGAAACTTCTGATGTTTTGTATGCGGTATGATAGTTTGTGTGCAACAATTTCAAGCCATGCCCTTTTCTGATGTCTTAATTTCATAGGGATATTCTTTCGTTGCACCTTCTATTTTGTTTAAACGCAATGCAGCTACAGTAGATCCTCTTCAGTTTTATATGGGGGATGAGCGGCCTGGAACTACAACTATTGCCAGAAGTGCTATGATGAAGGTAATAATAATATCAAGAGCTGAATTAATTTGGTTAATTTGGAACTGCATATAACTTTCAAAGCAGCAATCACAAGCTGGACTACAGATTACAAAGCAGTGATTATTCATTTATCTGTTCTCTGTAATGGCTCCTCAGATGATCCAAGCATATAATGTGCATGTGGTACTGTTAAGAAGTGGTTGAAGTTTAATCTGAAAAATGAGATGATTGTCTAGTTTTCCAGAAGACTGAAGTATAGTACTAATAGTAATTTGACTCCTGATAGTTCTTATTCAGCCAATCATTGTAGATATTTTTGAAGCTACTTTAGTATATCAGAATTCCTTCTGTGATATATTTGCCCAAAAGTATGTATAGTTGTGTGAAGCCTTATAAGAACACATGCTATTGTGATGTCTTCGAATGAGCACATAGTTTTGTGGATAAATGTATGTACAGCCATCTTTGATCCTGTTTGTCTGAATATTTTGTATCTTAAGCTATTGTAGTAGTAATGATTTATTTAGTGATTGTTTAATGTAACATAAGATTTACTCTTTGATTGTTAGAATAAAGTCTATGCATATTATTAAATAGAAGTTAAGATTATATTTTATCAGAAAGAGAGCTCTTTTGCAATTTTAAATGTAGATGAAAGATTCTCACGAAACTTTACTCTTTGTCTTTGACTGTGTATACTAAAAGTATTCTGCAGAACTAAATACAGACAGTTTCCTAACAGGACTCTCCATTTTATCATCATTATGAACTGGATCTGAAAGAGAAACCATTGGGAGAAGGAAGTTTTTCCATTTGTCGAAAGTGCTTACACAAGAAAACTAGCCAAGAGTATGCAGTAAAAATAATTAGCAAAAGGTATAAATATTCTATAAGACAATAAAAATATTTTCTTTGCTTACTGTCACCCATGGATTAGAATAATGTTCGCTACATTTTTGGAAGTGGAAAAATAACTTTAAAATAATTTCCTATTTGAAGAGTCTACAGAAACTTATAGTAACCTTATGACCTTTAAAAGATTCTGGGAGTCTTTTGAAACAAAATGTTGTTCTTGTTGGGGAGGACACAAGAAGAAACCTAAAGAGTACTTTTCTGGTTCCTAGTTGTATTCTACCCTAATTCCCCCTAATTTTGCTGCTAACCAGAGTCAGGTATAAGGCCCTCCTATCTTTAGACTTAAGTGAACTGAATGTAGGCTTATGCCAGCTCCCTCTCCTAAGCAGCCCAGGTGATTAGCTAGGACGTTGCTTTTAAGAAGGATCTGTAGTGTGGGTTGCCTCAGATCTAATTAAGTGTGTGTGGTAAAATGGAATTAGACTATGGAGTTGTACGTTGCATCTTGTTTCCTGGATGTTCTGAAGAGAACACCACAATGGAGGCAGCTGACTTGCTTTGTACGTGGGGACCATCTGGTCCTCTTCCAGAATAGATACCTCTGGCAGTTTCTGCCCAGAGAAAAATGAAGATAAGGGATTCTTTGAGGGGTGGATGGGTTTTTAGTTCATTTTGCAGTGTTCATTAGTAAATATGTCCCTAGCGTGTTTTAGAATGCTGGCAGGAAAGGAAAAGGAAAGTATAAATGTTCTATCAGAATGATAGTTCACAGTGATCTCTTCTCCAAGACATTTGGCTGTACCTCTGTTTTTCTAGACTCTAGAAGTAACTGTCCACCAGACTTAAGTGTTTCATCACATGCTTTTTGGATAGGATAAGTTCAAGAATAAGACACCTAAATATAGGTGTCTGAGTCAGTTTTCTGAGGTCTGCTACGATTAATGGAGGCCTACTCAAAACTGTTAGTGGAGCCTACAGAGACACTCGAATGACCAGGCACTCGCAGTGGGATTCAGTAACTTAAACATAGGCATCTACGTAGTGCCATTTTAGCATCTGTTGGTGTCCTCTCTGTTCTCCAATTCCCATCAGTCTTGTGACTACTACCTTTATGTAGATGTCTTCCAGGCTTTCCTATGCTTAGGCCACTGAATCCTACTCTCTAAGTATGTATTTTACGGTGAACTAGTTCACCCTGTAATATTCATGAACTAGGATTTCACTCATTATAATGAGACCTTAGACAAGTAGTATGCAAGTAGACACCTACATAGGGTATTTTAAGCTGGAAATTTCTGCCTTGTATCTACATTCAAAACTTTTTCCTGTGGTGCATGCAGAGCTGCAGATCAGTACTCCCATCTCATCTTAAGCTAATGGATTTTTTGTTTCTGGATAACAGTGAGCAAACTAGTATTGACTTTTCCCATAGAAATAAACTTTTAGAAATTATGTCCCTAAACGATATTACTCACAGGTTCGTTTGCTCTTTCTCTTTCATCCTTGTGGACCAGGCTAAATGAAGGTAAGAAGTGGTCTGTATACAGAGACTTTTTTTTTTTTGAGGATTGCAGGCTGTGAGCAGACTCAGAGCATGTTTGTGTAGTATTTAGGGGTAGCAATAAACCCACACTCTGAATGGCTGGACACAAACCAGCCCTGAATAAGAAACTGTTAAACTGTAAATAATATTGCTCCGAGGACCACACTATAACTCTTGCTAAAAGGAAAAGTATAATAGGTTTCTAGTAACTTCTTTGCCTCAAAGTCAGATGGTCTTTCACTCCTACCCATCAAAGGTGCGAAAAAAATTAATCCTTCACCTAGGCAAACCTTTTCATGATACATGAGGTGAAAGCTCAGATCAAGAGTTCCTCTGTGGTGTTGCTTTGTTAGTAGTGCTGGACCTGCCTCCATCCAACAATTTGAGGTTTATCTGTGTGTCTGAAGGCCAATGAAACACGGGAGTCTTGTAAACTTGCTTGAGTTACTGTTTTAGAGCTTCCCATTTGTTTTTTCATGATATTTTCTGTTTAAAATCTGAGATGGTAACTATTTATAGAGGGGAAATACTCAGAAAAGTCCACGCACAAATTTCAAAGGTTTAAGTTCATGATACTGAACCTTTTTCATCTGTTTCCTAGGTCCACCTTCTCCTGATAGTAGTTTAGGGAGGAAAGACTATCTGAGGCAGTTTTTTTTTAATTTCTTAAGGACCTGAAGTAACTTCCAGTTTAAACATCATCAGCAGTGATGCAGGTGGAACAGCTTAGTTTACTTGTTGATTATATGAAGCCTGCAGGAAAACAGAATTCTCCTGCACAAAATTCTCATCACAGTTCCTAATGAAGAAAAAAAAAGGCAACCAAAACTCAAGAACACGTGTGGCGAGAGAGATTCTGTCTGTGTTGTTATCATAAGGCCATTCTCTAAGTCAGTACAGGATTAGCCTTTCTTGGAGAGAGTTTTGGCAAAAACTTTCAGGCATTATTTGCCCAAAACAAATCAACATACATATTTAGTGGAAAATAAAATGTTCTGCTCTGTAGCCGTTCACATAGTTTTTATAATGTTCACTGTGTTCGCTTTTTTGGCTATGGATTTCAGTACTTGAAAGAGAATTTGTGCGATGATTTTTGCTCTGGAGCTAGTATCTTCTTACCTCTTCCACTTCAGATTTTTACAATGGCCTGTTCAGGGGTTCATTTGTATAACACAGTTCATATCTAGATGATGTTGCTCTTTTTTCTAGTAGGATCTCATAGTTTCTATACAGCTTTGGAAGTACTTGCCTCCTATAAGAATGGAAAAGGACTGGGCCAATAATTTGGATCTTCAATATAAAGCTGAACTAACATACTTGTAGGAACAGAGGTGAAGTCAAATTGCCCTGGACTAGAGGAAAGGTTTGTTTTAGATAGAAACTATTCTATAATATCACTTCAGCTTTTGCTGTAGCAAGTTGCAGTTGCATCAGAAACATTGTTTGATTTGGGTGTGGTTTTTTTAATGTCCTAACTTGCAGGGTTACGTGGAGAGTTTTGCTCAACTTACTTTGAATATGCTTTTAATTGTGTTCAAGCGGTTGTAATATTAAAATCTGGATTGCAAGCAATTAAAAAAAAATAGGTGTAACACTTTGAATGTGCAATTTGATCAGTAAAATTGGTACAAAATGACTGCCTAATTTTTTCAGAATGGAAGCCAACACCCAGAGAGAAATAACAGCTCTGAAACTCTGCGAAGGACACCCGAATGTAGTGAAGTTACATGAAGTTTATCATGACCAGGTATTTTGAAGAAACTATAATCAGCACTTGCCAAACACATTGCCATGTCTTTTCCCAAGACCTTTTAGGAGTTAAGCATACTGTTACTGCAGAGGCAACTTTTTTCTTAAGGCTTTTGTCTAGTCAGTATAGAAGATGAAAGAAGTTCTGCATTCAAGGGAACCTGCAGTTACTATAGCAAATCAAAAAAGTATTTGGAAGAATTAGAGTCCTGGATTCTGTTTCTGGTTCTGTCCTTGGTCTGCTTTGTTAATCATCATACAATATATTCATGGCCCAGTTTCCATATCTATGAAACTGAGGTACCTTCCCTCAGGGTTGTCATGAATCTTAAAATAATATTTGTGAAATAATTTGGAAGTCTTGCATATGAAGATTACACATCTAGCGTTTTTTTCTTACATATTAGTAACTTAATGGAGATAACCAAGTAGCTTGCTAAATTACCAAATGTGAAAGTAGAGCTTCTATTTGAAAATATATTGAGATCAGTTTAGGGTTTATTTAGGGACCTTAGTTGTCTTTTTCCTTAGTGTAATGCAAGTTCCATAGCGCATAATAAGCCATAATTTGATCTAACTTGGAGGTTGGCCCTGGTTTGAGCTAGGGGTTTGGACCAGATGTCCTGCAGAGGTCTCTTCCAACCTAAACTATCTGTTTCTAGTCTATGATTTTGTAACAGAACAGGGGCTCTCTTGCCTCCCCACGTACCCCAGTCTATCCCCATTATGCTATTTATACAAGGTCCAGGAGAGTGGAGCACTTCTAAAATGAGCTGAGAGGATGAAAAATCTGTACTGTAAGCTTTAATGATAAAGAAGCCTTTTTTGCATTTATGTACAGTATGAATACATGTGTGTAGAAATGACTACAGTCATTTACATTTACAATTTACATTTACATAGTAAAATGACTATACTCAGGAATACCTAAAAAAAAAAAAATGTTCTTCAGATTGCTCTGCAACTGAATAGGCTACTCTCAACCAGCCAAATCATTAGTTGCTCCTTGTAGCTCCCAGGTGTTACCTTCTAGATTACTCACGCACAATATTCTGAAGACCAGAATTGATCAAAATTTTCTAGTTTTGATATTTCTGTGGTTTGTCTTAAAAAAAAAGTTCCAATTTTTAACGTGCTCTAATATCCGTCTGATCATTTGAATTTCATTTTTGACCTCCTCCCAGAACTCTTTATTTGCTTGCAAATATTACTTTTGTTACTGTCATTCAGGGGAAAGAAATGCTAGAAGCCATCACATGCCTACATCCATTGCCTTTTGACAATGCTAACTTCACTTTCCTGTCCTGAGAAGTCTACTGTTTAATGGCAAGACATTTGAATTGCAGTTGATTGTGTGCTAATGTTGTCTTATAATCAAGGAAGTCACTGCTTATTGTCTTGAAAAGAAAAACCATCTAAACAACCATTATGTTTTTAATTAAAAAATACTATGTAATGTTTGGGAAGATGTCTGTTGTGATTCTAATGAATGAGTAGCTTTGGCTACTACTTCGTAGGGGATTATCCAGAATTTCTTCTGATTTTATCTTTGATTTCACAGTAAAGTTTCAGGGTGCTTTTAAAGGATTTGGTAACATTAAATGCCTAACTCCTTATGCATATTAATAGAAGTGTATCCCGACATCACAACAAGCTTAAACAGTAAAAGTCTAGCTTTTTCCAGCTTTATTTGTTAGCCTAAAGAAAGGCATTTTGTCTCCCTACACACTTACCCGTTTACCTGGCGGCATGGCATTTTTGTAAATAAACATGGGTGGACATGGGGAAGACATCAACATTCTTCCATCTCACTGAGCTTGATGGGGGAAAAATGTCATCTGAGATGCGATTTGGTGCCTCTTATTGGCCTTCCGAATTGCTATGAGCAGCAGTTTTATTTCTTCAAAATTTGAGAAACTATCGGAATAGCACCTAGCTCCTGAATGAATGTTGGTTTGTAATGTTGAGTTTCTAACATCCCATATTTTTCTTTATTGTTTCAGCTTCACACATTTCTAGTAATGGAATTGCTGAAGGGAGGAGAATTGCTTGAACGTATTCAGAAAAAGAAACATTTCAGTGAGACTGAAGCCAGTCATATTATGCGCAGACTTGTGTCAGCGGTGAGCCATATGCACGACGTAGGAGTAGTCCATAGAGATCTGAAACCTGAGGTATAGTGACTTGCTTATGTATGTTTAGACATTGTTATTAAATATCTGGAATGTGACATATTTCTGTTCCTCAAGCTTTTTCTACTTCTATATTTTTAATAAAATGTCTCACTTTTAGCAAATTCTGTAGATATTTTTCTGTTCATAGGTAAAAGTAACTGTTAGGAAACATTTTTAAATTTGTAAGCAACTTACAGTCTAACTTGTTCAAAAACATTCTTTGCCTATTTGGAGACAGTTTTTACTAGTGGTAAGTATATATTTATTGTATGAAACAGTTCACAAGCAGAGCTAGGTGAACTAGCTATTTGCCTGTACACTTCCACCTTTTGTTTGATCTTAATTCCCTTGGTAGGGCTTCTTTTGGAGGTAGCTGTGACACCCTTGTACTGTCTTCTGTCCTAGTTAAACACAAAATGAACCATAAACTAACACAGCTGACTAATAAAGATGTGTGATTTGAGTTCAGTAAGTTTAGTTTCCCAAAAGAAACAATTATTTAATACATATTTTTCAATAATTACTTGTTCTGGTATTGTGCAGCAACATCTTGCCTTCCAGACAATTCAGTTTACTATGGTAAGGTTGACTACTGGCTTTGTTCTGCTTCCTGGAGCCAATATTTGCTCCTTTTTCTTTGCTGACAGTGGACCTGGATATGTTAGTTTTCTTTAGCCCAAGAATAGTGTAGATTGATGTTAGTTCATCCAGTAAGGATGTTACATTGTATTAGTGATTACAGTTGTCGTACCTCAGGAAATAGCTACTCCTTTTGTATCTGGAGTTTAAAATAATCCACCACTCCTACCGATGTTTCATCCTTTTGTAACACACCTTCGGTATATTACAAACTTACTTCTTTTATAGTAATTCTAATTCAACAGGTAAAGAAGTCTGCTAGGTGTTGGTATGAAACTGTTTTTGAAAATCGGTCCAAAATATGTTTGAAAAAGTCTCTGTACTAAATAAAGAAGGGCTATTGTGAAATTCTAATGTGTCAGTTGAAAATATGACTCTCAGAAAAAGTTTCTCTGCTGACATCAAGGAAAGAAAACAGCTTTTGAAACAAGTCATTATTAAAAGGACAAAACCCAGAAATCCCTTCTCTCTTCCTATTCTCATCATTTTAGTCCTATTACAGTCTTGAATATAAAGGCCAGATTCTGTAAAGCAGAGCTTCAGCTGCATGGTAAATTAGGAAGTCTTTAATTCTACATGATGTTCAAGAACAGAAGTCTGGGAAGTCCAAGTAATGAAGGGTTAGCAAACAGCTTGCAGTATGCATTGCCTCCACAAAATTGGACTTAACCAGCCTGTCTCCTTCCTGCTTGTTGTTTTGAAAGTTACTATTTTAGGTTCAGACATGAACTTAGGATGGGATATGCAGGCTTCCCAATATAGATGTGGTTAGTGCACCTTTCTGTAAAAAGATATATAGGAAATTCTGTTGCTTTTCTAACAATTCCAGTCAGATTTGTTTGATGTTCAACTTAGACTTATCAGTATCACATTAGATGTCAATTTTAAAAAACATGGCTGGTTACATATTACTAAGGATGAGGCTCTTTTTAATTGCATGGAGTGGAAGACTCTTCTGTTTAAGCGATAGTAATTAGATCACATATATTGCTCTGCAAAATAGAGGAAAAGTACTGCATAGAAAATAGAGAATTCACAGAAATAAAGAATTCATGTAGCATATGTGACCAATTGGAGCCTCTCCGTAGAGGATTGGAGGACTGTTCCTGTGAAGTGGTCATTAATCTGTAAACTGGGTTCTAAAGATATTAGAAAAAACATACCAAGGCAGAGATAATGTTGCTTTTATATATATCCTTAAAATATATGTGAAATATAGCTTTAAGTGTGGGTTTTTATGAAACACACTTTATTTACCTAATCAACAAAGTAGTCTGAACCCAACTGAGGATGTATGGACTGTACCTTTCTTTCTGTAACATAGCCAATTTCATTTTTGTTTTAAGAAAGGAGGTCTTTTTAAAATAATGTTACTGCAGTTCTTTATTTACTTGTTGGCTATATAACATCACCATAGAAAAAAGATGATTGTATTAATCACCTATTCTCATTATACATTATATTAATATTTTTGCTGAAATTAGGCTTCCTTCAGATCCATTTTGCACAACATTTTCATATGAAAAACTGACTTTTCTGATTGTGCATTAAGCTATAACAGCAGTACAGAATGCAAAAATACTGTTTTGTAGCAGCTGTTCTCTTTTATCTATAATGAATGCTCTCAGGTTCTCCTCATTGATCTGCTTGCGGTCTAGCAATCTTTTTTTCCATTCTAATGAGTTTGAAATTCATTACTTTGAGTCATTCACCTTTTGTATTACAAAATTACATAGGGCTATAGGATTTCTAATATTGAGACTTTTTCTAGCATTGCATAGATTAAACAGCAAAGGCAACAGCAAAAATTTTGCACTATCTTCTCTCAGAAGTTCCAGGGGGGGAGTAGAAATCATTTACAATTCATCTTGTATCTTTCTTGACAAATATAAATACTCAGGGAAAAGAAGAACAGATTATCTTAAATCTTCTGAACTGATAACAACTTGCCTGTCTTCAAGTCCGAGATGCCACATTCCAGTCTGTAAAGCTGGAATTCTCAGGGACTACTCTATCAAAATTTCTTTACCTTGGTGAAAGGAGTAGGCCATTGGTTTGAGATTGGACTGCAATGTGACCTTCAGTGCTTGAATGCCGTTGGTCCCAGGTCTCTTCCAGAAAGCATACCTATACTGACTTTGAGCTCTATGCCAGGCAGCAGACAGTACAACTACTGAGCTATTGGTGCACTTGCTAGTCCACCATCCTTCGCTTTCCAATTATTCTTTTGCATTACTGTGCTCATGGCAATATGGCTTCAGCGTGTTACCACTTGAGGACCAAAGACTATTCAGTCAGAAGACAAGACATGCAACAAGAGTTCCACACACAAGGAAGCTGTCATTTGCAACATGCCAGAAGGAAATGGAAGCTTAAGAAAATTTACTTTTGTTTGAGGAAGAAGGCAGTTGTCCATTTATGTTGATGTCTTTGCTTTTTTTCTTGTCATTGTTCCCCAATTATTTTCCCCACTGTTCTCTGCTAAATACCCATTTTCATTAATAATCTCAGACAGAACTATCCTAACTTGCAGATAAACACATCACATTTTCTTATATCCCAGAGTACTGTTATTTTTATTTCTCCATTTTTTTTCCTAGTGTCTCCCAGTTCCCCTTTTCTCTAGATAATGGGAAGTTTTCTGTAGTAATAAATGTAAGAAAAATAACTATTAAGTATTCTAACCAATTTTCTAACCAGTGCTGGTATTGATTTTGTCTTTGCTTTTCAGAATTTATTGTTTACAGATGAAACTGATAATTCAGAAATAAAAATAATTGATTTTGGCTTTGCTCGTTTAAAACCACCTGATAATCAGCCTCTTAAGACTCCATGCTTTACTCTTCATTATGCTGCCCCAGAGCTCTTGAATCATAATGGCTATGATGAATCTTGTGATCTATGGAGTTTGGGGGTCATTTTGGTGAGTGATAGAGGTTTTTAATTGTAACTTTATTGTATGTATTTACTTTTTGTTAAAATGCAAAAGACTCGGCACAGTTTCAGACTTGAATTGCGTAGATGCTGAATTTAAGTGAGGTGAAAATACTGCTGCACAGATAATAGGTTCCAAAGACACATGTTTTCCAGGGGTGGAGATTTTTTTTTCCTAAGCAGTAAATTAAATTCAGCATTTCTGGGAGCGGAGAAAATACTTGATACAGTCTGGTTCTTAAAAAGAGGTATTCTTGTTAGGAAATTCTACAGGCATCCATATAATCTTCCTACAGTTTCAATTCAGAGAAGGAATCAGCCTGCATTCTGATTTACAGAAAATGAATTTCAATAGATATAAACTGGGTAGACATACCATTGTGTTTTGTTTTATAGTTTCCTGAAACATATGAATGTTTTCTCACAAGGACTCCAGAGAACGTCTTGCATATTTTAAATTTTCTATAGCCTTGAAGTTATGCTAGTCAAAGTTTTATTGTATAGCACTGGTGACGGAAACAACAGCACTCCATAATTAGTAATAGGGTTGTCAATAAATATACTGTGTTTGTTAATACTACTTTTGTTCTCATGACAGTATACAATGCTATCAGGACAGGTACCATTTCAGTCTCAAGACAAAAGTTTAACATGTACCAGTGCATTGGAAATTATGAAGAAAATTAAAAAGGGAGAATTTTCCTTTGAAGGAGAAGCTTGGAAAAATGTTTCTGCAGAAGCTAAAGAGTTAATTCAAGGTATGTATTCACAAATATTTCATGTACCTTATTTTTATCTCAAAAGATAAAATTTTGAGAATACACAATATCTGGAAGCTGTGATCAGCATCAGAGTGCCTAACCTGACAGAGTAGTATCCACAGCTTGAGCTATGTGCTGACCCCCTAATGCAAGTTAGGGGTAAAGGTGGACACATCAGAATGGCTTTACAAATTAGTTGTATGCCTAGCAGAGAGCTTTCTAATGTAGTGAGATGCTGATAGAAGGTTATTGGTGTTAGAAGTAACTGAAGAGCTTCAGAAAAAGTGAAGTCACTCTTTAAAAACCTATTTAAAAGCAGAGTTTTTCTTTTATATTATTTTTGCTTTTGTAAAAACACCAGGTTATGAGATAAATGTTTTAAAAGCTGAGCTTTTGCAGAAAATGAATGTATTACTATCACTTTTTCCTCGGGCTGTTTTTGAATGTGCATACCAAGACTACTGTATTTCTGTGCTGCTTCATTCACATTTGCCATGCTTTGATTCCCCTTAAGCTTTTGAGCATCTAATTGTGTTTTCAGCATGAGAGAGACACCAGTCTTAGTAGAATTAAGATGGAGTTCTGAATTTCTGTAGAAGCAGGCTTGTAAGGAATTTTTCTGCCAAAAATGTAGGCATCTCCAGATTCAGACTTCAGTGGATCATGCAGAGAATCTGAGGCTTACTCTCTTGAACTTCATCCTAGACAGGTTTAAGTGAAGAAATCATTTGGTAGTTCTGAGCTTGTGTGAGAAGAGATGAGAGTTATCAAACAGTTAAATAGTAATTTCTTGCATTTGATGATTCTTCTGGAGAGGATGATAGTATAACATTGTGTGAGTCTTATCTAGGATAAATATTGGTATACCTAGGATAGATATTGTCATTACTTATTTATCAAAGCAATGCGTGAGATTTTCTTAAAAAATTGCATTTTCTATTAAAAGAAGATAAACAGCTCACAATTTAAGATAATGTAATATATTTCTATTAGGACTTCTAACAGTGGATCCAAACAAAAGAATTAAAATGTCCAGCCTGAGATACAACGAATGGCTTCAGGATGGCAGCCAGCTGTCATCCAACCCTCTAATGACTCCTGATAACTTAGGCTCTTCAGGAGCTGCGGTGCATACATATGTCAAGGCCACTTTTCATGTAAGTTCTAAGAAATCTTATGTTGTGCTAAATTTTGTAATGTGTTAATCTAGATTTTTGTGTGTTTTCTCTTAATTAAAAATACATATTTGTCCTTATAATTCAGTGATTGCTTATAGCTGCAATTTTTTCCTCCATACCTAACATCTATCATTGGGTTCAGTGAAAACATGAATGATGAGGCAAGAATAAATTTCTTGAAGACATTTATACTAATGGGGTTTGGGGGACTGAGAGACAGCTATTCATGAAATAGCTATTATAAATATTCTGTTTCTTAGAGAAATCTATTAAAAGGTCTTCAAACTTTTATAAAAAAAGACAAGAAACTTTCTATTTAACTTAAGTAACTGACTTTTTGTCCTTATGGTACAAAATCAAGGTAAAATTTCTGGAACATATCTAATTCATGTCTTTCATATCATGGATATCTTTTTTTAATGGACTTGCTTGTCTACCATTGTATATTTACTAAAAATGTTTGAACTGCAACTGTATTATACAAATATAGTGTTGATTCTTATGATTCCTTCTACAGAGAATAAACTGAAATTGAGCAGATCTATGCTAAAATACTTGTAGACACTTAACTACCAAGAAGAGAAAAAGAAAGGAATTGTTACTTGGAGAGGTCCCAATAATGCAACACAATTTGGGCTGAAAGAAAAACTGTAATTTAACTAAGTGTAGTTTCTGAAAATGTAGCCTTAAATAGGTTTAAGGCTTAATAAAAAATACTTCTAAATTAAAAAGAACAAGGAGGGGAAGATGCCAATTAATGTTATGTATTGGCTCTTAAATATGTGTAAAGGCTAGTAAAGTTATTGTTACAGCTACAATAAGAAGTAGTAGGGATCTGTCAAGAGATTACAGTTTATCTTATGACTTACCATAACATTATGAACATTCATAATAAGCTGTGAGCCATAAAATGTCTTAAACCTCTTGAAAAGCTTAGAATTACCTTTTATTTTTAAACAGGCCTTTAACAAGTACAAAAGGGAAGGATTTTGTCTCCAGAATGTTGACAAGGCACCTCTTGCAAAGAGAAGGAAAATGAAAAAAACAAGTACAAGCACAGAGACACGTAGCAGCTCCAGTGAAAGTTCACATTCTTCTTCCTCTCATTCTCATGGTAAAACTACACCTACAAAGACACTGCAGCCAACAAACCCTACAGACAGCAATAACCCAGAAACCATCTTCCAGTTCTCTGACTGAAAAGCAGAGAATATCCTGTCTTGAAGATTTAGGTGGTTATAAACTTGGTAGTACCTATGTTGTCTTCTCCCGCCCTTCCCTCCCTGTGGCTTACAGGCTACAGGAATATGTCTGTTGCTTTAAAAATGTATTTCAGTCATATCTTTTTAGCTTTGTATTTCAATACATTTCTTTTTAGCATTAAGTTTGATATCACTGGATATGGTATAATACTATTATACAACCAACATTGTATGCTCTTAGGGCTAAATTACTAGTGTGCAGTCAAGCTCAAGGTAAGGAGCTATGCTGCTCGTGGTACAGCTTGGAGGAAGACTGTTTCTCAATGTCAGAATCTTCCTCCCAGTTTCTTCCCCACTGTTCAAAGAAAGGAAAGCTCTGTAACACATATAGAACTCTTGGATCTTCTGCTTTTACCCAGCTCTGTGAAGAATGTCATAGAATTAGATTCTTCATGCCTGTAAGGAATTATTGGTACAATGCACCAAAGCAGTATAGTACTTCAAGGCCTTTTAAATTTGTGGATACATTCTGTCCCATTTATTTGAATTTTAAGAGCAAAATGAAGTGTTATGGAACTCTTATGTTTTAAAAAGTAACTCCATGTATCTTGTTCTAAACAACTGGGAATACAAGTCTTAGAATTTTTTTTTTAATTTATTTAATTTTTTTTAAAAACCTAGGGTAAAAGATGTCTGATAAGGTGAGGTGTCTAGTACTGTGATACAATAATTTTTATTTCTACTTTTTGAAGTTACTAACTTTTAAAATGTTTTACAGATTCTAAAATGTAATGCTATAAGAGAAAAATTTCATACTGAATGCTTTGGAAAATGGTCACACGTTAAAATATCTATTTCAAGAATTAATTATAATTTATATTTTCTTTTTATATTTACACAATAACTTTAAAATACTAAGATTTTTTTAAAGATGCAGAAACTCCAGTTTCAACATTTGTTATTTTAGGGTCCATACAAAATGTATACCAAGTTATTTGAATTTTGCATTGTGCAAATATGGCAGTTTAATAGTGACTGTAAAATATTAGATTATATGTTTTCTTTTTTGCACTTTATAACATCAAAAGGAGATGTTTTATAATAAAGTGCACTCAGATCTCTGTTCCTACAAGGTGCTGAGCACTGTTTTACTGGGTTGAATGACCTGAAATCCACCTTATTTGGTGGTCGTGATCATTGTGAAGGAGAATTCTGTACTTTGCAGGAGTGAATCCCTGTATATTACCCACTGTTTTCATTCCTTACTTTAAACTGCAAAGCTCTTTCTATCTTGCTTTTACATTGTATATAACAAATACTAGACCTGGGCACCTTGTGTAGTGTAGATGTTAACAACTTATGCACTGGGAATACTAAAGGGAAATTATATTGAACACTGTGCTTCACAACTTGTTCACTGTGGTGTTCTACAGTGAAGTATTTCCTACTGTGATAGTATAGTATGTACATAACTGTTTGGAATCATAAATGTGACTTACAGAAACATCAGCATAAACTTTTAAATCAGCGTATTTTATAAATTTATGGAGAGCTCTTTTATTGCTCGTATTCTCAATGACTAGGGGTAACTTAAGTGCTAAAGATGACTCCAGTTTTGCAAATGCTTACATGTGTAAGTTTCCACTGAAGTCAGAGAGACTCCTTGTGTAAAGTTAATCATATGGCTAAATTTGTGTGATGGAAGACTAATTGACTAGGGGATTTAGTTAACAGCTTGGTCTATCTTAAAGTAACCTTCATCCAAACCCTATGCAAAAAAGGTTATAGGAATTGTTTATATCAGTGGTTTTATTTATAGAATTATATCAGATATCAGTATTGACAAATACAATACATCCATGTTTACAGGGATTGTGTGTATCAAAACAAGGCTTTGAAGCCCAACATGTTTGTTCTGTGTTTCTTTACTATTAATAATGGCATTCTGAGGTTTTGGAATTGCTCATGTGAAATAGTTTACTACTTTCTTGATGTGAATGTCAACAGTAATTGCAGCATTAATTTCAGGTTGATGTGAATATTGAGATTTGCACTGTTTTATGTAGAAGTAGTATATTTAAAGATCAGTATATGTGCTAATAACACAACCAATTTTAAGTGGCCAATGTTAAAATATTGAAAAATAATTGTCAATGTAATATATTCAGGTTTGCTTTCTGAATGCTCTCTTTGGAAGTAATCTCAATAGTGAACATGGCTCATTTGTAACAGAATACTTTTCCTCTCCCCAATAAACTTGCTGTAAATACAACAAACAATCCACCATTAATACTTGTCACACAGAGACAGTACAAGTAAATTGGCGGGTTGGAGAACAGGTTGCTTGTAAAGTTTGCACTTTGAGGAGTTCTTGGGATTTGTTGTCTTCAGGGTGAGGACAACAAAAGTGCAGTTTTTGGTTTGATTTCATTTAAGTGTAAGAAACGTTTGGATACCAGGTGGATTTGGAATATTGTGAACCAGTTGAAATAACTTCATAAAGTTAGGAACACAGTACAGTTGTTTCCCTGTTGGGAAATTTAAACTGTTGCTTGACAAACTGATGAAACAAGAAAAAAGAATGCTTGCACAAGGTACTAAATGCTAGAGATAATGGCTGTATTGCCAGAGGTTTTTTTCACACAGGTTTTGAGAGACTGTCGTGAGACTAAAATCATTAGAATACATCACTTGTATCAAAGACAACTTTTATAGATGAATATTTCTGTGTCCTCTTTGTGCTCTAACAGTAGTTATTAAATAAAATTTTAAAAACAGGGTAGTACTTTTTGGCAGGGGTAAGTACTTTTAGGTGTCGCCTTGCATTTGCTTTGAACCAGTTAACCTGGGGTAGCTGAAATGTTTATCACCTCTGACTTTCTGCTGCCTCCAGGTAACAGCTCTTGAGGAGGTATGTTTGACGCTAAACTGCCTGAATTTTTAGATTAGCATCTTTACATAAACAACTGCTGATCTCCATTTACACTGATAAAACTGAGTTGCAATCTAGGCAGCTCAAGAGGTTCACTTCTTGTTCAGATGTCCCTGCAGGAGACTAGTTACTCTTGGCGGAACGATGCTGTCTCACCTTAATCTGTTGCCCAACCTGGCACTCCAGGTCATATAAAGACCGTGGGCCAAATTTTTCATACTCATACCACTATTTCAAATCTGAAGTGTACAAGCCAATCTTCATTAGTACTCTAAATACTTTATATTGCCTTGGTAAAGAGATGTTAGACTGTAAATTATGTTTATACTCAGATTATGTTTCCTTCACAGTGCTCCTATGCGTCAAGCAACTTTAATGTCTAGTAATGGTATCTCTCTACTGTCAGAAATGTAATGCGGTCGGCAATATTGTGGTCAGATTTGTTTGAAAAATCAAATTTCTTGATCAGTAAAGATTTAAGTAACTAGTGTGGTTATTAATCTAATCTTTAACGTACTTGATATACTGTAAAGCATTTCTTTGTAATACTTTTAGAAACACAAATATTAGTAATTAAGAGGTAATTCTGCTAAAGGATTTAGAGGAGTACAAAGGAAGTAATGTGACTTACTGTTCCTCCGGCTTAGTGAAATGTCTACACTTTTACGTAAGGAAGAGCAGCTGAAATATTTATTGTTTCTTAATAGAAGGGTCAGTGCATTTGGCGTATGTATTGTTTACTGCTATGAAAAAAACTTTATTGAAATGCTTTATTAAACAGTTTGGGAGGGTAACAAAAATAGTGTTGCATCAGAATGGATTGAGGCTTCAAGTTGGCATTGCTGATGTACATATTTTTTTCAGCCCTTTACCATGGCTACTTTTCTGAACAAGGTAACGGTACCTGCACAGCCATGTTCCCTAGCGCTCATCCAGGAACAGAATAATTCTTGGCAAAAAATATTCACAGAACGATGATGTATGTTTATTGGTTGTGATGAAGTGTTGCACAAGTGTCTTACATTTTTAATACGTGCATGTATTATGTGCATGTATGTCAATACATGCTGTATTGCACGTCTAGGCCTCAATTTAAAATAATATGCTTTGTTTAAGAGAACCTGTACTTAAAAATGAGTTCTTGACTCTCACAGATTCAGAGGACCAGACAAGGGGGCTACCACAGAAGAGGAAGGTTGTGGGAAGTCAGAGATGAGAGGCTTCTGGGAAGATGTTTTCAGGGGTAAATTTCTCCCCTCGCTATCTCCATGTGCGTGTAATATTCACTGACACTGAATTGCAAGCTTTCTTGCCAGTCACCCAGCATCAACACATTTCCTAACTCTGCAGGTCTGTGTGTGTGTCTACACACATATGTGTATCTTTATATGACATTTTGGTCTTCATTTGGAATTTTTTGTTATTTCTCAAGTATCGTTCCAGGTATTTTTACCAAGTTGATGGTCTTCATTCTTTTCCCCCATATATGATAGTCTTTCTCAGCACCAATTTTTACATTGTGACACATGACCTTGCCTTCCTTCAGTCGAGATAGTTGACTGAATATTCTGGATTGAGAGAACAGGAAATAATATGGCTGTTTCTGCTGTAAAGAGATAAAAGTGCTTTGATCTCTGTCTGCCTGTGAGAAACACTTCTCAGTTTGCTCCTTTGACCCACAGGGCACTGGATTCTATAAAAAATAAGAAATGCAGAGCTGTTGGCTAGCTCTCACCTGCGATCCTGCATTTTTATATATCACTCGTTCCGTGGATTCTGGATGTTCAGAACACCTATGTAGAAAAGAAAACTGAGGATGATTCCTGTAGTCTGTACTAAGTAAATAAAGTGATGCTTTGAATTACATAGACCAGCTGGAGCAGTCTTGTTTGTTATGCCTGGAAGCAGCAAGAGTGGAGAAATGTAAGACACCTGCAATAATGTAAATTTGAAGAAAACCCGTGTGTTTTGACAGCCTTCGTGTTCTGCACGATGGAAAGGGAAGTCCACAACTGCCTGGGAATCAGTGGTAAGTGTTTAGGTAGATGAGATAGTACGGGCTGGTCTGACAGCTTACTGTCACCCACAGGGCCATTCCTGAGCCTTTCTTCTGGCCACATGGTGTACCTTTTGTTGGTTCTGGTGTTTGTATCATCTCAGCCAGCAGAGACAGCGGGAAATAAAAGTGTTCTATTACTTTAGTTAAGGCATTTTGGTTAACACTGGATTAATTGATTTCATAGTTAATCCAAAGTAAAAGTAGTACAGAAGCATCACAAAACATAACATGCTATAATGCTATGATTTTTGAAAACTAGTATTTTATTCAGAGGTAGAAAGGTATCCATACTATTCACGCATAAAATCACTTTTTAAAATTGGCTGCCAATCTGGCTGTATTCACAAAATTCATACAGAATTCCTTTGAAATGCTAATAATAAAGCAGAGAAAACTAGAACTCTTTAATTGCTCAGGAACTGCTCAGCCTATCACAGATGAAACTGGAAACTGATGGCAAATTTGCTGCATTAATACAAAGATAATTTTACTTTGTCAACAAATCAAGCTTCAAATCTTAAAATTGGCATCTCATTTATGTTCATCTGATTTTCCTTTGTGTTTTGGGGGGGGGGGTTAAATATGTAATTGTCTTAGTATGATTGTGACCAAAGGTTTATTTTCATAAATATGAGAAAATCTAAGGATTTAGGCTAAGGCCTTGTGAATAACAAAGAAGTCTGCTGGGAAAGGTAATCACTATCTTTAGCTAGTTTAGTTCAAAATATACATACATATTACTGATATTTGCTGATATATCTACATCTACCCAAGTACATTTTACGTCAGTTATGGGTGTGATTGTGTGACGCATTCAGCTATGCTAAAAAAGCTTTCAAGTGTAAACTAGTCTTTGGAATTACAGCAAAGTGAGAAGAAAGGGGGGGAGTTGTATTTAAAGATGATGATGCAAAGAGGGGACAATGTTCAAGGTTTGTCTCCAAGTTACGTTGACAGAGGTGACTAGACGATAGTATCCTATTGTCTGAAGGAGCTTACTCATTAATAACAATATGTACCCTTTTTTCCCTTTAAAATCAATATACGGTGGAGAAGAGAAACTAAATTCACAAAAGCAGCAAGTACGTCAAAGCTTTTCTCAGTTGTCTCCTTAATGAGTTCTTATCCTTTAAATATATAGCTCAGCTGGATTCTGTTGAAGCTATGCCTACTTGAGGGAACAGGATCCCACTGTCTGGTGATGCATTCATTGTACAGTGATTGTACAAATTAGAACTCAAGGTGCTATATCCCTGCTGCTTTTAAGTTCAAGTGTTAATACTACTCTCCTTAATATGTATCACCATGTCAGTCTATCCGTATGCAGCCCTGGCAGGTCACTCAGTTCAGTTTTAAAGCTGTCAGATTAAAAGGAAAACTTGAGACCTACTCAACACCGAAGTGAGAACAGGCCTTTAATTTTAACCTACATCTGGACTACAAAAATGAATAACAGCTTGGCATTGGCTTTCAACCTTGACAGTCTTATTAGGATACTACTGCAGCAAATTTTGATGCTTACAGGTGTCTTGACTGTACTGATCTTTCACTTGTAGAGACAGAAACCTGCAAGATTATTTCCTATCAGAAAAAAATGTCTTTTGCTAGAGTCCCAGTAGAAGAGATCATCTCTAATTTCTGCCTTTACCTCTGAAGCTGTAAAGGCAAGAAATCAATTGGTGACAGATTCTGACAGCTGGTTATAAAGGAGCAGGCTGTGTTAATTTGCAAAAAGTGGAACAGGGCGTGCTGTTTCTTGTGTCGGTGTGGGCAGGGAGGGGGAAGAGGGAAAGAAATGGGAAGAAGGGAATGCTGAGCACTTTGCCTCACTGTCATGTGCAGGACATTCTGGTTGTACAGCATTGCTTTTGAAGAAGCAATGGTCTCCACATTTAACTTAAAATCTTTAAGGAAAAATCAGATTCACCTGTCAACTTTTTTCTTGGAGGGAAATGGTGCCATCTTCAAATGGTAAAGGTGGCAACACGGACATTGATTTCCTTAACTCGCTATACGCCAGTTATCAACAGATTACAGTGAAGATTTTCTCACAAGTATGAATTTCACTTCTCTGAAATTCTTAGTAATATCAACAAAGTGCAAAACTTTGTGGCAGAAGTTTACCAAAAAGCAAGCTAAATAATGATTTATTTTACCCAATATCAGGATATTCAGAAAATGAATGAGGATAGGGTTCTGATTTTTGCAGGTAGAAAAGCACTAGGAGAGGATCATTTTGTGAATGCAGTTGTGGAAGAAATACAAGTAAGCTCTTTTCTGGAAGACTGCTCAGAACTCATTAAAGATTTGCAGAACCAGATGTCGGCTGAATGCTCCTGTCTCTAGAGCTGTTAAAGCCTAACTGTGCTGGTCTGGAGGATGGTAAGCCCAGCCTGTTGTTGGCCAGTTCTGTCAGAGCCGCTGGTTTATGAAAATCTGTCGTTGGGGCTTCTGTCTTGGAGGTACTTGCCCTTATTTGTAAGTCGTGCTAACCACCAGGGAATGAACAGCATTTGGGAAATCAGGTTCTTGAGCTGTGTTGGAATGATAACTGTAATGAAGGTTTTGATCTTCAGTCAGCCCGTTTTCTTCTCCAGGCCATGGTGTTCAGAAATAGGAAGAGATTTTTTGTTGCCCTAAATTGTGTGGTTAACCACTGTGATGGCTTCAAAGTTAATGCAAAGCAATGTGGAGACGTACATCGTGTCATTATTAGCAAGTCAACCTTGATTTCCTTTAGGAGAGATTCTTGCCAGAGCTGTGCGCAGCATAGCGCTGCAGCGTGGGTATTTCCCTTGGATAGCTAGTGATCTGCATGTCCATTGTTCCTCCAACTCTTGAAGTCGTGCTGGGAACTCTTCTCACAAAGACGAATTAAAAAACATAAGCTGAACATCTGAATGCTAGGCAGATGATATTTGGGTGAAGGCAGTTTTGTAGGTAATAACCAAAGATGTTTATTGGCTGTTGCATCATGCACATCTTTTATGGCAGTAGGGAGAAGTGTCTGAACAAGTCTCTAAGACAGACTGATAGTATTTGAGCTATTACTGATCTCCAGCACTGTCAGGAGCTCGTTTTTGGAGAAAAATGTGTGAATATGTGTATGTGTTTAAGTCCTATGGTATAATGCTATCAGTACACCTAAAGAGTCCCACATTCTTCTAGGGTACATTTGGGTTAAGTAGGTTATGCAGGTTTTGTTTGTGGTTTTTTTTAAATTATTATTATTTATTTTTACCCCCGTATTGTATACTTGGCTCTGTTCCTTTCCTGAGCTTTCGATTTATGTTAACCCTCTTACCTCTGACTTCTCTAGCCTTTCTGCTTGTCCTGAAAGGCAATGCATGGATCTTTTTGTCCAAAAAGAACTGTAGAGTCAAATGTCCGATATATAGAAGGAATAAAAATGTGAAGGAAGGCTATGCAACAAATCCTTCCCTTTATCAGAAGCGTAGAAATACCTAGCTTAAAATACATTGGTCAATGAATAAGTATCTTACTCTTCAGAGAACTGTTACATTTGATAAACGGAATGAATAGTGTTAGAAGCACAAAAAGAATAGTTTTAAAAATACCGGAAAAAAAAAAAAATTTTTTTTGAGAATGAGTGCAAACCAGAAGGTACAAACTCAAATAGCACCTTCAAACTTGGATCTAAACATACTCTGAACAACAGGTGTCAGATCTGGCTGGCTGATTTGCCTTTTACACTTTGAAGTAGGGTTGGGTCAGAACCATGCAGGAGAAACATGCTTTGTCCTACATATGTGAAACTTCAGATTTTCAAGAACCTGTACTTGGACCCAGCAGGAGCACTAAGCGGCTGAAAGCTGGCAGTTATTCCCCAGAAATTTGTTCATGAATCATCTTTGTGAACTGAAGATAGATAAAGCCCACGGAACGATAGTTCACATCTATCCCCAACCAACTGTAGTCACAGTAACATTATTGCTTTCTGATTTAATTTTTATCAAGCAGCTAAGAAAACCACGTATGTTCTGCTGTCACCTGGTCTGTGCTGATAGGTAGAATGATCTCCAGGGCAGTGAAGCAGACTGGAAATGATCCGTTCTGTGGTTTCAGGCAAATGCTAGACCTTTCAGAGACTTCTTTGATCATGTTACTGTATTTTAAATAAACTGCGGCTCAGTCTTAATCATCCCTGGAAATATCTAGTTGAACTTTTCATAGAAAGGAGCTATGACATGGCAGAGTACGTGAAGAGGAAAAACTTTGATTTCTGGAGAATCTCAGAAGACACAAGCAGAATTTGTCTTTCTGCCAACGAGAGCAAGTGCCAGGCAATAGAGTTCTAAAAGGTTGAGTAGGGTGAGAGATAATAAGTTGCAGTGTGTAAAGCCAACTGAATATTGCAAGAACTCAGAAATGTCCTACTGCGTCAAACCAATGAGACCAGAAATCCATGCAGCACTCAAGATAAAGGTGTGCCACGGTTTACAGAGTGGCAGAATGATGCCTGCTGCTTTGTTCTCAGTAGCCTTCCTGGTGATGCCTGATGTTTTGTAGGCTGCCACTGCACAATGCAGCAAGGATTTCAGGGAATTGTCTGTGAATTCCTATCTGATGTCCTGTGTGGAACAGGGTATCAAATGTAAATCAGTTAGTCTTCTGTAGAGCAAATAACTTGTGTTTGACTAATTCATGTTACCCAAAAAGCACGCAGTCTTGTTTTGGAGACATCAGGACTTAAAGAATCCACTGCCTCTTTGGTATTTGACCAAATAGTTAATTATCCTGATAGTCTTAAAAAAGATCTAATTTCTTATATAAATTTATTTGTCACAGGTCTAAGCTTTGTGTTCTTATTTTATTTTCTCTATTAACCTATTTGTAAATGCTGTTTTCTTTACATGAAGTTTAATTTCCAAAGCACAGAACCAGTATTTTGTTGGTTCTGCCAATTATTATCGCAGAGATAGACTGTTGATTGTCCGGGTCTCTTAAATCATATTTGCTGTGCAGAAATGGCAGCTAACACTCCTGTTATTGGGTCCACATTTTGCCAGTTCTTGGTGTTTCTGCCCATTTGGAGTACGGGTCTCTTGGAATTTGCCCCAGCTGATCCTAGGAAGTCTCCTTCTCCCCTCTCTGCTTAAGGACCTTGCTTTTGGAACATCGTAATGTAACTTTGTGTGCAAATTTCCAGGTTTTCCTCTTAGGGTCAAATCAGGCTAGGCAGGCTATACCCTGCCACTGTCTTCTGCCTTCCTTTGGCACATAGTCACAAGCCCAGCATCCTCATGGATGTCTCTGGCATTCCATGAGCTATTCAGAGGGACGTGATGAGACCGAAGGGGGCAACCCTTTGTTTTAGGACTGTTGTGTACTAATTCTGCATCTACTGATTTTTAAGACTTCTCTCCAGTTATTAACGTCATTGAAAAAAATCTAATTTATATGCACGATTTTCATTCTTTCCAAATACAGAACAAAAATAGTTGTTGAAAACTCCTTTATCTGTATCACAAACATTTTTCTTATTTCTGGATAGTAATGAACTGATGAGGTTGCTAGAATTTTTTCATTATCTTTATCCTCAGCAAATCCCAATCTCCATGGACTCGTCTAATTTATTCTGTTTTTCTTACCCATTTGTCGTAGTACTCACAACATACAGCAATTTCTGTTAATGTTTTGAACTGTAGCCTACAGGTTTAGAAACGTTCAGAAATTATATGTAGTTTTCGACTCCCTCTGGTGGTCTGACAATGTAGTTGGCAAGTTGTTTAACTGCTAATACTGACGGTAACAAGGAAAATGTTTGAATGCACTATGACAGTGTAGATGCTTCAAATTTAACCATCGTTTGTCCCAGATGCATTTAAATAGCAATGGGGAAGATACTGATGTTTATTAATAAATACAAAAAATTTTATTACTAATGAGTGGCTAGGAACATCGCAAAAAAAAAAGTGAAAATTCAAAGCTTTTCTTCTATGTAACAATTGAATTTATTTAAAAGGATTGAACTTAGGAACTGAAGAAGAGATATAACTCAACTGCTGCACTCTGCTGTATCAGTAAATTCAGTATGAGAAACACTTGATCTTCATCTTCTCTTAAGTGGTCAGAGAAGTGAAGTTTGAAACGGCAATTTTGTGAAGACAGCGATTCCTGTGTAGATAGAAACTGATCTGGGAATAAAACCTCAGTATGATTTTAGCCAATAATATAATTAAATCAAACAATTGTACTACAGAGAGAAGAGCTGCCACTATTGCTTTGCTAGTTAAAGAGACTTCATTCAGATTTAAGAAGAGCTTCATATTTACTAAAACCTAGTTTTCCAATTTCCTAACATGTAATAGGTATCTTATTTTTACTCTTAAGAGAGAGTTAAAAATGGTACATGGCTTATTTTCTGTGCTGGATAGAACAAAAGGAACTGAAAAGCAGTGGGCTAATTGAAGTGTAAGAAGCTTGCATCTTTCTAAAAATACATAATTATTATTTTTTTAAATCCAGAATAGTTCTATCCTGGATGCTTTTTGCATAAATGAGTCAAAAGAATAGGAAAATGTCTTTGCCACTGAGGTTCAATTTGTCTAGGAAGATTTTTTTTTTTTAACTCAAGTGAGAGATTAAGGTACAATCTGGATCACATCTAGAATTTAGCTGAACCGTGTCTATCAGTTTTGTTATTGTGCAAAGACAGTGTGGAAACCCTCTTTTACCTGCTGCCCTACGAGCATCACTGTGTGGGACAACAGTTTGAAATACAGCAGGAAAGAGGCTTACCGTGAGTGTAACACAATGGAAGACCCATGATTAGACCTTACCTTGGCTCTTCCCTGAACTTAAAAGTAGCCAAAGCATTTATTTGAAATCCTTAGACCTTTGAAGAAGGCTGAAAAGTTTTACACTGGCGCAATAAATGTGAGAAACTATGGTATTTTTCTTCCCATTTTGCTTCCTGTTAGTTACATGTTAACATATGATAACTTTACTGGCAATATAGCTTTGTAAAAATACAGTTGTGGAACAAGTAGTAATTCAGATATAAACACTCACATCTATGCAACCTATAAACATTAGTGAAGTGCTTTTTTTTTTTTAATTCTGAGAGGTAACATTTTTTTGGGTTTTTTTGTACGTGTAAATATATGCATTTGTGATACGGAGGATATTTCCAGAAACAGTATGACAGGTTTAAAATGCAGCACGAAACATTGGGCCAAAACAGTATGATTTTAATGTATATTGCCAGTTGAGTGATACTCTTTGTTGCCCTTTCATTGGCAATACCAGTTCCCATTTAGCATGAAAGGGCTTGGAAAAGGATCTCTTTTGGAGTCTGACTCTTTATCTTTTGCAGCACAACTAGTAATTAAACCTCAGATTCAGCCTATCAATAGCAATGACTGTTAGCGCTGTCATTTATTAAAGACTAAGAATTGACATCAAGGGATTTCATAAATAGTGAAAAATAAGTATTTGCCTGATTGTACAGGCATACATTCCTTTTTAAGTCTCAATGGTACTGCCCATTATTTGGCAAGTGCAGTATGAATTGAATCAGTTTGAAAGCAACAAACTACAAAATCAAAACTCCATTGTGAAGAAAAAAAAAATGCTTTCCAGGTTCCAGGTTTTCCTGAATTGTTTTGTGTATAATTTTAACTTTCAAAGAGCAGTAAGGGCTTAATGGTTTACAAAATAATGTACGTTCACAGATGTAACGCTTTTATCTTTAAGAAAATAAACTCATCTAAGTACAAAACCTTGAAATGTTGAAATATTTTGATAAAGCATATTTCACTACTTATGACTGTGTTCCTTGCTATGAGGTGGGGGTGGCAGGCTTTATAATGTGCATGTTGTCAAACTGTTGATTTTGCGGATGCTGTTCAGTCTCACTTTACTTCCCTTTAAATTGCATTTTGATACTCTCAAAAAGGAACCAAGTGTCACTGAAATTATTTTCTCTAACAATTTTCATATGGTCTGTTCTAAATTTCATAGAGATTATTGGCTTCAGTAGGAATGGAGAACTCTACAGTTACCTCGTTTCACTAACAGTGTTATGCTAACTGAAAAAAAAAGACTTAGAAGGAAAAATTTTACTGGAATCTATAATGCTTGTGAGTTCTGCTCTTCACTGTAGAGAAATTACTTCTCATATTAATGTACTTTGGCCTGAAAACTTTTGCACTTCATATTTGAGAAAATGGCAGATGGTGGTAGGATTTGAATACGATTGCTTTAAAATACAAATAATATTTGAATTGCATCTCTGATCACTTGCAATAGAATACATTTAACGTCTTAATAATTGCATCTCTGATCACTTGCAATAGAATATATTTAATGTCAATAGAGAAGAAATTGGTAACAAGGATTTGTGATGAGGAAAAGCTTTTTAATACTGACTTTTAAATTCTATTTTACATTTTGTGGAGATAAAATAAGGACTTTCGTGCTGTCTTCTGTAATATATTTCCCTCAAAATCGCTATCTTTCTGTAATGTATGCTATAGAAACTCTGAGGAAGAAAATAGTTTTAATAATCAGCACTTTGATTAGCAGCTTCAGACAAACTCTACTTGGAAAAAAAACCCACTGGTCAGTGTGCCAGACTGAAACCAGAGTAGTAGGTAAACTTGCATATTAAACACTTTTTCTGTAAATAATGAAACAACACATGCCATTAAGCATTGATAGCCTTTGACACAAATTGGATGTTAAGCTTTGATTAGCCTGTTATCTCAAGGCCCTCCATACCAGTGAGCTGACTTCAGCAAAGCTGTCATGAAAACAGTATTTTCAACTTTTTTTCTTTGTTCTTTTTTTTATAATAAAGGAAAGCTAGAACAAAGGTGGGTTTGGTTCTTCCCTTGCCACTTCAGGGAACAGTATTTTCATAAGAAGCCAGAAGAAACTCAGTCTAGAATAAAACCCAATGATCTTGTAATTTTGTTTGCTTTGTTTTTTGCTCCTGTGAGTTACCAGCATTCTATTTGAATATGTTACCTTTAAAAATGCAAGTACTTTTTGAATTGTTTTTTCTGATTCCTTGTTATAGAATGTTTAATATCTTAGTAGAGATTAAAATGTTGCTTTATTTAAGTCAGCATTCTCCATAACTTTTACATTTTTACCAGTTTAAACCCCCATCACTTCTGTTTCTCATAGTTCTGTATGGAGTACTAGTGCAGAAAACTTCTTTATGAGGTTTATTTTCAGGTTACCAGAAGTATCACAGTACCATACCGGTGTGTTCCTGTGTACCGAAAGTTCCTGTTTCTTCATACCAAGCTCATGAAATTGCACTGAACAATCCATTATTTCTCTTATTGCCCTGTGTTTGGGGGGATTGGAGTGGGAGGGGTGGCGTAAGGCAAAATGGTTGACCAATATGTCTTAGTTACTTTTCCTGCATTTTAATTTTCCATCGTTTTCAGAAACCCACTGTATCTCTAGATCTTCTAGCTAGCCAGCTACCTGACCTTGCAAGCAGACTTCCTATTTCTAGCAGAGTGCATGTATGCTTCAGTCTGTGCTAACAGTTTACTAAATAGACCATTTCCAGAAACCAACACTTTGTTTCAGTTTGAAAAAATAAGTGGCAATTGACAAAATATGCAGGATCAGACTTTTCTGTATCACTTTTATGCTATTCATTCCAGATCCATTATTGTATACTATTATGGGTCATCTACAATGGAGTCTTCTCAGAGCAGTCTTAGGTATATGGAAGTTTCATTAATGTTAAAGCAGATTTCCTAATTGTTCCAATGCATTTCAAAATATACTAATTCCTTTTGCATAGATGTCTTACTTCATAAATAGTAGCTGTTGAGATAATAAGCCTGATGAACTGTTTTGTAAATATTTTAATACTATTCTTTTGCTGGTAGCTTTTACTGAAATGATGTGATCAGTGCCTAAAAAATGTGTTAAAATTGTTATGAATAAATATGAATAATCTTCATAAGCAAATTAACTGTTTTCAAAAGTTGAAATTTTAGTTTTCATAGTCTTATGTGTAAAAGAACTAGTAGTTATGATATCAATTGAATTATCATCCCTTTTCTGCCTCATTTTTAATGTAATCATCTTATCTCTCCAGTAAAACACCATGCTATAATCAGTTTAATGTTCTCTGGATCTTCTGAAACCTCGCTTAAGCAAAAAATGCTTTATCACATCTTTCTCCTTTTGCTTTTGTTGCAGTATTAAATCTTCTTTCTACTCCTGCAGTACTCCATTGTATTTCTTAAACGCTGTTATGTTCTGCTGATGTTTCTATTTCACTTTTTAAAATCTGAAGTATACTTTGTTTGAAATTGGACTGTAGCCTGAAAGTGCTATAACAGCAACTCGATAAAAAGGCGGACTACAATATCTGAATTTTGTGCTATTATGCTTTCAATAGCTCTGGGAATGAAAAGTAAATTAGTTGAAACACTGAGAAAGACATCTGGTCCTGTCATAGAGTTGCAGTAGCTGTGATGGTCGCAGGATAGAAGCAAAGCAAGGTTCGTAGGAAGTGGATATTTGTTACATGAGCTGGGGAACACGTGGACAAGCTTTCAGTCACACAAGCCTGGGTCCGCTCCTGATCAATTAATGATTTGACGGGAAATCAACGATTGCCATCTTTAGAAAGATGCATCCTTTTTCTGATCTTTCGGTTGATGATCAAAGCCAAGCAAAACTTCAGAAAGCACTTGTCCGTAGTATATGCAACACACACACACACACTCTCTCTCTCTCTCTCTCTCACTAGAAAAATTGCTTAGAAATTCTCCTATGTGGACAATGACTCTACCAATGCCCATAGGCATGTCATGTTTACATTTAACGGATCTATTTCTATAACAGCACATAAACGTGACTGGTGATAGTGTTGTTCCCCAAGAGTTTGAAGATCATAATTCACAGGGTTTGGGGAATAAGATATATTGTTCTTAACAGTTATGAAACAATGATTGACTTGTCTCAGGCTGGTAATAAGTTTGCCCAAATTTGACTTCAGAGTTCGTGATCTTGACATTTCTGAAGACTAAAATGTGCTAGACCCAGGGGAGTGCAATGCGTGTAACAGCAATAATAGCATCCATCCTATATTTTGAATCTTCAAACCTGCGGACAGATGGTCATCCTCACAAACTCAGCCAAATACCTGTTGGTCTCACCGGCTTCTCCTTTCTGGGGATAAAGAGCATTAACTGTGCAACTCTGCACTATAACCCAAGGATGTGGAACAAGACATTTAAATTATGTAAATTCATACTGTGTCTAATGTAGCAGATTAGACTGCAGCTCTGCTGACTACTGACAGCTCTGTCAGTGGGCTGTATCCTTATTTTGGGAAAAGTAAATAGCAATTTGCAAGATTTATCTTCAATGCAGTCTTGGTCTTTTTGCTATGTTTTCCGGTGAAAAAGCAGTCATGGCAGTTGTTTTCTGAGGTGTATGTAAGTTTGTGGAACTCATGTGTCACGTATGTGTGATGTAGCATTTGAGAAAGATACTGAGACAACTTCAATAAATACCATGTATTTTTATTCCACCCAAATCTCGGAAGTACATTTATTTTCTCAAAACATAGGGCAGAATGTATGTACAGTGCAGATCTTTGTTACACAGGCGCTGCTCTCCCCTCTGCTGTTTAACTAAGGAGCCGGTGAGTACTGAGCGGGTGGGCCATGCTCAGGTCCACCTTGCTGGGGGACACGACGGGAAAGAGAAAAGAGAGGAAGCGTGGTGCGAGAAGACAAAAAGGAGAACGCCTTTAAATGGACTAGAAACCCTAGCGCCAGTGTGGAGGAGGGGGTTCAAGGTGGGGGAAGAGGTGACCATTAACGGGCAGGAACTCATTTTGTGCTACATTTTGTGGAAGTGGAAGAGTATAGCGAGGGGGCGATGGTGCATGTCCGTCGTTAGCCTGTGGAAGAATGAGATTAGATGAGTTTTCCTTCCCCCCCCCCATGTGTTAATTGGGCAAATCGTTTTAAAGGAGCCGTTCCACCTGCCGGTGGCCGCAGGAGCCCGGCTGTACTGCCCCTGCAACCAGCGGCACCTTCAGCAGCGCGGCTATCTCGTTCGGCCGCCTCCCTCCCTCTC